>NC_082596.1:99054873-99395682 GCF_030936135.1 Gavia stellata | reverse complement strand
AAACTGTACTTCAATTATCCAAGTGTAAAACCAGATGATACTTCAAAGAAGTGTTTTATTGCTAAGCAAACATCCATCAGGTTTTCAGCTGCCACTGACACTGGGCTAAATAAGTCCCTCAGCAAACATATGATTACATCCCATGTTAGACCTGTACCTAACAGGGAGTAAAAGCCTCGTAAACATTCCCCACCACACACTACACATTGTCCCAGCAAGCCACGTTTGCTGTACACTAGTACATGTTTACAGCAATGTCATAATACTTAGCCGTAGGCATGAGAGGAGACAGTCACGGTGGAAGTATCAGTCATGTTGGATGCACCAGGAGGATTTTAAACCTGGGTGAATCTTTTATGTCACATGTAAACACTGAACGGCCCTTTTTCAAACTTTGTCCCTGGCAATTAAATCTACCACGGCCTTACTCAGAATGTCCCCTTTGATGAAATCAAATTCCCAGGGGCATGGGACCCCTCTGTTTTGCATTCAGATCATGGATGTGTGCTCATATTAAGAGGGTGCCGAGGAGCCTCGGTGTTGCCTAAGAATATTATGTTGCTCCTTAGATGCAATGTGAACCAGCGACCACAGGCGCCCAGGTACTAGACTGCCTAAGCCTGAAGACCATAACAGAGCTCTGAACTTTATTGCATTCTACTTTCCTTCACGCTTTGCAGACTTACCGTTTACCACAGGAGAATAAATAACATACCATCCCTGCCATGGAGGGACAGTTCGCCTGGATGCCTTAAAGAACCATACTGGTCTTTCTTGCCTTCTCTACAGTCAATGCCAGCTTCTACTTCATATGGCTGAACCATTAAGACAAAGGTCAATGTGATGCGCAGTAACAATGTGTAGTTGCTCCACATTGAGCTGAAATAGTTGGTCATATTTCCCCCCACCCTGTATTTCTGTCATGCTATTGGCACTGGAAGCATTAGCTTTGTAGTCACAATTACATGAGAACTAAGTAAACTGCAGAAATTTGTAAACTGTTGCATTGCTAAATTAAATGCTGTTTTAACTAACAGTTAATAGTGTTTACTGCTGTGTAATAGTAATTTTCATTTTTTACTGTATCTAATGACTTTCTGATGACTCAAATTCTCTGTAGGGATACCAAATCATTACATTAAGGATGAGTGATTTTAGTATGCAATGACTGATCAGTACAATAATATGTAGACTCATGCTTCAGCTACTAAATTAAATCATTTACACCAGAGCGTTTGTCAGCCAGAAGAGTTCTATTACACTGCTGCATTATAATGTAGAGTCTGCTCAAAATAAAACACATGCTATATTAAATCTCTGCTACTTTACATACAAACCCTTAAGGAGCAAGGGTTTATCATATAGTAAGGCCGTGGAGAAGGACTGGTTTTCACATAGAGTGGATAAATCCAGAAATTCTGTTATTAATTTGGAAAAGCACCATGGGCAACAAACACAGAGGTATGAGACTACTAAGTTGCATTAAGCATCCAAATATCACTTGAACACTTCATTTGGTACTATTGGGACCTATGGGAGTGAAAATGGCCACAGCCAGAGTTTGTGAACTTTCAGATAAACATACAGGTGAGCCAGCATTAGGACTTGATGCAATCACTGCATCATCCCCAGCCATGAAGAATAAAAGGGCAGTTTACTTTGGGATACAAACACTTGACAGGTGTGCTGAAATTGAGTGGTAGAATGTCTCTTTGGTGAATAGCTCATCACGATCTTATTTTAAGAGACTAGATCAATTCTTTGCTTGAATAGGTCTTAAAATGCAACCTCTCCCAGCATTTAGCCCAGTTTCCTAGTGTAGGCTTTGGTTTGGGCCCAATAATTATTTTGATGTCAAAATGTGCAGAAGGACTGAGAAGATGCTTTAGTGTTTTTCTGGTTTAGGAACTTGTTGTTTTAGTGTTTTGCTTGAGACACCAAGGGGCCTAATTTCCAGTAACATGAAAGCATCAAAGTTTCCATTCACCATAATTTGAACAGAAGGAGAAAATCAGACCC
The DNA here is from genome assembly GCF_030936135.1 of Gavia stellata. Taxonomy (NCBI): domain Eukaryota; kingdom Metazoa; phylum Chordata; class Aves; order Gaviiformes; family Gaviidae; genus Gavia; species Gavia stellata. The sequence continues at coordinate 99,393,663 of NC_082596.1, read as the reverse complement.
CAAAGTCTCAGGGTTATCTCCCAAAGGCTATGCACCAATGTTAAACCATTGACTCCATTGACTTTGACCGAGTCACTCTCATGTAAATATATGCAATGAATCAGAAGCCCAGTTTCCATCAATACAGAATAATGACAGCCAGAAAATACCTGTAGGGACATAATGTTTCCTTGGATGAATTTTCCCTGTTGTCTTGTGACACATCCTGTGACACACTCAGAAGAAAGCCTTGGAGGACAGTAGGAGATGCTGCATCATGTTTGCTGAGTTCATCCCCCAGATGTGGCAGCTTTACTGTCAGAGAAGGACTCTGAAGTTCTCGTAATGGGAGAGAGTCGTGACAGAGGGAAAGGCTTGCTTTGTGAACATGTTTAAACCCACACAAATATATTGCTTTTCAGGAACTTAATGACTCATTCGATTTTTACCCTTGGGTTATCCAGAGTCACAAAAACAGTGGTATTTTGACTTGTGAAGTCTTCATCGTAAAAATGCTTTCTGTGCTACTGCATAAGAATTAGGTTTCTCTGGCAAGAGCTAAAAAGTCAAGTTATCATGACTAGTTTACTACTTGGCATGCTTCCCTGAAAGGCGCTTCATGGATGAGATTGGTAGCAAGTCAACAGTCTTCAGTGATGCCTTAACACCTAATTCGGTGGGCATCTCCTGCGCAGAGCATGAGCCCATATCCATAGCTCTATATGGCACATCTGAGTATAACATACACTTTCTCCTCAGCACGACCTTCCATATGAGCTAACTCGAGTGAGATTGGCCCCTTGATTTTTTTGTTCTTGTTGCTTGCCTAAGCATCTTTAAAAAAAAAGGCACAGCAAATGCTTTTGAGGTTTTTGTTTAAAATACAAGAATTTTAAAATGCCCTAATAATCTGGAGGATTGCCAGTTTGTAGGCAGGCACTAAGTGAGGTTTAATTTTTGCACAGAAATCAAATATTAGCAAGGGGAACATGAACACGTACAAAAAGACTGCTCATCTGGCCAACATCTGGTTTGATGGGGCCATTATTTCAACAAGTACTTACAGGCAGTTTTTTGTTGTTGTTGCTTCCTCCCAGAGCAGCAACAAACTAGTAGTAGAGATTAAAATTTCCATATTGTTCCCACACACACAGTCATGTTGTATAAGTTGCCCACAACTCCTAATACTTCCCTTTCCCTTTTTTTTTTTGTTTAAAATCACTATTATATTTAAATAGATGTGAGGGAAAAGTGAGAATAGCAGTTAAAATTGTTACTTTCCAGCACATTCTAGCATTACAAGTTATGACAGTGTTTATTACACGTGTTTAACAAAAGAGCTAGAATGCAAACCTGAAAACACTTCCTCCAGGTGTAGGTTGGGAGGTGAAACCAGCCGTCTTAAGACTGGGTGGCTCTCAGTTTCACAAATGCACACATATTTGGAAGTTCAGGGTGTCCTGTTGCTCACGCTGAGCCTATTGATCTCCATCTGGAAAGGTGTGTCTTTTTTTTCCCCACCAGAAGAGAGGTGTTCCTCCTGGAATCATTTATGGTGATGGGCAGATTTAAATTCACAGACAGTGACAGAAAGAAGAGCAATGCTGGACCACATCCGTATGGAAAAATGGAAATGAGAGATTTATCTCCATCACTGCCCTGATTAATCTGCTTTTCATGGTACTGCCATTTCTTCCACTGGTAGCACCACCCATCTTTATGTTGCTTTTCCTCTCTGGCATGGCTGTGACCGTTCTGAGGTTTCCCTAACGCATAAGTCAAAGTTATGGTTAGACTGCCCCAGAAGCAGTTGCATGGTAAGTATGGGCATCCATTTATTCAATCAAGCCATTCCACACAACTTACAGACATGAAGGACAGTGAAGGCTGCTCTGTCTTGCCATGGAAGCTCAGGACTCCAGTTTAGATTTGAACTGAAGCTCTCGCCTTCAATCTCAAACTCTCATCTCCCCCAGAGCAAACCCCTCAGCTCACCACGGAGTGATGCAGACCGTGCCACACTCCCTGCACGTGGTGCAGCCTGGCCATCAGACCTCTCAGTCAGAGGGTCTCCTTGGCCCTGGGCTCAATTCTGCCGGCTGCCTGCAAACGGCTTTCTCCAAAACAGGCGGGATTATAGTTCCAACGCTTTTTTTGGGTGGGGAGAAAGGAGACAAAATTAAACTGCACAGCTATTCTTGTCCATTGGCTTGAGACCATACATAGCTTTCCTTCTGAAGGTGTTGCTACATCTCTAACTGGTAATAGTCTCAGGTTTGGGGGAGAACTGGCAGGTGCGTGTTTGTATGGAGAGGCTTGTGTGGGGCAGAAGGTGGGAAGGAGACGATGTGCTGCTGCCAAAGAACATAAGAAAACAGACAGTGCGTTCTTCCCACCCCAGTCAGAGCAGACATGGAGTCAACTGGGAACAGAAAACCGAGGCAATACGTGCCAGGACACTTGGGCAGCAGGAAGGGGATAGTGCAGCAACAGGGATGAAGCTTAGAAATGAGCTTAGTGACTGTCTCTGCAGGCCTTGGTAAGGCTCTTTGCTGCAGGAAAGGCTTCTTTCAGGCTTTCCTTGTGGAAATAAACCACTAACACAAGAGGCCCGGAACACAGCTGGGGATCAGCTTTTCTTCAACTGCCCTCATACAACTTGCTACCCTTCACTCCCTCTCTGTGCTTTCAGCAGGCTGCCTCTCTGCTTGCAGCAACTTTGGCAGCTCTGTCAGCGGCCGGCTCTGTGTTCTGTACATCCCAGGCGACAATTAGTTGGTTATTTCTCGTCTCTGATTGACATAGTTCCTATTCCAGTGCAACACAGAACTTGTTTTCGTCACTTTGCGACTTTCTCAAGATGCCATCAGTGGGCAACGTGACACAATGTGAGGTAAATCACACAACACCACCATAAACACAAGGGCAGGGCCAGATTCACGGCTTCATCGTTGCAGTTTCACTCTAGAGGAACTCTGTTGAAATGAACCTTGTCACATGTAAGACCAGAGTTGCATATTCAGCCCAGTGTGGTCATGAGACACTGCAATGGAAGAGCACACATTTCTATTACTAGCGAGCACTTGTGCCATACGACTGTATTTATATTCTGTGAACAAGTAAATATAAGGTAGAAATATATGCACAAAGAGGAACAGCATTGAGGTTTCTATGGAAACTCAGAATTCCTGACTTATATAGTGAAAATTAACCATATCCCTCTTTAATGGAGCTGTGGGGACAAAGAAATGTCGATTTTTTTTTTTAATTTATTATGTGTGAACACTTTCAGTTATCTTTCTCTTTTCTCTTCATCTCTCTCACACATACATGTTCATGCAGTTTTTTACATTATATATATTTTATACACAATGTGCGCTGTGTACTTTCCTAACTCACAATAATATTAACAAGAGTTACTCATGTAAATCTCCCATTCATTGTTGGGACAATAAACCTCAGAGAGTGAGAAAGCACTGCATTAAACTCATTTTTCTCAGTACTGATACAAATATAGGACACTAACATCCAGATTAAATGGCACGCATAAACCTAAGGACCCACTATTGCTGGATATCATGCATCATGCACTTATCTTTCTGTCATATGCAACAGGGAGGGAGAATGTTCTTAACAAAATACATCTGTATTTCCCAGAACAACATCTTTTGCTAGGAAGATGGAAGCAGCACCAGTACTTAAAAGCTTTCCACACTAAAACACCCAATGACTGCCTGTAGCGTACAACCTTTGGCTCCGATTGTGCCATACATCCCATGCTAAGTAGAAGTGGGACAGATCAGAGCTTGCATAGAGGACCTTCAAGGAAAGCTTCAATACGGCAGAACATGGTATTAGTGGCTCACTATGAGGTACATATCCCTAATGTTTAATATTGAACCAGTGCTCCAGCTGTGACCCACTGGTGCTGATGGAGGGGCTAGCTTTTAAAAGAAAAAAAAAAAAAAAAATCACAGCTCCAACCCTTTTTGAGGAGAAACAGTAATATATTGCCTCCATTTTTTGCACAGAGTTTGGCCTCAATTGCATGGCTATGTATAAGTCACAGAACCAGTGCATGCAAAGTCCATTAGTAGCTGCAAAGCAGTGACAAACAAGGAGTAAACTTAGGGACACCATTCTTTCCACCCACATATGACCAACAGATAAAAGAATTCAAATAAAGAAACAGGAGGATTTTGGTGCAGTGGAGTTGGGAGGGAGAAAATTCTTCCCGATAAAGTTACAGATGTGGTCCTATTATCATAATAAGGCAGGATGATAGCCTTATTCCAACCCCAAATGGTTTATTTCAGCAGTGGGCATAAAGTGAGCCCTCGTCGTACCATCTGCCAAGTACCTTTGGGACCTGACGGCATAGAAGGATCATTAAAAATGTAAGATGTTGCTGTTTACATTAATAAAAACACAGGTTCAAAAATTAGGTTGAGAAAGGAACAACGTTGTAAACATGCCTTTAAAACGAAAGCCATTTCCTCTTGTAGTGAAAAGCATGGTTTATTTTCATCTGTTAGGATGTGACTACGCTGAATCCGGCTTCTGCTTCCTTGCTGTGCCACTCTCTAATAGAGCTTGCACTCACAGAAATGAAGTGTGCGTTGTACACGGGACCGTCTCTGCTCTTTCACCTGCACAGAAATAAAAATAAAGCTCTCCTGTTAACTGTTATTTCAATCCCCTATACCATTACTTCCAGCATTCTTATAATGAGGGTTGGGTAAAATTGAAGCCTATAATAAGACTATACTATTCCTTTTTTAAAGGCTGACCTGCAGTTCTGGTTTACAAACCAAGTGACTGTAGTCAGGCATATTAGTGCTTTAACCTTTTTATTACATTACATACATGAAAACAATTAAGGCTGGGATTCTTTCCAATGTATTATCATTTTCTGTTCCCTCTGGCCTTTTTCCATCCATTTCAAAGAATGTACATAGCATCAACTGAACATTCTCTCATGTTTTATTTTTTTGTTTCTTTTCTTCTTAACAACTGTCATGCTTTCAAGATCAGCCAACTATAGAGTATCATGCAGCAGCAGCAGCCGACAGCAGCGGCGGCAAAAACAACAAAAAGTTTGGGGGTTTAAAACTCCTCATAAAATTAAATCTGAGATTTAAATTCTCCCTCATATTTTATTGTCTTTTCTTTTCTTTTTCCTGTGGTAAATGGTAATTAGAGTCAATAATCTTTTGCTGAGAGAGCACCTTGTCCTCACAGTGTTTATATCATCATCATCAAAGATCTGCCTTAAGGCCCTGGCGTGTTAATAATTTAAGGTGTGCACAGCCTAGTTATAGCAGGAAGCCTAGTTATTGAGTTTGTAAACCAGCTGATGATTTATGGGAACACCTTGCATGAGTCATGCTCATTAAATAAAATACTTCAGTTTAATAAGGAACATGGGGTAAACAGTTCTTCCCGTTACAGGGTGACTGTGCAATTGGAAATTGCTGAGTTTAGTCACCAGCTTCGCCACTGCTATTTTGTCTTAATTCTAATGTCAGGGTCAGCTTGTCTGTATGCGTGTGCACATGCGTGCATGTGCACGCATATCTCCCCTTGAAGTACAGAGAGAAAGTCTTTCACCGATGCTCTTTTTTTCTCCCACCCGCTCTGTCTCTCCCTCCCTCTCCGTACAGCTGTTTCATAAGTTACCCTCTGATAATGAAAATGTTAAATCTCTCTTTAAAAGGCTACTAATTAAGAAAACAGAAATGCTCATGGAAATAAAATTGCAAGGGGAAAAAAATCAATATATGGTTGTTAAATGTAGCTTGCATTTGAGAGCCATAACCATATTTTATTTTTAAACACTAGAGTTAACTCTGACTCATTAGAAATTCCTTGGGAAATTGAGGCAGTATAAAAGCCCTACACATTGGCCTCTTCTCTTTCACCAGAAGCAAGCGTGCTTTGCCCGCTGCTTTAGAAACCCACTGTATCTCCAAGAGATTTCAGCGGGATAAGGTAAAGTGTCAGCATCTACCCTCGGATGGCAAACATGCAGACAATAACACCCTCTGCATCATCTGCTTCTTATTGTCTGCATTTTTTAGCTTTTCCGAAACTGGGGGGGGGCACTTCCTCAGGGGCACTGAAGTCCCCCCGTTCCCACAAAAGCCGGTGGCACTTGAGCACTGGGAGTGGAAGGAGCCGGTGCAGCCGTGGCTGGAGGCTTCACGAAGCTGGAGGCTGCTCTGGACCAAAATTACCCTTGTCTTCACTGGTGGGAAGGTAGGACTCGTGGAGTTACACTATTTCTATGGAATAAGGGGAGAAACAAATTGAGTAATAACATAAAAAGAGTACATACACTTTTCTTGATGGATTTCAGTCTTATCATCCCAAACCAAAGGCAACTCAACTGGGTTTAGTTAAACTGATAAACAAACAATAAGAAATTAGTTCTCAAAAAAACAGCCAATTTTCCCCAGCAAACCGAGTATTAGCAAACATGCCATTACCCCTGCAATATTGATTTTTGTGTTCTTTGTGGTTCCTTTTAGATGTACTTTTCTGTATTCTTTCCACATGGATGACACAGCTGTAAGTTTACTTTTCTGACTAATAATTGAACATCCTCAAATATAGAGAGCCTGTCAGGCATCATTAATAAATTTTTTAGAGAATATTGGGCCAGACCCACTTGTGGTGTAACTTTTGGATTTAACAGCACCACGCAAGGGAGTGATCTGACTGCCAATTTGTAAACAATGGTTTGAGTCCTCCCTTTTTTCTAGGGAAAATAAAGCATGACAATAGGGTATACATACCACTCAGGCCATCTCTTTGAGGTATCTAAACGCTTTCCATTGCTCTAATATTTGCATTTTGCAATCTTTTGTTTGTGTGACACTCATGGCAGTGTAGGGGAGTACCATGATCTCATTTTGCAGAGAGAGAAGGTGGCACGGAGAACTGCTGGCAAGAGCCACAAACAAAATTAGGCACCCCAAAGGCGAGGGTTTCAGGACTTTCTGCTGACCGATGCAAGGCAGATGCAGAGGCAGAGCCCCTCAGAGACAGCAGAGGCACCGCCGGCCAAATTGCGCAAATGATCAGACCAGCCAGCAGAAAGACTTGGCAGCCACCACACTGCAAGGGATGCAGCCCCATGGCCCTGCTCCGAGGTGTCCACCCAATGCCTTAAAGGACAGGAACAGCAATGGTTACGGGAGAGCAGAGCAGGCAAAGGCTCACTCTGGATTCACATCTTTTCCTATACTCTGCCCCAAAACAGCTGCTACCGGACATCCTTAATAACAGCACACTGAGCTGGTTAGACCTTCAGGGATTCAAGTTGCTCCTCCAGGCGTACGCACTGGGAGGGGCATCCAGAAGCTGACTTCTTGGTGCCTAAGGGCCTTAACCACCAAAGACAAAGGTTTTTTCTTCACAGCAGGCTCAGGTAGGATTATTCAGCCCTCCCTGCAGAGGTTGCAGCGGCCTGAAGTGGGTTGCATAGCCCCTCGGTCGAGTCCAGGGGCTGCTTTGAAGCCCCGTGCTCCTGCAGGGCACTACCTTGCATGCATTGAGGTGTCCGACCTGCAGCAGCTGTACTAAATGCATTCTTGGGTGCTTTCAGATTTCAGTTGTCTCCAAGTCAGGTGGCAACTCAGTGAGGTGTTTGAGAACGTAAATTTTGCAAGTAGTAGGAGTTAGGCATGTCCTGCTCACCAAAAATATAGAAGTCACTGACTCAGAGGCACACAAGGAGCCTGGGGCAGAGCAGAGAGAAAAAATCAGCTTCTTCAAGGTCCAGAATAAGTGCCCTAATTCATAAACTTGTCTTCTAAAGAGGAGAAATCTTTACAATCTCTCAACCATGACACTCCTTACTCCTGGAGGCTATAGAAAAGGTGATGTGGGAAGGAAAGACACTGGACTGGGGGAGGAGTATCCTTTTTACAATTCAGTCATTGTACATGACCGCTTTGGACTTTTTTTTCTTGCTCTTCAACTTCATACAGTATGGATTGTGGTTGCCTCTTCATAACCACACAGAAGGCAGAAAACAAAATATGTTTCTTTCTTATCTTTATACAGTGCTTACTGGATGCAAGAATTGCATCAGCTTCACCTCCACTGGAGTGACCACCTCCTTCCCCAGAGAGCTCCCAGAGATTGTGTTCAATTGCCCTTTGCGCTGTGAAGGTGCTGGCAAAACACGTTCCTGATGCTATTTGTGAGTGCTATAGAAACTACAACCAAATTCACAACAGCAGTTTTATGGAGTTATTTCTACTAGCGCATTGGTGCAAGGGCATAACAGGGCAAGAGAGTTCACTCAGGCAAGGGACTGGGAAATGCTCCCAAACCTGGTAATACAGACCCAGACTGAAGTTTGATGCTCTTGACCCCATGTGTACTTCTGCTCATCTTGATTTCAGATTATATACAAATAGTTTAGATCCTATTGAAGTCAATGAGATCTTAAGCTCAAGCTTAACCTTACGGTGAGCTCAACCGAGGCCGTACAGCATCTCTAACTTCCAGCACACTGCTCCCTACCACTCTTCACTTTATCTACCCTAATGCTGAGGGTCAACACCAAACCTTAGCCATCAATATTTTGAACACCAGTTTTCCCTTGCAAACATCTGGGGTCCACTTCCTTCTTTTTGGCTGGAGTCAATGGCAAGAAGTTTGGATGACCTAATTAGCAACATCAGCCAGAAGGAGCTGTAATCTGAACTGTCTCCCTCCCATAACATTAGTCCTGGCTGCTGTGGGTTCCTGACCCCTGTCATGTAATAAAACGTAATCTCCAACCCTGCCCCATACCAGGAGATTGGAGGCATGATTAGTTCCTGGTCTCTCTCCAGAGTGACACTCTCTTACTGCCTTGTGACCAGAATAAACTAATTGTTGGCAAAAAAGGACCAAATTAAACCATTTGCATCCTTCTATCTAGAACTGGTAAAGAACAGCAGAGGAACCCATGCCCAAGTTGCGCTGAAGAGGATTACTTCCACTACTGGAGGCCAGCAAATGCCTTTAGCCAATCTGATTCGCTACAGGAAAAACGTACCATTGCTTCTTCCCTTAATGGTAGGTATGGTATGTGAGCAAGTAGCTTCCTTTGGAGATGGGCAAACTGGTAATGATGATTATTCGCATTGGAGTAATACCTAGAGACTATATCCCTACTCTTCTAATCTATATAGCAAACGATCTACAGAGCCAACATAAAGGATTTTCAGCCCAAGTATAGAAACACCATGTTTGGGGTCTTGGAAGTTTCAGACGAGCTGACACAATTTTGGAGGATCCTTTGAATTGCAGTCAAAAATAGTCACAAGATGTAGAAAAAGGAATAAGCATCAGTATGGAACTGGAAACATAAGAAGAGGAAAAGCTAAATTACACCATTAACTTATAAAGCAGGTATTGAGTGGAAAAGGAATCTGGCAGGATCTGAGCAAATGATCTGAAGAGTAGGGAGGTTATCGTGCCCCTGTATTCGGCACTGGTGAGGCCGCATCTCGAATCCTGTGTTCAGTTTTGAGCCCCTCTCTACAAGAAGGACATTGAGGTGCTGGAGCGTGTCCAGAGAAGGGCGACGAAGCTGGTGAGGGGTCTGGAGCACAAGTCTGATGAGGAGCGGCTGAGGGAGCTGGGGTTGTTCAGTCTGGAGAAGAGGAGGCTGAGGGGAGACCTTATCGCTCTCTACAATTACCTGAAAGGGGGTTGTGGTGAGGTGGGTGTTGGTCTCTTCTCCCAAGTGACAAGCGACAGGACAAGAGGAAATGGCCTCAAGTTGCGCCAGGGGAGGTTTAGGCTGGATATTAGGAAAAACTTCTTTACTGAGAGAGTGGTGAGACACTGGAACAGGCTGCCCAGGGAGGTGGTGGAGTCACCATCCCTGGAGGTGTTCAAGGAATGTGTGGACGAGGCATTGCAGGACATGGTTTAGTGGGCATGGTGGTGTTGGGTTGATGGTTGGACTTGATGATCTTACAGGTCTTTTCCAACCTTAATGATTCTGTGATTCTGTGAAATTGTAGCTTACATAACGGAAAGATACCAAAACAAGGCAGTCTCCTATACTTTCACAGGCAAGTTAACATACCTAAGCAAATTCACTCTCTAATTGGCTTCAGTTAAGTGCTCTACTCAGAGTGTTTTTGCAGTAATTCAGAGTGCCACTAGGATGCCTGGCAATTGAAAAGCTTCTGGGAATTAGGCAAGAGTCACAGAAACATCCCTAATGAAACATCTGGAGACTAACAAAGAACATGATACAACCTCACCTGGTTTTGAAGGCTGTTTGTCAGCAACGCACAATAGGACTGCAGTCCAATTGAAAATTGAAAAGAAAAAAGAACCTGCTGATGAAACTCTTGGATTCATGAATATGGGCAGAAATAATCCATGGTAACAATAAGTAAGTCCATAAAACACTGGAAATCATATTAAGGACACCATTTATCATCTTCTGCCCAAACTGCACAAATCTGTCCAGAAAATTGCAAAATGAGCTCATGCTCAATATAAAGGGAGGAAGGAATTTCAAAAGACTAATATGAAGCAAATGTTAGCCCTGCATTTCCTCATGTCCTATCTGAACCAAAGTCAACTTGCATCTGTGCTGGGGCAAACTCAGAACTTGACCCAATCTGACTGGATTTTGAAAGTGTGGCTCCAGATAAGCAGCCAGCAGACAGGGTCTAGGTACCTCTAGATAATAATCTTTCCTTGGCTAACAGAAGATAAAGGCACCAAATAGCGTGTCATCCTAAAACAGTCAGAAATCTTAGTCATAGCCTTCAGTGTTCAGCCAGGGCATAAAACCAGAGCTGGAGATGTTCCTTTGTAGATAGCAATGCACCCACCAGAGATAAGATAACAGAGTGAGTGAGTCTGTAATAAATAGTTGGAGTAACACACAACAGAATCAGTGAAACAAGATATTCCTGAAAAATTTTGGTACAGGACTGATGGATACCTACGGTAGTTAAACCAGAAACGTCACCGTGTAAGCTGCCTCTTATTTGCTGTCTTCTTCTGGCTCAGTTTTGGGTGTTTTGATAAGGTGTTGCACAGCACATAGCAATGGATTAACAAATTATAAATCCTAGTTTGCTCCACATGCATTTCCAGTTAAGTTAGAAATAACTAGCATAGATTATAAGTGGTTCACCTGACCAATTCTCTTTAATTTATCAGTCAGGAACACCATGCCAAGCCTACGCTATGCAACGTCAAACAGCCTGGCAGATGGCAAATGATTAAGGCCTTGATAACAGAAAGTCTTGGTTGATTAAAAAGGTTGATATTTGTCATCGTTAGAATATCATAACACACCTCACAACACTTTATTAGGCTCACCAGTTTGGGGCAAGTAGGCAGAAGGCAAACCACAATCCTGCCAACTTCTTGAGCAAATACAATTAATCCTGAGGTATAGTTACAGGAGAAGGTTATGCCAGAACAAGAGCAACATCTAAAGTTGCCAAATAGCTACTATCTAAATAGGAGAGATTTCAGCAAGCAAGTATTTGGGAACCTGACATACTTATGACTTATTGTGCCTGTGCCAGAGTCAAATATGAGAAGCCTGCATTACAGGAAGGCCTGCAGGAGGACCTGGAGCTGCCGGCTGTACCTTGAGGACATCCAAAAGCAGTTGGCATGGCTCCTGTGCTGGCAGAAGCGACACATGCCCACCCCACTACTGACGACAAGAAACAAAACGCGAAGGCGACACAGATGCCAGGTGCTGCTGAACAGATGCTGGAGATGAGGAACGGAGCACATGACGGGAAAGTCCCGGAGGTGCTCAGGACGTGGTCGCTGACCCAAGCCCTCTGAAGCTGAACAGGCTCTTGGCATCGCGGGGTTTCTGGTCTTCTCCCCCACTCCCTCCCCATGTGCACAATATGTGTACTCATTTGAGCACGTGTTTTGGGGGCAGCGGGAAGAGGTTGCAGCTATTTTGTCATATTTGCTTTCCATTTTTTTTCCCTCTTTTCAGAGGTTCAGCAGCAGTGAACAGACACTGACCCCTGCCTTGTGGCAAGGACACAGTCCTCCTCTCCCTGGCCCACGGCGGGAGCTCATGCCACAAGCTTAGCAGAGCTCCTCTCTGTCAAAGACATAAGGAGTGGCATCCTCCAAAGGCTGGTAAAAGGCATCAGCTCAGGTGGCAGGAGTGGCAGTGCAACGGTTCAAGGCCTGAAAAAGAACTTAGATCATTCCCAGACAAAAAGGACAGCAACAGTCATCAGCTATTGCTACTGGGGGGGAAAAACAGCCAGAGAATTTAGCTCTCTACTATTATTATTTTAAAGGACTCCCTTACAATATGACATATGATATAACAAAAAGCAAAACAGAAAATTTTTAGAAAAAGGACCCTGAGAAGGAAACGTTATGGCAGCCTGTTGGCTCTGGCCCACCGTTGGGCAAGCACGTCCCAGGCACAGATTGGGCACAGTGCTCTTACGTGCTCTCACAGTGCTCCACGTCATGGACATGGGACGCACAGGCTGAAGCGAGCTCTGCATGGCTACACCCACAAAAATACCAAGTGCATTGCAAATCACTTTGAGTGGTCTTCCAAGAGATTTCTGAAGGACTGAGTTGCTCAGGGAAGGAATTGCAGACAGGGACATGGTTAGCCCAGAGTCCTGCAGCAAGAGTGGCCGCAGAGCATCGCCTGCAGGGAACTGTTTGAGGTATCCAGCTGGGGGAGCATGCCAGAAACCTGACACATCGTGCAGAGTCAACCACATGGGTGTTGCCCGTGCTGCAACCAGAATAGAGCGTGAGAAGAGAAATGAAAATACAGTATCACGCGCTTTGCAGAGGCCTTTCAAACCAAGGCAGGTGGCGGGCACGTGGCTGGGAGGTTGATGCCCTTGCTGCCGTGCCTTAGCAGTTAGGGACACTCCAGCTCTCTAGATTAAAAACTAGCACGTGGTACTTGCGCTGAGGGCAGACTCCTAGTTGCAATGCAGATATACTCTGACTCAGACTGACTGGGGAAATAATTGACATGGGAACAATAATGAGAAAATCAATTGCTAAGTCAGATATCATTGACTGCAATGAAAATTTTGTGCATGGAGGATTTGCAGGATAAAGACCCGGGTTTTCTTTTAGGCTAGATGAGTTGGTAGAGATGCAAGAAAAGATAATGTGGTTAATATTGCTGCCCTTATTCCCCTACACTTCCAGCTGGAATTCAAAAGGAGTATGGCCTCATGCCTTCCCAGGGTGACTCTTCAGCCAAAGTTTTAGGCTGCGATTCTGTAAATGTTCAAAGATGTGCATGATTAAGACCTTGTGAGAATGGAACATTACACTAACGGTCTGGGGCACTGCACAGTTTCACTAAATTTAACATTAGAGCTAATGTATTGGCAAAAAATACAGCTCAGTGTCACCCTGCATATCTCTGCATGTACGTGGGACACTTCACCGCGTAAGGCCCACGGTTCTCGTGCTATTATTTGCAGCAGTTTGTGGCTCTACTCAAAGCCTTTAATCAGTGCTCCATTAATTCAGGCAGGGTCCAAAGTGTAAAAAAAGCCACCCTTTCCCCAAAATGAATACTATCTGAGAACACTTAATACCATCATGAGCCATTCACTCCGTTTTGCATGATGTTATCTTCATCTTCTGTCAACAGTATCTATGGAAAGATCAATAGTAATCTTAAAGAAATGTTTATTATTGTCTTGCCTCTCACACCTGCCCCATCCTACCTTTGCTCTTTGTCTCAGAGGCCGTAAAAGTGCAGCAAACTACAGCAGAGACATGCCTTTATCTTACAGTGTTGGGGGTTTTTTTGTTGCAGGATTACAGTGCTAATTAAAGACCGCGCGTACATCACCACCACTATTTCTTGCCTTGGAAGAGCGGAGTATTTCTCCTCCGGGAGCTCTCTCTAGAAATACATCCATAGGTACTTGTGCATGCTTGATAGATAACATAAAACACGCCAGGCATGGTTTGAGCCTGGATATATTTGCGGGTATGAAGTACTCGTCTAAAATCTTACCTGTGAAACGAAACGGCCAGGGACAAAAATAATTTCAGGTGCGACTGTGGCACACAGGTGGGGGGGGGGGGGGTGTACCCGGAGCGCTTTAGCAGCAAACGCGGCGGGAGGCTCCCTCCTTCCCCGCATTTCTCTCTTCACTGAGCGGTTCAGGCGCTCCCGCCAACACGGCCGCCTTTGCGGGTTGCTCCTTGCGCGCACGCTGCGCGGCGCTGCGCGGAGCGATTCCCGTGCCGGCGGGCGGGCCGTGCTGAGCGGCAGCGGCCCCCAGACAGCCCCCGGCCCGGCGGCGGCGGCTCGGGAGCATGTCGCGACCGGGGCCGCCCCCCCACACACACACCCCCCCGCCGCGGGTGGGCGGCGGCGCTGGCGGCCCCCGCGGGTGGGAGCGGAGAACAAAGCGGGGCCGGGCGGGAGGGCGATGGGCGCGGGCAGCGGCCCCGCCGGGGAGCGGGGGTCGTCACCGGGAGCGGAGCCCTGCCGGGGTCCGCAGGGCGGCCGCGGGCGGCTGCGATGTAATCCACCGTCGTGATGGTCACGGCGTGCGGCTGCACGGCAACCTGCTCGCCCACCGACAGGCAGGAACGGATGGGCTCGTTCCCGCACGGCGAAAGCGGGCACGGCCGGAGGGGACAAGCGGGCAGATCGCCCCAAAATGAAGAGGCCGATTTCCCTCCGGTTACTCCAGAGCCCGTGCTCGGGCGAGGCGCGCCGCGCCCCCGAAATCGCAGGCAAATTCTGGGACTGACGTCACCTTATCGCCGATACATTTTTTTAATTAGGTGGCAGCTAAATGAAGAGTGATGTAGAACATCGTGAATATAATTATCCATTGTGCTGCAGCGAGCCGACTATAGATCTTCTTTCCCCCTCCCTCTCTGAGAACTACCAAGAACCTGGGGAATTCAGATCATCTTCCCACCCCCGTGCGTGGATGGAGCCTGTCAGACCCTGTGCAAGGGCTACTGACAAACACAAAGGAGCAACAATAACTGCACACCACTTACAGACTTATTCATTCATTGTAACATAATAATTTTAGATGGTCGTTGAAGAGAAGCATATGTTTCGGGCACACATCAAAAGAACAACCAGGCATTTAGATAAGACAACTAAAACTCAGTTTTAAAGTTTCAGATCTAATCCTGGGTAAAAACCGAACAAAGAGTCAGAGAGCAGGAATTATGTTATTTAAACTGACACCACCTAAATCGGATCCTTTCTTCTGCGATCTCACATAAACGCAGCATGTTCATCGCATCCAGCCAGCTTCATTACTATTTATATTACCGTACACTGGCTGTGTGCAGTCAATTCATAATTGTCCAGTTTTTCTAATTAATCACAAAAGATTTTTGTTTTGCCTACAGCTAGTTCTGGGGTGACTCACAATGGCAAGCCAAAGCTCATACATCAAACACAGACCCTCTTTACTCCAGCCTTCTGCTGGAGGAGGCTGCTGGGCTCCCCTCGCCTCGGCGCTGCTCAGGGGGCATGCGCGGCCGCGGGCGGGAGAGGAGCCCTGCGCTCTGTCCTCTGCCGTGTGACTTGTTATTTTTATCTGATGCTTGCATTCTCAGCCCGAACCCGACCCAGAGATTTTTGGCAAGATTTCTTCATTCAGAGCGTTTGATTTCCCTCTCGCTCGCTCTCAGATGCACGCGCATGCTCCCCTCCCCTGCTCTAGCAAGCTGTTCGAGATCTGTGCAGCTTCAAAGGAAGCGAGCTGGATCAAATATTGCGTAAACTTCTGCGCTATCAATATTTTCTTAATGAGCTCAACGTAACCACTGGATGCTAGCAGAGAGGCTGAGCCAGCTGCTGGATCTCTCCAACTCCGATAGCGACAAGGCTGGTTGATGACATTTGCAGTAGGCCAGGTCGCTCGTGCCTCCTCCACCCACACCACGAAGAGCAGCTACTCAGATGAGTAAATCCTTTTGGCTGCAAGGCGGCTACTTGTGGAAGTTGCAGCTTGCCAACCGGAGCCAGAGGACAGGGATTTGACCTCTGTTTCTTGTACTGCCAGAGGTTTAGGCAGGGAGAAGCTATTCCATGAACAAAGAAATGGGGCAATGTGGCTGATAACAGCATGACAGTATGTTCTTTCTCCACGCACATGAAAAAAATACGTAGTTCTTATTTCAAAAAACTATCCGTATTTTTTTTCTTTTTTGTCATTGATGAAGTTTTTAATACTGAAAGCCAGCCCAGTGAAGAGCAGAAAGCGATAGATCCACACTGCCTCTAAAGTGCGCTCCAACTTAAGGCTGCAAATGTTGTTAATTATGTGGAAGCTTTCTGGTAAGATGCATCTATCGATGCAATCTTCCTTGATCACATTCTGCCCACTGCTGGGTTTGCAAGGAGTCAGCACAGTGGCGGGAGAGGAGCATTTTATTAATAAACCCTGCGCAGAACCCTGTGCTCAGCCTGGGTATTTTGGAATGAAAATGGCTGTGAAGCCGAAGCTGGTTTCTGTGCGAGGAAGCATGGGCAAGCAAATAGCTACCGAGAGCAAAATAGACAGGTTTTTAACAGCCTGGAAGAGAAAAATGTGTTCTCGTATCTGATGGCATAGAGGAAAAGGTATCTCTAATTTATTGCAGGAGACTTCAAGTGGAGTTGTTTGGGGAAAAAAATGTTATGTTTACAAAGGCTGAAAAAATATGACGTAGCAAAAATTAATGTTTTCATAAACTTCTGTCATGTAGATTGTTTATATGGCAGCAGATCCCTTTCTCTGCAGACTAAGGAGTTCAAAAAAATTGGAGGGGGGCGGAGAGAGAAGACTCCTTTTCTCAGGACACCTGGGGGATAAATTGTAATGTAAGATTTCTGAATGTACAGCCATACCTCCCAGTGTGGCCCAGTTGAAGGCATCCTGGTCTCCTTGCTTGGGAACTTAGAGCACTCTCAGTAATCTGCTGTCATTTTTAAAGTCGGCCAGGAGAAAAGTACTCCACAGAAACTCCTGGGGGACCAGAGTAAGGTTTACACCTCTGCAGATAAGATAATCTGTCAAAGAGCAGATTCAAAGGATAACCCATGAGAAATATTTTGAGGGATAAAGCCAAACTGTTTTATTCCCAGTGCCAAACCCTAGTTTTCCGCCACAGTCTCTGCTGCTTCGTGTGAACATGCACAGGGACTGCACGTGGCAGGAACACGTCCATCAGCCCATCATAGCTGCCTCTCGGATATGCTGCTCTGATGCCAGGGATGGCCCTTCAGGAGCCCCTGCAAGCCCTGACAGTGCACTTTGCTTTCCCCTTTCCCACCCGCCATCCCATGAGTTAACGATAGCAAAGTCTTCCCTCCTTGTCAGCCCCTCGCTAGGACCCACCTTTGCTGTGGCATGTTGGCCACCATCACAGGTGACACCAGCAGCCCCACCTGAGGCTGCTGAAACCCTGGTGATAGCAAGGCTGTAGATCCTGTGCTCCCTCCTGGCTCCTTTCAGTCACAGGGAGCCAGATCCAAAGCTCATTGAGCCCAGGGGTATATTTTTCAATCATCGGCTTCGGCAAGCAGGCGAGGCTCCCGTGGTCTATTGCCATCTCGCTGTAAAGACTGTAATTTTGCTGGGACAAAATGTTTATTACCCAGTTGCAAGCTTAATAATAACCATGGGCTGTGATTCCTCCTAAGGAACTGAGGACCTGAATTAAGTATTATTAATACCAACAATATTGCACTAACACAGGAAAAATAGCGGTATTAATAATAATGTTATCTTAATGGCAGTGTAAATATAAGGTAAGTAGTGTACCTGGCTTCTGAGGACTGTGAAGCCAAATGATGATTTCCTCTTAGGGCAGTGATAAACAACTCAGTCATACTGAGTTTACAGTTTTAGTAATAATTGGCTTGAAGGGAAAAAAAAATATATAAAGCTCAGTCACAGATTAACTACATTATAATTACAGGGTGTAATTTCAGCCCCTGCTCCTGGAGTGGAAGGCACAGTTTTTATCTGATCAGCCTCCATGTGCCATTCCCTACTAGGTTTGGGGCTAAGCATTGCTGTGCTGGTTTTAAAAATGACTAAGCAGATATACAGAGATTGCAGCCTGCCCCGGGTCACGGCGAGCTGGCAACAAGCTCTGGAGCAGAACCTCCAGCCATGGGCACGTGGTCGCTGGAACAAAAAGTGGCGGTGGGTCCCCACACCGCCTCGGCAGGGTTTTGGAGCTAAGCCTGGTGGTGTTGTCCAGGGTTGCTCTGGGAGTGCCCGGGCTCTGTGGGTATGGTGGCTCCAACCGGCAGCAAATAACAGCTCCTGTCACCCTGCCGGAGCCGGGACAGGGTGTCTCCAGACAGCTTAGGAAACCCTGATGCCTGGTCACCTTCCCAAACCACTCTGCCTAATTCCTCCAGAAACCAGTAAATACTTGGTCACGCCACATGATTGAAAAAGGGACCTCCAAAAAGGCTTGCGTATGAGTAGCTGCAGCAGGCAAAATTGGAAGCTGAGAGCAGCATCAGACACCGGTCGTGACTTGAGTGATGTCTTCTGGGGAAAAAGTAGAAAGCCATCTTCTGTTGTTGTTGCTTCTTGAATTTTCACACAGACACTTCCCTGTTTTCACTGGAAAGCTGATAGTGAACCAAGCTCCAGAAGAGGGAGGAGGGACGGATGCTATTTGTGTTTTTCAGCTCACCAGCCCCTCCCTGACAGAAATCTGTTCAGCTTCCACAAGGGTCAGCCTAAAGCGGGGCGAAAGGTTAGCTCTTTTGCCTCTTCTTTTTTCAACTGTGTCAGCCCACACATTTTATTTAGGACAAGTCAGGTCCCTTTTAACATGTTAGCAGGTGCAGGGACACCCAGAAGCATTGGATAGCTTTTCCTGCTGTGCTCACTACAAAGTCTCAGCTAACTTACCCAGCCTCTCATGGCCTGCTGTATGCGACAGTCGATACAGAGCCCAGGCAACCAAAATATCTGATCATGCTCCAATTTCATCAGCTTGTCCCACGAGCTAACTCAAGGCATTGCACAAGAAAGCCGAACATTTTCTCATTACACTACTAATGCGTCTGTGTCTCCTTGGGGAAAACAGAAATGTTGCAAAGGTGTGTGGTACCACTCCTCTCCCGTCAAACCCAAAACCTCGGTGTCAAGCGAGGTCCCTCTGTCCCTCGTCACTGGTGCCTCACACTGGCTGCAGGGCAGGTTGGAATAACTCTCAGCTTCGCTTTCCAAGGGGCTGAAAGGCACGAGCCACTCCCTCACGAGCAGAAATGTGGGTCCCACCGTGCTCACTGTGCAGTACTAGAAACATGCGAAAGGTTGAGGGGAAAAGGGGAGCCCAAAATGGCAGAGGTGTCTGTTGGCCCTGTGGGGCAGGGTTATCATTATTAAAACGAAAGCAATACCTCTGTCCTTAAATGAACTGCACTGCAGATGGAAAGCTTACATGGGAACCACTGTAACTGCTTCCCAGTGGCATCCTACCAGCTGCAGCGTTAAGCTGTTCCCTCCCAGCCTCTGCGACTTGGCTCAGCACCCTCCTTCAGGATGCCCCATGTCCCTTCTTGCTTGGTCACAGCAGGTCCAGACCTGGAGGAACTATTCTGGGAGTGTCAAAAGGTCCTGCTTGCTGGATGCCTTGAGATTGCTGTATTGGGTTTGCATGGCTAGGTTTTAGTAGCGGGGAGGCTATAGAGGTGGCTTCTATGAGAAGCTGCTAGAAGCTTCCCCTATGTCCGATAGAGCCAATGCCAGCCGGCTCCACGACGGACCCACCGCTGGCCAAGGCTGAGCCCATCGGCGACGGTGGTAGTGCCTCTGGGATAACAGATTTAAGAAGAGTGGAAAAAACTGTGCATCAGCAGCAGCCACCAGAAGACAGGAGTGAGAATATGTGAGAGAACCAACTCTGCAGACACCGAGGTCAGTGAAGAAGGAGAGGGAGGAGGTGCTCCAGGCGCCGGAGCAGAGATTCCCCTGCAGCCCCTGGTGAAGACCATGGTGAGGCAGGCTGTCCCCATGCAGCCCATGGAGGTCCACGGTGGAGCAGATACCCACCTGCAGCCCATGGAGGACCCCATGTCAAAGCAGGTGGATGCCCAAAGGAGGCTGTGAGCCCATGGGAAGCCAGTGTTGGAGCAGGCTCCTGGCAGGACCTGTGGATCCATGGAGAGAGGAGCCCACGCTGGAGCAGGTTTGCTGGCAGGACTTGTG
This sequence comes from Gavia stellata, assembly GCF_030936135.1. Lineage (NCBI taxonomy): Eukaryota > Metazoa > Chordata > Aves > Gaviiformes > Gaviidae > Gavia > Gavia stellata. The sequence continues at coordinate 99,373,465 of NC_082596.1, read as the reverse complement.
ACCCCACGGGGGACCCACACTGGAGCAGTCTGCTCCTGAAGGACTGCACCCCGTGGAAGGGACCCACGCTGGAGCAGTTCATGAAGAACTGCAGCCCGTGGGAAGGACTCACACTGGAGAAGTTCATGGAGAACTGTCTCCCATGGGAGGGACCCCACGGTGGAGCAGGGGAAGAGTGTGAGGAGGAAGGAGCAGCAGAGACAATGTGTGATGAACTGACCACAACCCCCATTCCCTGTCCCCCTGCACTGCTGGGAGGGAGGAGGTAAAGAATTTGGGAGTGAAGTTAAGCCTGGGAAGAAGGGAGGGGTGGGGAGAAGGTGTTTTACGATTTGTTTTTATTTTCTCATTACCCTACTCTGATTTGATTGGCAATAAATTAAACTAATTTCCCCAAGTCGAGTCTGTTTTGCCTGTGACGGTAATTGCTGAGTGATCTCTCCCTGTCCTTATCTCGACCCATGAGCCTCTGGTTATATTTTCTCTCCCCTGTCCAACTGAGGAGGGATGTGATAGAGCGGCTTTGGTGAGCACCTGGCATCCAGACAGGGTCAACCCCCCACAATTGCGGTGAAGGAAAATGCTCCTCCAAGAGTCACGAAAGCAACTCTCCACAGCCAGGCTAGCTCTGGTGATGGACAACCCGCCGGGAGTGGGAGCAGGGACAGGAGTGGGGCACAAGCAGCGGCAGGGCAGACGGGGACCTCCTCTTGTCTTTTTAGTCACTTTTCTCTCAATCTTCATTTCTGCTACAGAGGATCTCCATGAAAGGGGTATCCTTGCCCCATTTATCATTACCCTTGTTAGCCTGTTTACTTTGTTAAAGGACTTCAAAGGTTGACATAAAGACGGCATTATTTCGAACAAGCCGTAGCTGGGTGAGAACGAGGAAGCCTACCCAAAATGTTATTATTTCCCCCCTTGCAAAAGGCACTCAGGCAGCTGTGGAGCCCATTCTGCTGTAACACTGCCAGAACCACAGGTTTCCTCTTATTTCTCTGAAAACCTTTTGCAGGAACCCAGGTAGTATAAGCAGCAGGGGAGGTGGCTGGAAGTGACTTTCTGTCACTCATGTATTAATGGAGTGGTAAGACAAATGTAACGTCTTGACATGCCGAATGTTTTTGCCTGCTGGTGCTAAGCTGGCTGTTCTTCGATGGGGCTTGACTTGCGCAGGGGTGCCTGCTGTGCTGTGTTTCTGCCCCCGCGCCCTTGCCCCCTCCCTAGTTAGTCGTCCAGTTCCCCTAACAGATTCTTTAATATCCAGCATTTTAGGAAGACACTTGGTCACACCTGGAACGTATTTATATTGCCAAACACAAATAATTTCAAATAGATGGGGTGACTCAAGGAAAAAGCTGGGAAGAACTTCAAATGGACTCCAAAATACCAGTATTGAGCTGTGAGGCAGGGAAGCCGCTTTCCCCAGGATGCTCCAGAACTGATCGAGACTGATGTGCTGCCCAGAAAGAGATGATTTCTGTCCTGGATGCACCCCATGAATGACCAAGCATAATTCTGGTCGACCTTTACATCACACACAGCACACACAGGAGACTCCTCGCTACTCTCAGTGTCCTTCCTTGGAGAGTAGGCCCTATCCTGTGATTTTTTTTTTTTTTTTTTATCAGGCTAAAGAGGATATATTTTATCATAATGGTTTCAAATCCAATGCGTACAGGCCAACACAAATAGGGTATTACAAGTTGAAGAACTGTACCTCAGGCACCATTTTATTAGAACTAGTGTTTACATCAAACAATACATCCTAAGTACTTCATATTAAGCTTGGACAAATCATTTGCCTGAGGATTAGGGTGTTGTGCCATTGAAATTTAATCCTTCTGTTGATTTTTTTTTTTTAAACTGCCAAACCAAACATGGTAAAATCAGTAACTGTTAAAAAAACAGAAGGGTGAAAACCTTAGCCTCAATTTGACGTGTTAAATAAAACAAAGGAAAAATTACCAAGGTGGGTTTGCAGACAAGTATCTGAACAGCAGGTCAGATTTTCCCCTGCATAGATCAGCAAAACTCTGCAGGGAAACAAAAAAACATAACGGTGGGTTTCACTGTTCCACTACGGGGGGTGAGGAGGGAAGCGAGGGCTGGTCTGGCTGCTCTCCGTCATGCGTAGGCGACCCTAGCACGTGGGCATCTGTGCTGAGCAGAAAATTTTGGGGGCAGAGGCAGGGGCAGGAGCGGTGGCCAGAGCAGGCTGTGTCCCAAGAGGCGATGCCCTGTGCTCCAGCGCAGCCCAGGCAGCGAGCCCTGCCCCAGGAGAAGGGTGGGATGGCACGAGGGAGACCCTCGCTCTTCAGGGGAAGGGGATGGCCTCTGCTCCCAAAAATGGAGGAGGGGGTGTTGAGACATGACTCACAGATGCGTAACACTGCCTGTGAGGAGTGGTGGGCAGCAGGGCCCAGCCCAGCCAAAATTTGTGATGTTATGAGAATGGGAACCAGGCTCATCCCCGCTGGCTTCACAAAAACAAGATGTGCCATACACGCACCCCTCATCCCTTTCCACTACCCAGGAAAGCACATTTCTCCCGCTGTCTTACACACCCATGGTATTTGCTTTTACATGCATGCACTGCTTGGGCCCCTTTTAACAAAAGGCACTCCCAAAGGATGAGTCCTCAGGCACACAGGACACCCCTGGTGGGAGCTGCCAGCGTGTACTGGAAGGCAAAACTTGACATCAAGGTGATCACAAAACACCTTCCTTCTCCTCAGAGGGATTTAGGGTCAAGTCAGAGGCAATGGGACTATTTATAAAGACACAGTCCCTCAACCAAAACCCATGGTAATGCCATGGAGACTATTCTCAATAGAAGCCCCATAGCGATAGCCAAGGAGGATACATTTCCACCCCAGGTAAGAAAATAGAAAGCATGGTTTGGATGTAAGTGTCTGTTGTATTGAGAGCAAGGACTGGGACCCTGGCTCAATGAAGGGAAAGAAAAAACCTCCCCTGGACTTCTGCAGGACTGGCATTTCACCTGGGTTTCTCTCACCTCCAGGAATGCGGTGGTTCTCACACACGCATGTGGACCTTGGCCGTCTCTTCCCTGCTGCCTCTCCCTTCTGTCCTTCCACAAGCAAGTCTTGCTTCCCCTGTGGGCACCCTCCAGCCACTCCCACACTCCTTCCCTGGCCAGGCACCCCCAGACATTGCTACCGAGCTGCTGGCTGATTGAAGCTTCAAGAATCAAGAGGGAGCAAGGGGAGGCAGCAATTCTCTGTCCCTGCCTTTGCTACTCCTTTCCCAAGGAGGTTCAGGTTATTCAATCCCCCAGTTTCTCTAGAGAATCAAGAAGGTGGAATAGGTGCAACATCAGAAATCAACATCTTGTTTTGGGTACAAGTGTGCCAGTAATGACTTTTGTTAGTAATTCTAGGGGAATCTGTATTTGGGAAATCTACTGCCCAATACTTTTCAGGAGTATGAGATAACAAGAGGTGAAGCGGGTTGTGCAGCCACCAGTGAATGCCAATACCAGCGCACGGTGCACTGGTCACTGGCCTTCATGACTACAGCTACAGCAAAGACCTGCTCAGAGGGAACTGAGCCCAGTGAAACTCTGCTTCACTACTAAAGGCATCTGCACAGGACAGCCATCAGAAACAATGATGTGGATTTCTCACAGAATATGCCTTGGGAGATGCTGGTACTTGGTATTTAAACATATCTAGGTTTGTGTAAGACTTTTTACAGCCAGAATTCTCCAACAAATTACGTTTGTATGCTTTGGTTTTATATATGGGTGTCTGTGTCTATTCATTTACCTATTTGTGTACAATACTGGTACTTTGTGAATGACATACTGAATAGATCTAGATCTTGATAGAGATGTATACATAGATATAACAGAAATCTATTAAGAGGTTACCCAACACTGTGACAAGTGATGGCATGCATGCCCATCCAGAATCTTTGGGGCTGACACCGCAGCCAAACAAATAACTCCCAAGTTTAAAGCTAAGGACAAGTCTAAGCGCTTCTGCATAAAGAATTCAGCCATCACTGAGGCAATCACCTCCATCCGTTTGGAAACAGCCACTGAAGATGACAAGAAAAAAAGAACCACAAAGACTTGCACTCTTGCATTGTTGGGAAGAAAAACAAGGACGATAGCTAAGAAACTAATTAGTAATTCGCTAATGTGCTCCCATACATGTGTGCACACACACAAAACTTACTGCTTGTTTTACCATAGTAAAAAAAAACCCAGAACTTTAATTGATGTTCTTATACCAGCTGTGAGTTACAGGCATTGCTAAATAAACTCAGCAGCAGCTCTTTGCCTGCTGAATTTTGTGGCTGCTGAGACATGTCACGGACTCGTGAGGGCTCAGCAGCTCAAGCCAAGTGTGAGAGCCACACAGGTGTATCACACCCCGCAATCCACCCAGCCTCTCGCCAGCCTCGTGGGCAGCTCGTGCCTTGCCATAAGCAGGCTGAACACTCAAAGTTGCCTTTGCTGCAGAGAGTGCCCACTGTCACGTACCGCATTCCCATGTCTAGGACTTCTTGATTCACCAGATTTTGTATAGGGGCACAAAGCTTCCAGTTTCATTGAAAATCCAAAAAGTTCTGCTCAAGCAACACTCCCATGGGACATCTAAATGCCCAAGCATTTGGAAGTCTTGTAGCTGGGATCATGCTTGCAGGGTCTCCATCAACACATCTGGTTTGAAGGGGATCCACGAGATGCAGTGTAGATGCTGCCCAGTCCCTGTCCATAAACAAAAATTCATTGACGAGTGTCAGGGCGTAAAAGAACTGCAGCAGTGGCAACTACCACGGTTTTCTTGCAAATAGCACAGTTAATACTTTCAAAAACAAATCTCAGGCTCAAAATTATGCTCTCAGACTCCAAGCATTGTTCTGTTGAGTCAGAACTGCTGTGCAATTCAGCATTTTGTTAAACCAAGCCACGTACTGAGAGGTGTCTTGATATTTCCTCTCCTTATGGGCCCATTCTAGAAAGCTGTGGCTCCCGAAACAGCAGAGGGGAAGGGGAGTGTTGACTCGCTGAAGCAGGGCTTGTACTAATTGGATCTCCCAGTAGGTCCCATCCTGTCTGCAGTCTCGGCGTAGTACCTCTGAACAAGGCACTGCTTTAAGAGCCTCGCTTTGCCAAGGCTCCAAGTAGCACTGGTGGCTGCTGCTAACTTTGCTTTAAGTAGAAATTTCACAGAGATCACACATGGGTGAGCAGGTTTCAAAAAAACCCAAAAAACCAGGAGGTAGAACCTGAAAAATTAGGAAATTATAAGCAAATAGGGAAAACAAGCAGGAGTATTGCACACAAAGGGCAATAAACATATGGAATAAATTAGGGGAGTAGGCAGTGGAAGCAAAGCATGTAAATGAGTTCCACAGACACCTAGATTTGTCGCGGGAGAAGGAGGGGATGGGGGAGGATGGAAAAGCAGGAAGGTGGAATTAAAAGGGCCTTTTCCTGTTCCCATGGCCTTTTCTCGTGGTTCTTACACTCTCCGTATGCTTAGGCATTGCTGAGACCACATATCAATAAGCACATGATATTTGTAGATACCGTATGTACAAGAATACCTAGGCACACAGTTTCTGTTGGTTTACATCAAACGCCCAGCCCACCTCCAAAGAATAGTATTAGGCTCTCTATCGCGAATTAAAATATGAGTATCTTAATTTCCCTGCAACCTTGAACTCCCAATTTTACTGTCCTGAGAGGACAGGGGGGAGTACTGAGATATCCAAAGAAAGAGAAAGCAGAAGAGAAAGAAATTCACAAAAGCATGTTCTGACTTGAAAGAGCAAAATACAGTATGCCTATTCATGGAAGGGGAGCAACAGATTTTATAATATTAAAAATAGCTTGGTCACAAGCTGGAGCTGCCAGAGGTAATCTTATAGCACTGGTTTTACTGGCACTTTGATATCTTACCCAGAATTTAACACTACATTATTCACTAAGAGGTTTGTTCCCACCGCGGGACATACAAACATCGCTGCTATTAGCACAAACAGGAGAGCCACATAAACGCAGCAGAGAGAATAGCCCCTTGTGCACGTATACTTTTTACGATAATGCTGCGGAGTTAATTTTCGAGGTTTTTTTTTTACCCTTGAGCTCCACCGGGTTCACTTGCGGTGACAGGGTCGTAGCTGCGGCCAGGTTTGGCTCCTGGCCCCGGGCTCCTGCGCCGGGACCGAGGGGACGTCGCCCCATCGGCGGGTCAGAGCGGAGGCGAGACAGAGCCGCCCGCTACAGCGGAGGAGACGCTAAATATAGGCGGGCTTTCTCCTGGGTTGTGCAGGCATTTTAATTTATCCTGGTGCTAATAAAGCATTTACTGTAGCCCAGGCAGCAGACGGGGCTGGGGAACGGCGGTGGCGGCTGCTGCAGCCAGAACGAGCCAGCCCAGGCTGTGTAAATTGAAGGTTTCACGTGCTCTGCAAAGAGTTTCCTTTGCGATATGGAGAGGCAGGAGACCATCACAGACAGCCTAATCCGCGGCTCTCACAAGGGGGCCGAGGCTGCCGAACGCCACGCCAGCCCTTGGCAAAGGGAGCAGCCCTTGGGCGTGCGGGAGGCTCCTCACCTGCGGCCCTCGCAGGGGCAGCGCTGGCGCTGAGCGCAAGGCTGGACCTGTGCCTTCTGCCACGCAGGTAACGGCGCTTCACAGGCGTCAGTTAACGCAAGCCTCAAAGGTGGTACCTGCTCCCATGCGTATTCGTACTTTCTTTTGCTACTAGGTGAATTTGGGATAAAACACGGGAGATTTTACAATCCCATTTGAACTGCAACTTTAAAAAGCAAACAGTGCAAAAGAAACACCCACCACTGTTTAGGCACTGCAAAATCACACATCAAGCAGGAATTAAAGTTGAATGGGAAACCTCTATTCTCACCTTTTGCACTTGCAATATCCTTATATTTAACTTCTGCATGTCTTGAGCCGTGAGTTTATAACTATAGTCTACCTCCTGGCATCAGCAATACAAGCACACAAGACTGGCACGTTAGTGGGATTTAGTTAAAGCAAATTTTATTCATTATTCCATCCATGGACACAGGCCAAATCCTTCTTTGCACCCAATAATCTCAAAAAACATTTACAAGGCATTTGTAGTTTGCTTCCTGAAAATTCACACCCTAGTGCAAACTCTTTCATATCTTCCTTTTATTCGGTACATCTATACCATGCTTATTTCCCCCAGTGCACTGGAAATCCTATTCCACTCTCCAGGGGGGAGCAGAGAAAAGTGGTTTACACCAGAGTTTGAAAGGCAAGAGGCTTGCATTTCTTTTCAGCTCTGTGTGGGGCGGGATGTTTGGCCTTGAACAACTCCTTTAACAACTCAGTGCTTTGATTCCCCTCTCAGTAAAGGACTAACGTCAGCAGTGTCCTACAAGCCTGAGACAGAGGTGTCACGCGCTGTAAATGCACAGCGCTCATATGGCTTTCGTTCCTGATGGAACTGCTCTACTGACGAGCAAAACAGCAAAAGCTCCCGCTTCCTCCGTTCAAGGCTGCTCCTGGCCCCAGATCCCAGACGGCCTGATCCTCGAGGCCTTTTCCTGCTAACAAGAACTGCCCAAATAGAGGCTAATTTAGGGGTAAGCATCTGAGTGGGGTCTGCAGGCCATACATTTCCCAGGGAAACTGCTTCTGTCTTTGTAAGCCCCAGCACTGGTGAGGTTTATCAGCTCTCCTGTCTAAGACATATTATTACAATGGGAAAAGGAGGAGGAGCAGCATGCTCAGATGTTAGGGTTAATCAAGTATCTCGATGGACACTTAACCACCTAAAACCTCTGCGCAACCACTATGCAAAATGCCTAGCTAGAGGATCTTTTTTTAGGAGAGGATAGGATACGTGTACCTTCTGCTGCCTCAAAAGGAAATAACCATGGAAAACCCCATCCTTTTTTCCCTGCCTTCTTTTCATACAATATCCTGTCCTGTGCTTAGCAGTGGATAAAATAAAGCCTGATACTAAGACGATTCCTGTTGAAAAATGAATGGATTGACTGAAACACCAACTAACAATGGAAAGAGAAACTACTTTTTTAGAATAAAAACTCCTTCCTACCTTGGTGGCCACTTCATGATAATTGGCAGAGGAGTTACTTCTGGATTTCGTCATACTGTTACTAACACATCACTGTATCTCCAGGTATTGACACTGTTGCAGAAGGTACAGCTGGATGCAATGGTGTGGGTCTACTTTTACAGCCAAGGGACCCATGAAAATCACTAAGTTCAGAGCCTGCCAATCTCACAGAATCACAGAATCACTAAGGCTGGAAAAGACCTGTAAGATCATCAAGTCCAACCATCAACTAACACCACCATGCCCACTAAACCATGTCCCGCAATGCCTCGTCCATACATTCCTTGAACACCTCCAGGGATGGTGACTCCACCACCTCCGTGGGCAGCCTGTTCCAGTGCTTCACCACTCTCTCAGTAAAGAAGTTTTTCCTAATACCCAGCCTGAACCTCCCCTGGTGCAACTTGAGGCCATTTCTTCTTGTTCTGTCGCTAGTCACTTGGGAGAAGAGGCCAACACCCACCTCTCTGCAACCCCCTTTCAGGTAACTGTAGAGAGCGATGAGGTCTCCCCTCAGCCTCCTCTTCTCCAGACTGAACAACCCCAGTTCCCTCAGCCGCTCCTCATCAGACTTGTGCTCCAGACCCCTCACCAGCTTCATCGCCCTTCTCTGGACACGCTCCAGCACCTCAATGTCCTTCTTGGAGTGAGGGGCCCAAAACTGAACACAGCATTTGAGGTGCGGCCTCACCAGCGCCGAGTACAGGGGCACGATCCCCTCCCTGCTCCTGCTGGCCACACTGTTTCTGATACAGGCCAGGATGGCGTTGGCCTTCTTGGCCACCTGGGCACACTGTGGCTCACATTCAGCTGGCTGTCAACCAACACCCCCAGGTCCTTTTCTGCTGGGCAGCCTTCCAGCCACTCGTCCCCAAGCCTGTAGCATTGCATGGGGTTGTTGTGATCATGGGGTTGTTGTGACCGAAGTGCAGAACCCGGCCTAGACCCAAGATGTCAAAAGTCCTAGGGCCAGGGACACCAGAATATAATCCTAGACTAACACGGAGAGATATAGACAGACACATTTAAAAGAGGACTGATATTTGTATCACCCACTCTACAGTTGGTTTTAGGTGAAACCAAGAAGTAGCAAAGCCTCCTGGTAGCGAGACACCCCTGACATCAGTGGGGCCATCTAGCTAATTTCCTGGGAGACATATTGGAAAGGAAACAGGAGCAATTACGGAACTTGGCCACCTTATGCTCCATATTACGGCCTCAGGTGCCAGGGTGTTGGCAATACCCCCTGCACCCCAGCAGCACGGAGGCTCCCGCGTGCATGGCTCCAGAAGCAATTTTCTCTCTCCAAGCAGGACTGTGAGGGGCACGTAAACACTGCAGGCCACCGCTCTCCCCTGACTTGCAGAGCCTCTCCTTGCCTAGCTGACTTATCTGACTCACTCAGAACAAGATTTGGAGAAGAAGGACTGATCATGCCCTCACTTGCCTGGGAGGCATTGCTGAACCATCATCGGAAATGGCCTGATTGCTATGAACAAGGGGAAGCACATTTTGAAGTGGCCTAGGCAGGGATGCCAAGACACATCACGCTGCTCAGCTATGTTCAGAGTCCTTCTGTGGAAATTCACAGGAGGCGCTTAGGGACAGGACGAAGGGCAACGGTTGAGGAGCCACAGGTCTGTCCATCACTCAGAGGACCCGACAGATAAGGCTGCCAGGATGCATTCTGCCAGCAAGATTCATGTCGAATACTAGAGACTGGGTCTGGGGGAGGCCATTGAGTTTAGGGACAAACAGCCCCTTTGAGGAGCAGCCAGAGAAACGTGACACAGCCGCGGAAGAAACGCAGCAGTAGGTGCATGCAACCATTCCCAGCCTGGACACTGCCAGGGCAACAGCGAGGAGGGAATCTGAAGTGACAGTACTGCTTTCTCACTCAACGGGGTGAATCCAGGACACAGGCACAGCTTAAAATGTGACTTCCCCGTCACTTTGGGTTCAAACCTTGGCATTACTTACAAGCAGGGTTGTGGGGTTTGCTTCCTTTCCTTGAGAATTATTCCTTCTTATGAATTTTACCGATAAAACCAGAAGAGAAGGATCGGTTGGTAAGGGTGTGAGGGATGACACGATGCCTCAGCAGCTCAACCTCTTTGTCCAGATCTCCAAATGCCAAGGCCTGAGCACGGCTTTCCGAAAGTGAGGAGTCCCCCCCCCGAACTCAATGAGTGCAGACTGTCCCATGTATCACCATCTGCAGGATCCAGCTCTCCATCTGGCATTATTAGATGCTCCCCTGACAAATCTAAGCTTGAATAGCATAGACTCAAAGTACCCTTTTTGTCTTTATTTTCTAACTTATACTTAGAAACAGGCCAGCGAGTGTTTTTGGTAAAATTTTCACCTGCTTCCAAGTCAGTTAGGCTGATCTTAAGGTAAGGACACAGACACAGAGGGATCAGATTTTTAAAGCACTGAAGTACCTGAAAGCGCAGAGAGACACCTAGCTGCTTCCCATTGCTCTCAGTGCAGAAGAACTGGGCACAGACTAGTGAATTTAATCCCAGTACCTCTATGCTGGAAAAATGTGAAGAACAAACTGTAGATGACAGAGGGGACACGGTGCCTTTCGTTTCTCGGAAGTGTCAACTGCTTGCAAGTCATGTTTTGCAACTTAATCCACACCAGCCAGCCACGTGTGTTGGGGACAATCTTAGTACAGGAGCCTGTGCTAATCAGTTATAATCAATTACATTCCTCAAACAGACAACAAAAGCATGGTACTCGTTATGATCCCATGTCCTCCTATCTATTCCCTATGACAGAAGTAACAGAAGAGAGTGTAGGTCTCCGAGGTCCCAGTCTGGTTCCCAGCCTCCCCACCGCCGTCACCTCCATCCCCATCCCAGCACGCCCATCAAGCCATCAAGCTGGCCAAGAGGTGAATGACCAGCCCCACTAAAGATGTGCCCATGCAGAACATGCCATGAGTGTTCACACGAATAAAAGTGAAATGTTGACAAGTTTGGGCCCTAAGTATGACAGCATTTATTCTTATGGCTTAACTAATCACTGTGTATAATGTTGGTTAAGAAAATTTACACTTTCCAGTGAATAATGTATAAACCAAGACTCACATGAGGGCAAATTTTTACAAGAAAAACAGTAAAACGCTTCAAAATTATACTGGCAACAGAACTGCAACCAGCACGACAATTAGACACAATGTTAATCAGATATGAGCAAAATGAACCAGAAGATTATTTTATTAGCCTGGGAAAGATGGTCAAGCTCCTTCCAGCTCTCATTTACCATTTTCTTTAAGGTGATGATGACGATAATTTTATTATTAGATTCAACTTCCTCCTGTTGTTTTTATCTCGAGAGTCCAACTGGCTTTACAATAAGGTAGTTACTTAAGTCACTCTCTCAAGGAATTAATTGTGTACAAAGCTGCTGCTGCACTGAATTGCTTTTATTTTCAAATCCATCTGTCCATTGCTATTCTGAACGTACTCATCCTGATGACAGCTGGACCCACACTGCCACACCGTGCCTCACGCAAAGGGGAGTAAGGAAACACACCTCACCTTTTCCAAAATCAGTGCTCTAGGCTGTGAGCTTCACTTAAAGCCTGTCTTTAGGAGACAGGCAGGGCACTGTGGGCACCCTCATAGCTTTCCACTCAGCTCCTAAATCTCTTGGGCACCCGACCACAAAGAAAGCCATCCACAGGTTGGGGCTGCCTCAAAGCACACTGGATGCTCGAAACCCTGTCTGAAGTAGAGCTTCTCCCCTTGCCAGACCTGATAGCATATTTTCAATCAGCCTGGTGCAGGAGCCTGCATGCCCTGGAGGAATGCAGAGCAGCAGTCCATTCCAGGGAGTGCGTGGGGAGCACCCCCGCGATGCCAAATATCGGGGTTCAGCTCCCCTGGGTGCACTAGCCAAAGACCACTGCGGGATTAAGTAGCGCAAACCTACACCTGCAAGCGGGAAAACGAGCTACAGCATCCATCCCTCCCTCCCTCTCCAGTCCTGCCAGCGCTGCCTGCAAAGGGCAGTGGGATCGCTCTGCAGGTGTTCACTGAAAACAGCACATAAATGTTTCAAACGCCGCTGCATAGGTGTCACTCCAAAGCCATAAAGAAAACAGAAGGTGGAGAGCCCCAGCTCAAGCCCTCAAATACCAGATATTCTTCTCCCCCCATATGATTTTACAGGCTGAGGAGTGATGTTAGCTGAAACCCCCATTTGACAGCTTTTCCTCAAAAACTCAGCGTAAAACCAGCCTCAGAAGTGTTAGCGATGTTGCCTGGAGAAGACCTCTTGGATTTACGGGCAGTAATTAATACTTAACCTTTAGCTCCGGTGAGGCAGCTGTGCTGCAGGGTTAGTAGGAGTCACCGTGTTGGTAAACGGTAATTGCACTGCACATACAGCCCTGAGCTGAGCACCCTACAATTACGGGGGTACATTTCCTGGACCTCTTGCAAAGGCCCTCAGGTTAGGAAGGTCTCACCAGGCAAGCTGGAAAGACCCTTATTCTCCCTGCAAGACAGGCTCTAAGGCCAGGGTGGCCTGGGCAGCTGAAGCCTCTGAGGACAAGACACAGACACCACCTAAGAAAGAAGGAGCCATCAGGCCACCCATCTCCTGCTGGTAGCAAGAGCGGGGGATGCTCTCTGCTATGTCTTTATACACCGAAGCATATATTCAATACCTTGCAGCACTCTGAGTTCGTCCTTCAGACCAGCTGAGGGGGGATAAATGGGACATTGAGCTCAGGTGTACTTTGCTCCCTGTGATTGCCATGTGATGAGAGCAGCACTGCTCCCCTCTCTCTTTGATTTGACTTCCACCCCAATTACGTTCCTTCTCTGGGGTGGGAGCACCATCCGTAGGTGTCCTCAACTGCTTTGGCTGAAGGAACCCCTTTCCCATCGCTTGCCACACTGGTGGATGAGAATACCTTGGGTGCAGCTCGAGATGCCTGCAGGCACCGAGAAAGTCTCCTGCAAAGATGGAAAAGGGTCTACGGAGAGCAGCGACACTGGTGACTCTTCACAGAAGACCCATCTTCTTGACACCCGGCCAAGTCTGGCGCCTCTGGAAATAAAATAAATCCGCATTAAAAGAAGCTGTCCTCCATATAAGCCAAGGAAAAGACAGTTTGCCTACTGTTAAATATCAGTAATTACTTAAATATCAGTAATACCAGCCAAACGCCAATACCAGCAAAACACCGCTATGGATATTTATTTATAAGGGGCCAAATCACAAAGTCTTGAAGTCATTCATGAGTCACAGCTGCAAGGGCTTCATCTGATCTCTCTCATACTGCAGCCTGTCGTGTTTTACCACGTTACCTCTATATTGAGCCCAGTCACTTGGATTAGACTCAGTCACATCTTCTGTGGGGACATCCACTCCTCTGCCAAAATACAGCGAGGAATGAGGAACCGGACCGCTGGCTGCTGCCCTCAGTAGCTTATTCAAGTGGTTAATCGCCTGCATGTGCCTTATCTCGCATTTGAATTTGTCTGGCTCCAGCTTCTGGCCTCCAGCTTTGGAGAAGGTCCCTTCTGTGCCAGGTATTTTCTCCCCAGGGAGGTATTGTCATGCAGGGCACTTGTTGCTCACCGCAGGCTTCCCCTCCCAGCCGGGCAGCACCAGCCCCAAAGGCAGAGTCACAACCTGACAGTAAGTAAACACCCCGGCTCCATTTGAATGCAAGGGCTGTCCAAGTGGCCTCCAAAAAAAAAAATTTTAAAAAGGGAAAAAAAAGGCACGCGGGGGTTCTGCAGTATTTGTTTTAGTCTCCCTTTGCTGTCCGGGGAAAGGGGAAAGGAGAGGACAAGGGCTCCCCAGCCCCCTTCTCCCAGCCCTTCCAGCCCTGGCCAGGCACGCATCTGTCCCACCCTCGCCCCTGCGCCAGCTTTCGGCTCCCCTGGAGCTGAAGAGCGAGTAAGACCTTTTAGATCTGGCCTCTAAGCTGGTAATTGCAGCCCCTTCACTGGCACAAGGCGGCTCTCATGCCATTTTGACCCAAACTATGTCTTCTTTCTGTATATTTTTAATTAGACTCAAGAATGCAGAAAAACCAGCGTGAGATCCTTTCATTCCCCTTTGTTTAATATCTGTTATTATGACATTAAGTGTAGGGTTTTGTTGTGGTGGAGAGTTCAAAATCCCCCTCGGTTCTGCTGCTGTAGCCATGGGTTCGTGTACATTAAAGTGGTCATTTTCGGATTAGCTCTTGCTTTCCCTTTGATGCATATGAAACGCTGAGCCAGTTAGTTGGAGAAGGCATTTTACCTCTTTTGTTGCCCTTCCTCGCAACCAACGGCAGGGAGAGGACGAAAGCCCCCTGGCTCTCTTAAATCAGAAAGGAATTTCCAAAGGGTTTAAAGCTTTGGTTGCCACTTCTGTCCGGGGTTGCCCGACAAAAAATAGAGCGGGTTTGTTTTCAAAGGAGCAGGCAGCGAGGAGCCTCGTATTTGCTGCTGCTGTTGGTGCCGTTGTCGCTTGTGCGCCTGTTCCCCGGGAATTCAGGAGTCCCAACAGCAGAACCGGGGCTGCGCAGTGGCACAGCTCAAAAACTTTTCACTGGGATATGCATGTTTTAGCGGGGGGAATCAGCATTTTGGGGCAATCAAAGTCTTTTTTTTTTTTCTCGTCTCTTCCTTTTTTTGTCTTTTTTTTTTTCCCCTTTTCGATTTGGCCGTTAATGGGAAGCAGAACGAAGGTTTGATTGAACAAACACTAGATTTCATGTATGCTTCACATTACACCGACAGCCCTATGACTTCTTTCCATCTACGTAAGACCTACACTCTGCACGGTTATTTCTGCGGGATGTCTGATATTTTCTTCTGAGGAGAGAGTATTTTCCAGCATTGAGCCCTTCCCACCTTTACCATTCATAGCATTACAACTAGTCCTAAGGGCTCTCGATTACAATAAAATTGAGTCAATTGGGAAAAAATAGGGGAAAAGTGGTTAATTAGAAAAACAATAAATACACACGCACAACTTTTCTGCCGCCCTAGAGATCATCCTAAAATATTCGTGTGAAAGTCGGGCAAACCGGGGGAGGGGGGTAGGAGGTCAAGGGGGGAGGGGGTGTTTATGTCAGCACCGCTTGGTGATGGAATAATGCGCCCCAACGTGAAGTCACAGCCGCGGGGCATGTGAAGTCACAACTTCTGCAGGTGACAGGTGCTGCGGCACTTCGGAGGGGAGGGAGCCGCTCTCCCAAAGCCACCGGTAACCGGGGAGCGGGGGCTGCCCCTGCAAACCCGGCTCCTCTTCTTAACGTACCAAGAGGGAAGCAGGGCTCATGAAATATTCCTGATCCACCAGAATTATTCGTACCTTGGGAAACCTGCTTTTTTTTTTTTTTTTTTTTTAAGGCGCTAATACGTGCCTAATCAGCGAGATATGTTTTAATTTAAAAGCCAATAGACTGCGGCTGAACTACGCTACAGAAATCCGATGTAAGGATAATTTGGAGTATTCAAAACCGCTGAGTCAGCGGCGGAGCCCATCTCCATGGCTAGAATATTGTTTCTAACTCCCGCTGCTGTGTTTCGCTTACTGTTATACCGATTGTATCATGTAATTATTGCTTGTTTTCCAAAAATGTAATTACTTTTTTTTTTTTCCCTTTGTTTCCTTTGCAACGTTATATCTGCCAAATGCCTGGCTAAAGCAGCTCCAGAAAATGGCAAAAAAAAAAAAAAAAAAAACATTAAAAAGCTAATAAAAGGGGAGGAGGTCTCTTTCTCTCTCTTTAGCCAAAGATTTTCTCTCTCAGGCACCTTCTTGCATCGACGATTTAATAAAAATACCGGCACGTGTAGAACAAAACCTTTGGAGACGCCCAGCCCGCTCTGAGGAAGGCATCTGCTCCCGGGCAGCCCCACGCGTCCCTCGGGTGGCTTCCCCTCCTCGCCGCGGGCACGGGGGGCGACGGCTCCTCGCAGAGCAATCTGCGAGGGGCTTAATCGTGATCATACCGATCGTAACAATAAAGCTGTTGAGCTGTTTCCAGCCTGGAGCTGGGGGACCGGGTGGCCCAGGGCCGGGGGGGGGGGGGGGGGGGGGTCCCTGCGCGCCCGCCTCCCCTCGCCGCAGGCACACGGCTGCCCACCGGCCGCCGGCGTGTGTCCCCCCCCAGGCGGGAGGCGGCGGGGATGGGCGGGGGTGCCGCCCCGCAGCCAGGACAGCGGGTCCCCGCCGCGGCACCAAGTTTGGCTGCCGGGCCGGGGAGGAGGGAGGATGGAGGACGCCGCCCTCTCGCTGAAACGCCGCGTTGCTCTTCTTGGGGCAACTTTAAAGGGTCGGCCCGGCGGAGGGGGGGGCAGCCCGGGGGGGGGGCTGGCGTGCCGAAATGCAGCGCATCCTTCGGCTCTCACAGCGCCGGAGGTGTCCTGGGGAGAGCCGGAGGGGTAGAGCGCCCGGGCTGGCGTTCAGCATTGCGCCGGGAGAGGTTACTCGCCTTTCCCTCTTCTTTAATGTGGGATCCGGGAAGGGCGAAAGTGTAAGCTCAGCTCTCCCCGTAAATTATACCTGCTTTGGTCTAAACGGTGCGGAAGGGACAAACCCCCCTCCCACGCCAGCAAACCTCCCCTTGGCTTCCCCGGCCATCTCCCCCGAGCAAGGGCTTGCGGAAAGCACGGGGGCACGGGGCAGCTGCAGGCACTTCTCACCGCACCAGCGCCAGGCAGTGCTGCCGGGCTGATTTTGGAAAGGGGATGGAAAGGGGGGAAACCTCGCCCTCGCCTTGCCTGGCTAGGAGGATGAGCCGCGGTAACTCCTGTCCTCAGGAGCGTGGGTCTGGGGTTCCTCAGCACGGAGACACAGAGAGTCCCTGCAACCGCAGATTTTATTTCTGGCAAACAATGCTCCCCCAGCCAGCGCTGGTGTGCGAGACAAGTAATTGTGCTCCCTTGCTTAAATAAATCATTGATGGGTGAAATTACACATGCTCACTTAAAATGTAATGTGATTAAGAGATTATGGGATCGCAGTTAATATGTTGCCTCACAGCTTCTGGACCCAATTCCTGACACCAGAAATCTATCAGCCACAACTGTCCCTCCGTGCGGGGAGGCGGCTCCTCCCGCAACCGGCAGCCGGGAGGGCTGGCCGGGCCGGGGGGGGGGGGTCTCCCGCCTCTGCTCCCCGCGGGGGCCGGAGAAGGTGAGAGGAAGCGTCAGGTTTGCCTTCAAATAAATAAATAACTTCTTGTTGTTCGGGGCGGGGGGGGGAGTTAAATGGAAAGGCAGGAGACGGGGTGGGGGGGAAGCGAGGGGCTGGGGCTGCGCCTGCAAGCTGATTACCTCTCATCTGAAAGCTGCTCCATTTCCTCACACGTCGGGTAAGTCCTTTATCATGAGGTGGCACAAGCCCTGCCGGGGGCTATTGGTCGCCCCGAGGAAGGAGCCGGGATGGCAAGCGGGATCCTATCATCAGGCTGCATAATAACCCCGGGCTCGCCACAGCTGCGCTGTGACCCTTTGTGATGGAGCCGATAGCGCTCCCGTGAAATAATGTCCTCCTTTTGGGTGTGAAATCACCATGTTTATTAATTGAGCTAGACATGAGGGTTACCTTTTTCTTTCCAAGCCATGAAAATTTGTGATTCAGGGCAAATGGTTCCCCCTTCCCCCCTCCCCTCCCAAGTCCTGTTGCCAAGGGGTTGAGAGAGCGGGACCAGCTGGGGAGAGATGCTGTTCTGGAGGGTCGAGCGGGACCGGGCTCCACGGCAAGTTCAGAGCAGATTCACGCACAGACACCCCACACCTCGCTCACCCGCAAAAGCAGCCCCCCTCCCCCCCCTCCGGGCAAGCACCGCGAGCAAATGCAAAACGCACCCCAAAAGGATGGAGGCCGGGCTGGGGAGGGATGCGCACCGCGTAGCCTTCTGGGGCCGCCCCGCGTGGGGATGCGCGGCACCCCGCGGCGCAGGGTACCGCGCAACCCCGCGCGCGCACTGCGGGAGGTGAGTCGTACCGAAAGAGTACGGCTCTTCTTCTCTCTCCCCACGCACTTTTTTTTTTTTTTTGCCTTGCAATTAGGCTTGTAACGAGCTTATTGCAGTATGTGTTTCTGGGCCAATAATACTTGTATTTAACCTAATTAAAGCCGACCTTTTAAAAGATCTGAAATATAAACACGCCTTTTTTTTTTTTTTTCCTCCCCCCTCCTTTCCTACTCTGGTTTAGCAATTTAACGTTTGAATCTCTGGGCTGGAACATGCAACCTTTCACCAGAGCACGGAGGGAGGGAGGGAGAGAGGGAGGGAGGGGGGAAAGTAGCAAAAACCTGCGGATGAGGCGGAGGGACTGGCTTTGCCCGAGTATCCGCGACAGGCTTCCAGGTAGGCAGCTACCCCCACCCTCCCCCGCCTCCTGGGGCGAGATCCCCCCCCCATCCTCCTCCTCCGCTGGGCAGGGGGCGGCAGGCGGGGAGCAGGCCGGGTGCCCCCCAGGAGTCGGGGTGGGCACCGCTGCCCTGCCGGGGGCTGGGACCCACGCGGGGACACCCTGATCCCGGGGGGGGTGTGGGGTGGAAAGGGAAGCGCATCTCCCTGCGCGCCGAGCAGCCGCGCGATTTTCAGCCGAGCGCTGCCTGCCGGGGGGCGGGCGCAGCTGCGTGGGGCCTGACACGAGCCTCCCACTGGAGGCAGCGGCACTCCTGCCCGCCGCTCCCCCGCCGGGGTGAGGCCGAGAGGCTGGGGCAAAGCCCCTGCAGTAACTCGGTAACGAGCGTGTGCATTAATGCCTTTTCCGCCCATCACACAGGAACTGAACGAGCCTATTTCCCGTGAAAGCCCATCCTCGCAAAATTTCAGCGAGGTTTTTTCTGATCAATGGGGAATTTAAACTTTTTTTTTTCAGGGCAAAACCGAATATGCCAATTTTTAAAAAATTTTATTTTACTTTTTTTTGACTAGGTAATCAAAATTATCCTGGGATTTTTTTTTTTCCCCCCGCTGAATGACATTACAAAGAATTTTGTTAAAGAAAGCCAGACTAATTGCTGCCAGAAGAGTCTTTTCATAGAAAAGTCTGGTTTTCATAAGGCAGTTTCTGTGGGTGTTGCGGTTAAATCCAAACCTAGTGGAGAGGGGATTTTTTTTTTTTTTTTTTTTAAGGCGATTTTTCTCAGCAGCAGGAAAGACCCACGCTTTAGTTAAAAACTAGTCAGGGACTCACGGGGCAAACACTGCGAGGA
This sequence comes from Gavia stellata, assembly GCF_030936135.1. Taxonomy (NCBI): domain Eukaryota; kingdom Metazoa; phylum Chordata; class Aves; order Gaviiformes; family Gaviidae; genus Gavia; species Gavia stellata. Next base: position 99,354,148 of record NC_082596.1, on the reverse strand, counting down.
GAAAACGCCGGCGCACTCCCGAGCCGTCGCACGTTTGCCGGGCGGCTCTCCCCTCGCCCCCCGCCCCGGCAGCTTCCCCGGTGCTCTCGCCCCCCGCCCCGGCCGCTGCGTCCCGGCAAAGCCCCTCGCAGCGCCCGCGGCGGCTTCTCCCGGCTCGGGGCTCCGCGGGCTCCCTCGGAGCCTGGGGCGGGGAGGATGGAGGGGCGGCGGGGTGTGAAGTGCGGGCATCCCGGCCGTGCCCCGACACCCCGCTCTCTGGGGAAAGCCGGGGTCCTCGCCTGCGGCGACCCCAAAGAGCTGACGGGGGAGGCAGGACCCCCCCGGCCCGCCTGGCAGCCAGCCCGGCTCCCCCGCAGCAGCAAGGCGGGCAGGTTAGCAGGCAGCCCCCCCGCCCGAGGGAGCGCAGCGGCCTTCCCGGGAACGGTGGGAACGGTGGGCCCGGGGGGGGCGGGCCCCCATCAGCCGTCCCAGGCCGCTGCGCAAAAACACGAGGTGAGAAAGCTGAACAGTCCCGCGAGGATGTAAAGATCGCGCACATATTTCTCCTTTTCTTTTTCCTGTTTTTTTTTTCTTTTTTTTTTCCTAATTTTCAGTCTCCCTCGGTTAACCATCCTGCCTACCTCTCCTTTCAATCCCCCAGCGCGGGGCTCCTCGGAGGAATTTTTAACCCCCTTCGCAACATCCACAACCCCCTCGCCTGAAGGCGAAGGGAGGAAAAACAAATAAATAGAAGACGGAGCCCTTCTCAGCCGCGGGGCAGAGCCTGCCCCACGCTGCCCCTCCGAGGGTCCCGAGCCGGCCGGGGAGGGTGGGAGCATCCCTGCCCCTCTCCCGGGCTCTGTCCCGCCGGGTTGGGGCTCTCTCCGCCGGGCGCGGGGGGAAAGGCGGGGTGAGGGCGGATTCCCCGCTTCCCCCGGCCACGGAGAGTCGCCGGAGTTTTCCAGCCGCTAATTCCCAGCCCTCGCCCTGTCACCAGCAGCACAACGACCGAGAGCTGGAGGTCTCTCCCAGCCCCTCTCCCTGCCCCGGCGGGCACGGTTCGGCGGGCCGGGCTGGCTGCTGGAGCCGCGCCTCTTCTCCGCTCAACCACCCGGCGGGATGGCTTTTCTCTCTTGTTTTTTTTTTTCCACAGCAACAACAACAACAACAACGCCTTTGCCGGCAGAGCAAACTCAGCCCGGTGCTGCTCGGTGGCCCTTTTGTTCCCGGTGGGGGGACGGGGGACCGGCCGGGCTCGGGGCTGCGGGGAGCCCGGTCCTCCCCTCCCTCCTCTCGCCGGAGCGGGGACGTGATAAAAGGAGACAGGGCTCTGAAAGGATTTGATTGAAATGGCGTGTGCCAAGCTGATGGGAGCCAGCGAGGGACAAAGCGCCGAGGAGCCATGGACACTCGAGCAATTATTCCTCCACGCTGAAGGTGGATTAGTGCAATGGAAAGAAGCATATGTTCGGCCTGGGGCGACACTCCCCCTGGCTGGGTTTAGAGAATGAGAGCGGAGAAAGAGGCTGAACCTGGAATATCAACTATCCGGGAGACAGCCCACCCCACCCCCTCTTCTCCCAGCCTCTCCAAAAGTCTCAGGGATGGAGAGATAAATACACACGCCCATAAAGATAAGTAGACAGATACGCACATACACACGAACACCCATGAAGATAGATGCACGCACACCTCTACATACAGCCGCGCGCGCACAGCTTTACACACCGGCGCACAGATAGGCAGGGAGAAAGAGGCGCCCGAGGTGAAAAACCTCCTCGGGTATGACAATGCGAACAAATAAACAGCCGGCCTCAGAGAGGGTCGCAGCAGCAGCCAGTTCTGCTGGAGGCTCCAGTTTCCCCAGCCCTTTCCCAGGAAACTTTCCAAAAGCAGCTGCAGCGAGGGACGGGGTGATCTCCATCCCCCCTACCAGGGCCCTGTCCAGGCTCTCCTGGAAACACAAGGCAAAAACCTCAATCGCCCCTTTTCCTTCTGATTTTCCTCCAAGCCACATCCACCTCCTGCTTTCTCTCCCTTTCCCCCAGCTCCCTGCAAAACCCCGTCCTTTCCAGCAGGATAGCTGCAAGCTCTCCCAAGGGTGCAGGGATGGGAAGAATCCCCGGCAGCCAGCCCTCACCCCAAACACCGGCACCCCAGGAGCAGCCGGCATCCAGGCTCTGTGACAATGGGACACCCATCAGCTTCTTGGCCTGGGTCATCCATACCCATACTAAGAACCACAGGCTCCAAAACCTGGGCAGGGATGGCAGGAGCACCTTTTTAGCACTATTAGCTCATTAGGCCTAATGAGGAAAGGAATGCTGAGGGCAGGCACAGACCCTGCATTCCCCCCCAGCGCTGCCCCACTGCCCTTCACCTGCACGTGCCACAGCGTGGGGTGTTTCCCCAGCTATCGTCCAACCCACCCCGCTTCCAGGGCTGAGAGAGAACCTCCATCACAGGAGAGGAATGGCCACAGCATGAGAGGAGAGACAGGACAAGCACAGGGAGCAGCATCCAGCAGCAAGGGAGAGGGCAAGAAGGACGTGCTGGAGTGGGGGGAGCCTGCCGGCAGGCTTAAGAAGGAGGAAGGGAGAAAGACAGAAGGAAAGGGAACGCAGCTCTCCCTTTCTCCAGGGAGCTCCAAAAAACGCTCTGCTCTACAACCAGAAACGTGCCCCAAATATTTCACACTTCTTTACCCTCAGCTTTGGGGATCAGGGTGGATCATACACAGAGAAGAGGGGGCCGGCTGTGCCCAAAGCAGCTCCAAGGCAGGAAGTTTTGCAGGATGAACGAGCGGGTAGGAACATAACCAAAAATATCATGCAGAAGAAATATACATCCCTCAGCCTGCGAATGTAACTGCAACTGCACAGCCCACACTCCTGCTAGAAAACAACTCTCTATTCAGAGCCCCTGCATCTGCTTTCAATAGAGTATTACAAAGGGAATTAACTATACCACAGGCAACAGCGGCAATGGGGCTTGAGAGCATCTCTGGACAGGGAAGGTCTTCAAGTTGCAGATCTCCTATAGAAACTAGGGGGGGGGTGTGCACAACACACTGGAGCAACGACATGGTGAAATAGCACGCACTTCACACCCGGCAGTCCTCCACCTTCCTGCTCCAAACACAAGATGATTTCCTCCTCACCTAGGCTATGCTTTTCCAGTTTACCTTCCTTACCTTGGTGTGAAGGTGCCTGCGCAAACGAGCTCCGCGACTACGAACAGGACAATAACCATGGAGCTTGGAGTAACCTCAGGGCCCTGGTTTCGAGAGGGAGGGACTCACATACTTGCACGGGGAAAAGCACAGGCTTTGGGTGCTGGCACCTGCCTTGCAAAATCAGGGCCTTAAAGAAAAGCAGTAGCCTACCAGAAAGCTCTCGTGAGTCTCAGTCTGATTTCCACACTGCATTCACTCAATGGAGGTGCTCTAACCACTCCCTTGGTTAGAGAAGAAGTTTTGGCCCTTTGGGCCACCAAAGTTGAACTCGGCATCAAAGAGAGATGACTACAGTGGTTGTAAGAGGGAATAAAAGACCACAGATCTGTCATCTTTGTATCTAGAGCACCAGGCACCAGAACGGAGGAGTAACAGTTCAAGGACACAAACCTTTACCGCCATCATCAGCTATATTTCTATTTACGCTGCCCGAAGTATCAGCTGTTTCAGCCACCCCAGAAAGCCTAGAAACTTTAACTAGAAGAAGAGAAACAAAGCTATTTTGCTATTCTGAAGCTGGTAAGGCTCCGCTAGTAATGGGTCATGAAAGACTTTTACTTTTCCTCTGTTTCCAATTGCTTGCTTTAAACTTACTTATTTTGGGGAGTTTGGGGTTACTAAACTAAATATTGCACATAGAGAAGCTGCAACCTGTGCAGAATAAATGATTTAAGAACCGGGCTTGGCTCATTTCTTTTTTCCTCCATATTGGAGATAAAAAGAAGGAACACATTCTAGTAATCCCTGCTCATTTTCACGGCCATTCTTGCACCTGTAACTCAAATAATGAAGCCATTTGTTATTTATATTGCACTTTCCCCTCCATTCTAGATTTCTAACGATCTGACCCTGTTTTATGGCCCTGCCAAAGACTGAAACTGGTGTGGACTTCCAATAATTGAACGATATAGGGAAAAATCTTTAGCTGGAATGAAGCAGATGTTAGCTTCATGCAGTCCCCTAACTTGATTATTCTTTGGACACGTTAGACAAGCATTAGTGATTGATAATGACGCTAATTAACCCCTTTCCTTTCCAAAACAGCAAACCAACGCCAGCAGGATTCTGCAAACAACACACACAAAGTGCGGCGTATACCAATATCCATTCAAAGCGGATCAGTGACTCAACTTCACTGCCCAGCACTCGACAGAAACCTTCTCCCGCCGACACCGAGCCGGCTCCAAATCCGCTCTAAGAGTTAACAGCTCCTGCCGCTTGCCGGGCAGGGAGCAGAGACATAGCCCTTCCATTCAGAAAAGGTGCACGGGACGGAATCAGAGGCACCATTTATTATTTTTTTACACTGCCACCCTTTCGTGTTTGATTCTCGAGCCAGTTTAAATCACTCTGCCCTCGCTAGCTGGGACAGAGGCTTCACATTGCTCCCCGTCAGAAGGGCGCTTGTTATTTTAGCTACACTTTGCGAACGCGAGGGCTGACGCTCTGGGGATCTGGTCTGGGCTGAGACACGCATGTATGAGGAGGGAAAGGGAAGTGCACATTCTGGAATTTAAATGCAAGGCAGAAGACAAGTAAACAAACAAGGAGCTGATCTGATTACGCAGTCAAATTTATCATGGACAATAAAGAAATCGCCTTTAAATGTAAGGGTTTGGATAAATGAATACTCCTAGCAAGTGAATAAAATGTATTCAATTAACTAAAAACCTCGTGCACTTCTGAACTGAAGTGGAATCGACTGTAATTGATTTATTTGAAACCAGAGGTTAAGGACTGAATTAGCTAAGTACAACTGGGTATTTCAAGCCACTGACTTCTCAAATGTCAAATCCCTTCTATTTTAAATATTATTTCAGCTGCGGGGCATTGCTGTCCTGATGGCTGTTCCACCAGTTAAATCTCAAATTATATTAATATTCGATTTTTGGAGGGTGGGGTAAATTACGGTACAAAGAGGAGGGCTGTCCTTGTTCACGGTGAAAGAGCAGCGAGCTGTATTTTGGTTCACATGTAGGAATTAGCTTAGCGTGGCAGCAACGGTCTGACGTTCAGCCACCGCTCACCCTCATTTCAGCCAATCTGGGGGAGAAAAATAACAGCAGATTTTTGTTTAGTGTATAAAAGCATGACCTAGAATTTCACTGCTGCGCCTCGATCACAACGTTAAAAACGCATCCAAAGAACGCTAAAGTAATTAGCACGTTTTAGTAACTGCACGTTGGTCACAGCAGAAGAGGCTGAACCGAAGCTAGTCTGATTTCCATTATCGCCTGTAAAATCCTTCCTTAGAAATAACAGTAATCAAGAAATCTATGCAAGGTCATTTCACTTCTGTTTTCTGGTGGCTTGCTAATGCAGCAGCAGGATATTTAAAATGCGCTCTCCTAGCATAAAGTAGCTAATTGTATCTTTAAAACATTATTTATTATGACCTTATAATGTTCTAGCATAAGACTGCTTTATACATTGCCCAGTATAAAACGATTATATTGGGTACAGGTTTCAAAAAGTAACAAGCATCTGTAAATCCAGATATGAATGAATGGTATTTAATAAGATTGTTTTCGTTTAAAAATGAGTATTTATGTGTTGCTGTAGAAAGAGCAGCAATGTATTGCTGTTTATGAATGCTATTGTGCCTGAGGTTAGGATCCCACACACAATCTGAGATGCAGCCAAGAAAAACAGCCCTGATAGACAATGCTTCACTTCACCTGCTACAATACTGTGCATTTCATTTATGTCAAGAATATGTACAGTTAGGGTTCATTCACCTCATTATTTTGTTACATCTACTTTACAGTTAACCAGTCTCTCTTGGAAATAATAAATAACTGTTTTTAAAACAATTGCAGCTTTGCATTCAAAAGATCCACTTTCAATTTATAGGAAAAAAATATTCACCATTTTTATAAACTGGCTGGCTCTCGAAAATAGAATTTAGACTCCACCAACTCTCTTTCTGCTTGGCAAGATTGATTTTACACTGCCTTCCGTAAGTAGATTACCAAAGCAAAATGAAACATCTTGGGCTTTATCTAATGCTTTGCTTCACCAGCCCTACCAAACGTCAAAATATATGAGCAAATGTTAATTCTCTTTGCAGCTTTATTGTAAACACCTCCCTCTTAACCTCCTCAATTTCTGCCTGAGCAAAAAGGAAAAAAAAGGAGACAGCGAGCAAGAGTCAGGGAGGGAAGAAAAAGGAAAGCGAGAAAAATCAGCCACCGCCACCAAAATATCATCAGCACTTAAAGGAGACCATCTCTTTAAAATGCATTTACATTCTGAACGGCATTAGCCTCCCTTCCTATGATATAATATAATCCAGCCTGATCCTGACTTCACCTACCCCCTGGGCCAAAGAAAATAGATTCAAAGTCTGAATTCTCACATGTTTTTACAGCCCATCTTCAGGACAAGTACACTCCATTTTTTTTAAAGCAAACTTCCCTGTTTTACAACTGGTTTCCACAAGAAGAAACTCAAGATAAAGATTTCAGTCCCTTATAAACTGACACAGCCATCTCAAAATGTCAATCTGTGCATTCCACTAAAACACGAACCATCAATCAGAAATAATCTGTCTCCTGCAAGATTTCACTAAAGTTCACAACCGTGAGATGATTTTGTTGGCATCCACTACGGAGCTTTTCTTTTTTCTTGAGGGGGAGGGAGCACCCGGCTCTGATTCACCAGCATATATTTTTTTTTTCATAGCACCTAATTTTCTGTATTTGCCCGGTAATGATTCTTTTTAAAATGTCCTTCTCGAGATAATGGTTTTTTTTAAATCTCCGCTCTCTGTTAGGACAACTACGTGTACAAAATTTTATAGGCTTATAATTCTGCACACTATATATAAACAGAAATAAAAACCTAGAGGTCAACATAAATAAAATAAAACTTTATTTTTTAAATAAAATTATGTTTTGGTTAAAGAAAAGATAGTGTGTCATTTTGTTAGTAGTACAGACAATTTTTTATCCAAAAGAATACATTGTGCTTTATTGTGTCATTTGTCTGAATACAGACTCAGTGGAATATCTAAATGATACCCTGCTCTGAACTCCAAGTTGAAAGTAAGTTTTTATTATACTTGAGGGAAACAATGGGTTCAGCTGCTTATTGCAAGGAGCAATTGTCAAGGGAGAGTTAAACTCAATTACTGTAACCATACTGAATAAAAAATACTGCCAAGAACAAAAATACGCCTGGGTAAAGACAGCCACTGAATAAAAAAATCGACATAAAGCGTATCAAATATTTATTTATCTGGGCAACAAAGGACTATGATACATTGATAGGCATGGAAACTACTGCCGGCACAACTCAATACAATACAACTATAACTGCTTCCAATATGGCCAGTGGAAATACAGGATACCAGGTGGTCCCGAATGTTTGAAGTTCTTTGGGAAGACAAAAAAAAAAAAAAAAAAAAGAAAAAAAGGAGAAAAAGAAAAACAAAAGAAAGGGAGAAAGAAAAAAAAAAGAGGGGGGAAAAAAGGAAAGAAAAGCTAAATCTTGTTTTAAAAGACAATATTAATTTATTGCTCTGATGGTGCTTTTGGGAGAAGGACAGTGGATGAAAATAACTTCTTTCATTTTCCACAACACATAAGGGTTGTAAAACCACTAACATGTTTAAAAACCTTGCCAGGGTCCAACATCACTTTATTTTATCTTCAATGAGAAACTAAATGTCATACTAATTATATATAAAAATTCATGGTTTTTTATTTGTTCAGCTGCTTCATTGTCGCCTTTAACATGCTACAACAGGGCTAAAAATGATGAATCCCAGAGAAAAACCCCCAAAAAACCTCTGATATCTAAATAAGTACCATGAACCACATGATGAACTAAGAGGGGAAGATTTAAAACCCACTAAACAAGAGGTAAACGAGATCACCAGATAAATAAAAAAAGGCTTAAAACAGACTCACCATATTTACAATTCCCATTAAATTACACATAAATAAATATATACATACATGAACACTGATTCCCTTATATAATAACCGTGAATCGTGTTGCAATAGAAAGTTCAAGTTGGTCGCTTTACCTTGGACAGGAAAAAGTTCTACAACTGAAGATATGACATGGAACTGCTTGTGTTTTGTGTTCAAGTTTATTCACAATACTGATAAAATGTCATCAGTCCTTTTTGCCTTTTGTTTGTTTGCTGCTGCTGTTGTACTTTTTTCGCTTTTTTCCGTTTTTAATATGGCTACAATCTTAACTGAAGTTTATGTAAGGGAAGGTGGTGATTCAGTCCGGTGAAGCTCATAGAATTTTTTAAGTATTATTTATTTCTTTTTGGTTTTTTTTTTTATTTTTTTTATATATTTTTAGAAAAAAAAGTCCTTTTTTGTTTTGTTTTTGTTTTTTTTTTCCTCCTTTTGTTTTATTTTAAAAAAAAGTTCACAAACTCAAGACAGAACTTTTTTTCTTTGCTGGCTCCGTCCCCCTGTTCTGTTTTCTTAGGCTCCAAATTGGGGTAAAACGATGGTGGCAGCGGGGAGAGGGGGGGAAGTTAAGAGGGAGCAAATGGAAACGTGGATGCTGGGAAGGGGTGTGGGGAGAGGGCAGAGCAGTCCTGCAGCGTCAGAGAACAGGATTGGCAGAAGGACGCTCATTCTGTTGCTGTAGCCTGGGGTGCTGGGTGCAGGGGAGAGGGAGGAGGGAGATGAATAGATCGATGGGCTATGAGGGGGAAGGGAGAGGAGTGTGTGTGGGGGATCCTCACTTTCGGTGCTTCTCCTCTTTGTCGCCGCTTTTGGTGCTGTTGTCTGTGTGGCTGTTGGGATTGTTGCTGAGGTACATTTTGTCCATGGCCTTGAGCGCCTCGGTGAGATAGTTCTGCAGGGCGGTGACGGCAGCGCACACCGCCGGGCTCCCGAAGCCGTGCGAGATGAGGTTGAAGTGGGTCAGGCAGCTCTGGATGCCCGGCTCCAAAATGGGGTTGGGCCGCGAGTTCCCCAGGGGAGATCGGTCCTGAGCCAGCAGGTCGGTGAACTCTTTACAGATCTGTCTGTGGCACAAATGGAGCAGAGAGGCAGAGGGAGGGAGGCAGGGAAGGAGGGAGGGGAAGACAAGAGGGAGAGAAATGAACCATCACTGGCGGCAGCAAAGCCTGTGCATGCTGCATGCTCCCTGCTAGATTACACAAGCCCCCCGGATCAAGGGGGCTGCTGCCCCCGAGTGCACACGCGCTCTCTCACCTCTCCTCTCTGCGCATCCTTCCCCCCAATTCTCACACTTCCCCGGCACGCACAAACCTCTTCCCTTTACCTCGCCTGCACTCACAGCTGCGCACACATATCACACCCCGTCCCCAGCCAACGCGCAGACAAATAACAGGCACGCAGATACACACACACCTCCCGCCAACCCCCATATCGCAGCCCCACACACCCTCCCCACAAAGACACATCCCTGCCCAGCTGCGTTTTGGAGCAGACAGACAGTTTAAAGTTCCCCAGCGAGGCGGAAGGGGATAGATGGGGTGCGATATCCAAAGGGAGGTTCAGGGATTTATCCACGGCTTGGAAGACCCTTTTTTTTGGAACTGGAGTGAGGTGCAGGCCTCTTCCTTCACAAGGCTAAAATACGCCTGTGTTTTGGGAAGAAGGAGCGAGGGCAGAGAGGGGAATCGAGGCTTTAAATTAGGGTATTGTGAAACATTTATATATGTACATCTATATCTCCAAATCCAAAGGGACCTTCCCGCAGAGGGGAAAGCTGACGCTAACTGGGGTCTGGAAATTTCCTTCCAGGGAGGTGGGATGAGAGGATACGAGGGCACGGAGCAGAAGTTAGGTTATATCATCCACTCACTGCACAAATGGTTGGGGAAATAACACACCTTATAGCAAGGGAGCTCAGAGGCGTGTTGAAACAGTTTTGTATTCTAAAACCCGCGTTAATGTCTTCCAGCCATAAAGCGGCTCCCATCTTCTGCCTGCGCCCTCTGGCACTGTGCCCTTTGGTGACACCTCCATTGGTAATTAAGGGCTACTAAACAACCCTTTTAATTTCCAGCAAACATATCAAAACAATCATTTTCTTTTCACGCACCACCTGGAAGTCTAGGCAGCCCCACCAATGATAAACTCCGCGAGCATTTTAACTGCGTACAGATTGTCATTTAAAATATATTTTTAATATCCCTATATTCACTAAGTAACAGAGCTGCTTAGGCAGAAAGAACCATTGCCGATTTTAATGAACTGAAATCAGTTTAATGTGCCAGTTTTATTTTACTGTCAATGGGAAGCCTTCCCCCTCTACCTAAATTGGTAAGCTAAGTGAAAAGGCCCGGAAAATGTTTTGCTCTGAAGAATTACTGCTTTTTCTTTAACTAACCATCCACCCACAATTTTCACGACTCGCTTTCAAGGTAATCTGCGCCAACTGACTTGATGGAAACCAAGCTGGGTTATAGAGTTCTCCTATAGCAGGAGGGCAAATACACCCCCTCACAATTTGCAAAACCATCAGCCACTGGCTATGTGGCAAACACTCGCAAATAAAAGCCCCAAACCCGGGTTTGTCGCCCTCCCCTCACTTCTTGAGCAATATGCCAGAAAGGTAGATGTCTTACTTTGTAGCTAGAAGCATGTTTTTTCTTGTGACTTGCTCGTTTGGATCGGAATGTTGTCGGTTGAGAAATTCAGCTACTGCTTTGGCAGGAAATTCTGTCTCACAAACGTACCCAAAATCTCTAGCTAGATGTACTGCTTCTCCTGAAAAGGGAGGCACGGGTGGGGATGGGAGGGAAACAAACAGCTCATCAGCACACATCGCACAGAGGCAAAAATCCATTAGAAAAAAAGGCACTACATTCTGCTTGGGCTTTTCTTCTAAAAGGCTTGGACTTTTTTTTCCTTTGAAAAAGGCAGTGTAAGAAATGCTAATCGCATCTTATCTTGCAGGAGTGTTCTTTGCTTCAGTCGAGGGCAATGCAAATGTGTATTTTCATGACAATCGTTGCAAGTGAAATCTCCCCTAAGAATTTTTAAAAGTTTACATTGACTAACAGATACTTTTAGACAGGCGGGCTCCATCCACCTAGAATGTGTGCTTAGATTTACATATCCATACCTATACACAGCCATTTACGTACATTTCGTTCACAGCTATTTACTCTGGAAATGTTTGTTTGCCTCAGCCACAGTCTCTATATTCTCTTGCAATGCACCAATGATTAATATTGATCATAATTACTCCTAGAGCTCTTCTAAATAAAATGCATTAAACAGCTAAGTGTTTAAAATTTAACTTGATCGCATATAATTATACGTTCACCCCCAAACGATTAACCATGAGAATTTTAGGGTCATTCCACCGAGTCTGTCTGTTTTGTTGATTTTCAAATCTTTGGTTTTAATTTCCTGAACCAGTTGGTTTTTACTGCAGGGCTTCCTGCCATTAGCTCTAGCTCCGGAAGAACGCATGCGCCAATTAGAGCTTCAAAGCCTCAGTCCAGTGAGCTTGTTTCCATAAAATGGAGCGGATCATAAACAATAACAGTACTCTAGAAACTGCCTCATCGCTACAGGACTCAAAGCCCCAGCAATGTTTATACTATCATCCCCCCAAAATTAGCCACCATCGCTAAGTTATCTGGAGATTGGGCCTCTGGTTTGGTTTTTTTTAAAAATCGTTCTTTTAAAGCCATTGTAGGTGAAAGCCAAACAGAACAATAGATTACCATAAAACATTCTCCATATTCATTAACATCACAAATAATGTTAAGTGTCTACCAAATCTAGACTTTTTACAAGTTCTCCCCTCGCGATTTTTTTTACTGCAGCGCGTGGATGCAATTGCAAAGCCTTTTCAAAAACATGAAGATGCAGTAATTTTCACACAGTATAAATGTAGTGCGGCCACTAATCCTGATGTTAAAAAAAAATGAAGCCTGGCATCGCGCAGCGCTTCTTTCCCTGTCCCTTTGAACATGAAACATTTCTTGCAGAATGCGAAGCGACAAGAAAACAAAGCAACAAATTCCCTCCTACCCAACAAAACTTAAGCTAAACCTGCGCAGCCTGGGCTGAGCTTAAAAGCACTTTGCAGACTGAACTGGTCTAAAATGCAGTCAAACCCGTAAGTGAGGGGAAAGGAGGATCTACTTGCTGGCCTTGGGCTTACTTTGTGCCAGTCAGTGTGACACAGCAACTGCTTCAAAACTAAATGACTGCAAACGCTTCGGCTTCCCACCTCCTGGCTCTGACAGCATAGGGCATCCCAAGGTGTTAAAAGTAAGTTGCACCTTTTCTGCTTTTCTGGTCAGAGCAAAGTTGAGGAGAACCATATAGCCAAGGGAACATGTGTTCTGGAAATGAGAACCAAAAGGGAGTGGGGGTGGGGGGGGGGGTGCAGCAACTTTGAGGCTTTCAGGACACCATTAATTCATGGCTGAGGTCAAGGATTCCCAAATTAATTCAGGAAGTAATGGTCACGCATTTCTCAAATGCAGATGTCAGAAAACTTAAATGATTTACTGTTATGTGGCTGCGGGCTGGGAGGGAGAACAAACTTAAAGTAGCTGCAGTTTCTGACATTTAAAATTGCTTGGTTGTCCACCTGTGGCAGAAGGACAGCAGTGAAGCATTAGAGGCTCCGCTCGCCGTAACTTCCAACTTGACAGGCATGGGTCTCTTACGGGGCTGAGCCCACAGCCCCCGTTTGTTCACAGGGATCCTTCCCATGCTGCTCCCAATGAGATCTGCTTACTCACTTGAATGAGGGAGCAAGATGGGGCCCTGAAAACGTCTAGCTCAGAGACTTAAAAGCAAATAAATGGTAGAATGCAACGCCGAGTCTGCAGGACTTACGCAAGCCCGTTTCAGGTTAAAACAAAAAGCAAAGGCACACAATTAATGGTTTTTTTTCTGAGGCATAGAAAATAACACCCTTCCAATTTCCAACAAGCAGCACTGACTCGGGGCGGGCGGGGGGGGGGAAGCCCAACCCAACACCAAGTCTTCTCCCGTTAGGCAAAAGCAACAGACACATTTTCCAGACGAGCCCTCCTGGCTCTTTGAGTCACTTACCCTCCACCAGCGACGTGAGCAAGGTAACGTTAGCAGCTTTACGCCTCCCGGCTGGCAGGTTTAATCCTATTTTGTCCAGTTTCTCCCTCAGAGATCTGCCTCCGTTTTTAGACTTCGCCCTGCTCCGCACAGAAAGGCATTGAGAAACGGGGCTGCGGGGGGGAACCCGCTCCCACTTTGGCTCCTGCGCACAGGTCCCCCCCACACGTTGCCTTCCCGTGGAGGGGAATAAAGGGTTGGGGGGGGGGGAATGGATGTGGGGGGCTGAAGAGCGAGTGTTGCTGAAAGCTGAGTCTGAGACATAGGGATGGGGCTGTGGATGGCTCCATGTCTAGGGAACAGGGGCCCTCACTAAGGCCTGGATCAGCCCCTAGGCTGGTGGGGAGCTCTGGGCACGTCAGGGCCAGGGCTGGACCCCTAAGGCAGCCGCCTGAGCTGCCACGGCGCCATGGACCCGTGGGCAGCGGCCCAGGCGTGACAGGAGGAGGCCGATTCGTAAGGTCAGCAGCCCCCGTTACCGCCACGGAGCATCCCAGCCCTCACACTGATCCCTACGCGGCCCACCTGCGGCTTTTCGGTAGAGCCGGACCGAGCCGGGCCGTGGAGGTGGGAACTGGCTTAATTAATCCTGGATGTCACTCCCTGCCCGGGCGCGGCGTAATTGCCTGGGTGAGGTGGCGGGCCCAGGGTGGCGGGGTGGGTGCCCACGGCGGGGCACCCGCCGGTATCTTCCCCGCTCCTGGAGGATGTGCGGGGGGGGGGGGGGTTCACTGCCGTGACGGGACAGTGTGTCCCGGGGGACCCCCGAAGAGGGGCGCGGGGGCCACAGGAGGTTGCGCGTTGCCATGGCTACAGCGCCCCCCCCACGCCGCCGCCTCGCAGCGCTGCCCCTGCGGCCGCGCGCGTCCCGACCCCTAGCGGCGGGCGCCCCGCGTGGGCTCTCCTCCTCCTCCTCCTTCCTCCGTCCTTCCCTCCCGCCCGGCACGGCACGGCGCGGCCCGGCCGGGCACGGCGGCAGCGGGCGCTATTCGCCGCCGCCACCCCGCCTCCCGCCTTCCCCCGCCCCTCACCTCCGGAGCACTCCGCCCAGCAGGGAGGCGTTGAGGCACTCGGGCGGCGAGAGGCGTCTCTGCACTTCCGCCACCGTGACCTTGTACTTGGAGGTGGAGCTGAGCAGCGAGAGGCGGCCCGGCACCGAGCAGAAGACCTCGTTGGGGTTGACCACCCCGCCGAAGAGCGCGTCCTTGTTGATGGGGATGGAGGAGACGGCGTTGTTGTTAGACTTGGAGAGGGACACGGGGCCTGCAGGGAGGGAGGAGCAGGGAGGTGAGGGTGAGGGTGAGGAGCGGGCGGGGAGCCGGGGAGGGGGAGGCCGCCGGCGGGCGCCCGAGCCGCTGGCTGCAGCCAGCCCCGGCCCCGCGCCGTACGGGGCGGGGTGGGGGGAGCGGGGGCAGGCGAGGGCAGCGGCGGGGCACCCCTCCGCCCGCCGGGAGAGCGCGGGGCGACCCTCCACCCGCAGCAAAGACATTAAAAAATAACCCGGCGGCCCCCCGCGCTGCGCCCCCCCCCCCCCCGCAGCCCGGAGCGGGCGCACGCCGTCGGGGGGTGACGGCTGTTTGTTGAAGCACGTCAGCACCGGCCGTGTTAGACGTCACGGGCAAGGCCGGCCCGCCACGGCCGCCGCCGGCTGCCTTGCCCGCGGAGGGCGGGGAGCGACACGAGCAGCGGGACGGGCGTCAGGGCGGCGCGGGGACGGGCGCTGGGGTGCCCGCAGCCCCCCCCCCCCCCGGGGGGACGGCGCCGTTCGTCCCGACCCGCTGCCTCACCAGCGGCGCGCGACTTCTGGCGTGGAACGCCCGTCACGCGGCGAGGAGCGCCGGTGGCTCCCCAAAACGGAGCCTCCCCCTGCCCGGCGGGGAGGCGCCGGGCCGGGCCGTGACGCCGTTGGGTGCCCGCCGGCCTCGCGTCCCGGCCGGGTCCGCCGCGGGCGTGCGGTCGCCTTCCCTTTCTCCTCCGGCCTCGCCCGCTACTCTTGGCGGGCGCAGTCCAAGCGAGCGGGGGGCTCTCTCCGTTTTGGATAGATCACTTGTGACATTAATAGCTCTGGGAAGGCTAATAGATACAACAGGAGTTAAACGAACTCTTGAGATTACTAATAAAAGAGCCAATTATCATGTCGACTTGGAAAGAGCATCTCTTAAGATTTATCCCTTGCACATCTAATTTGACGTGACAAAGGCTTCACAGACGGGGGGGGGACACACACCGAAACTTTGAGCTCGCTGGCTGTACAGCGATTAGGGTGAGAGAGGAGGGCGGCTCCGCGCAGCACCTTGCTGGGGTGGCGGCCGGGGTACCCAAATTGCAGGCGGCTGCACAGCCACGGCACCCCTCAGGGCTGTCAGCAGCTAGCTACGTCTTCAGCCCCGCGAGTTTTACTCCAACAGCAGCTCCCTACACAGGATCCCAACGCAAACCAGTCGCTTTCCACCGAGAACCTCCTTTGCAAACTGCCCTGTGCCACCTTGCCCAATCCTTCGGCCATCCGAAAGAAAGACGGGAAAAGAAAGCTGGGTGAAAACGCGCCATCAATATTTTGCACGATTTGGGGACCAGCCTTCCAAGCAATTCCATTCCAAGTGAAGCGAGCGCACAAAGCCAACGAAAACCAAACCGCTCTGACGGACAGCCATCAGTTTCCAGAAACTCGCCCCTTGCTCTCCAGCAGCCCACCTCTGCGCCGCCGTGATTTAAATAAGAAAACCCGCAGAAGGAGGAACAACCGTTTTCTCTTTCACAGCCCAGTTTACCAGCAACGATTCAAGCCCGGCGCCGCTCAGCCCGATGCGTGGGGCAAACCACGACACCGAATTGTTTGCTAATGCACTAAAATACCCGCTCAGATTTTCTAGATCGCCTGCTAACATTTTTCCTCCTTACCGACAACAATAATTAAAATACCCGGCAAACGTGGCTATTCAAGAGGGCGGATTTCAACCCGCATCGCCCCTTTTCTTTCTCTGCCTCCAACCTTTCGGCCAACAGTACGTGCCAGAGGAAGGAGCCCGGGGCCGGGGGGCTGGGGGGGGAGGCCGGTAAGTCCTCCCTGCGAGCAGTCCCCAGCCTGTGACGACATGTTTGGTATGCGCAAGGAAACGGCTTACCTTTCTTAATTACAGTTTGATCTGGGATGTTAATACCGGGGTCTTCTACGTGCTGCAACAAAAGGAACAGGCAGGGATGTAAATGTACAACCACAACAAAAGGCGGGGAGGGCTGGGGTGCGGGAGAAGTTGTGTCCCCCCTCCCCGGGCACGGTGCGGGGTGGGAAACAGCAGATCCCTACGGCTGGAGGCGGGGGGGGGGGGCACGATGCGGGATTTGGGGGGATTTCCTTTATCGGGAGGAATCCGGCATCCCTCCCCGCTCTTCCCCCGTTCCCCAAGAAGAAGGAAAGAAAGAACCAAACACCCCCGGGGCTCACCCGGCCCGAGTGGCCTCCAGCTCCCGCGGGCTCCCTCCTCCCTTCCCGGCCCCTTCCCTCCTCCCCGGGAAGCAGCCCCGGCCCTTCCCTTCCCCGCCGCTGCGCCCGCGGAAGGGAAGGCACAAAGGAGGGGGGGCCCCACGCGCCCCGCGCTCCCCCACTATTGTCCCCTCGCAGGTTCCGCGGCCGCGGCTACAGCTGGGGTTCGCGCGGCAGAGTCACGACGTGATTAGAAAGTCAAATGAAATCGTGTTTTCCAATTCCAAAAACTGACAGGCAATATAATGTCTGGCTGTGTTTACAAATTAACACCAGTGCTGCTGAGATAGAAGATTTCGCAATCGTTACAAAACCCAGGCATTACCATTTAAAAAACTATTACTTCCTTCTCTAGTCTTTGTCCAACAATAATACTGATTCTAACATTTTCCATTCTGTCTTGGATTTATGCTCCTGTTAATTGTGCCTGATCTCAATGATTCCGGGTGGATGGTACTAAGTTGCTTTATTACAGGTTTTATTATACTCAATGCTCTCATTTGTAACTTGCCTAAAGTGCTTCTGGATTTAAGTATAATTAAATTGAGAAATGTTCAGAAATGACTACTGCTGCAGTTCTTGTGTTTTAACTATATGGGGAAATATGATCCCTTTATGCATGCACCCTAAACCCATAAAGTAAATGTAGTGTGGCATAATACTTTTATTTGTGTTATTTCTACACATATTCCATACAGTGAGGACTGTTAAGTTTAAAATCCCACAGAGATATTTATGATTAAATAATTTTCACCGTCTACTTGATTTTCTTAAATATTTAGCGGTCGTTTTTATTAAAGGTTAACTGTTGCAGCAACGGAAAAATTTAAAAACGACCCTTTCCCGACCCAGATTTCTGTAAAGGATTTTTTTTTTTTTGGCATAACTAGATAAAATACTCTTAAAAGAGATATCCTCTTATTTGTACACTTTCCTTCATGCAGCCTGCTGATTCAGTTTTACAGAGAAAAAAAAAAAATTGGCTGGGCTGGTTTAAGGATTTAAACCAGATGGCATTTGGTTTTCACGAAGTATAGCAATGCTATTAATTCATAGATCCCTGAAAGGCAAATCAAATGATTTGTACTTAAAATATCTGCAGAGGAGGCTTCCCGAACCAGCCCACTGCCACGGAGCACCACTGAGGAAAGGGAGAATTCAAGAGAACATTTTAGGTCATGTTCCTCCTACAGCAATCAGGGGCTTGCAGTCAACAAATTAGTTTATTCTTACTATTGCCTCCATGTTATTTTATATCAAGTTTAAAGAATCGACCTGCTTTTAACGGATCCAAATTGCTTACTAAATCCTCCACTTTGGGAAACGCATGCGTTTATTGCAAAACTGCTAAACATAACTAGCAATTTTCTGTGGCTAATTTAGCCAGATGAGGGCTGTAATAAATTCACTATTTTCCCCGAGTATAATTTACAAAAGATTTCAAAATGACCCCCAAAAATAGGTAAGTTCATCTGAACATTATCCTTGCAACACGAAACTGTACTCATTAAACTGTCAGCGAATATATTGTTGTAATATTTGATCCTGTGATTTGGGATGGCATTTCAGCAAAAATCACATCCAGATACCACAGCTCCCTCCTCCTCTTTCCTCCTGCAAGTCGAGCAGCCTCATCAGTCCCTTTGCACGAGCTCTGTGGGCTTTAATAAATTTATTGGCATGTTCTAATTCCATTTTTGGGGAGAAACCCGGAAAGATCAACTTTGATCACGACCTATCACGTTCTGTAAGGCCACTTTCCTAACCGAACAATAGCCCCGGCTTGCTTTGTAAATAGCCCGTGTGCTAATGTCATGCTTAATTAGAAATCATTTTTTTAAATCTGTATTTATCGATAACAGAATTAGGTCCCCCAAATAATGCATCCTCCAATAGGCTCCCAACATTTAATTTAATATAGGGTGTAGCAGGTCTGGCTCGAATTTGATAACCTATAGCTAATGATTTATGAGGTCATCCCTTTGCACCGCTGCTAAAAGAAGGCGGCAGCGTTTTAATATACCTCTTCCCTGATTTGTCGATTAATTCCTTTAGAGAAGAGGATCTGCCCGTATCCTCTTACAACTTTGGATGTCGTTATCCCGTATGCCAATTCTGTAATCACGGGAAGCCGATTTTTCCTTCTCAGGCCACTTTCACCCACTTTTGTTTTTCTCCTTCCCCCTTTTACGTTTGCCTGGGAGGACATTTAATGAGATCTCGCGTTTCAGACTCGTGTTTTTCCCAAGGCGGCGAGAAATCCCCAAATGCACGGCCCTGTGGTGATATTATATATTCTTCCAATCGTAACAGCTTATTGTCATTGAGAGGGAAAGATATTGTTAACGATGACAGTAATTTGATTTATTTATATTTTAGCGGGCGCGTTAGCGGGGAGGCGCGCAGGGACGAGCGGCGAGAACCTATTGTTCTAGGTGGGGGCTTCGCCTTTCCCCCCCGGGGGGGGTTGTGTGTGTCTCTTCTTCCCTCCCCTTTTTTTTCTGGGGGGTCCCCCTCCCTCCCCACGAAGTTCGGCTCCCGCGGGGAGGGGGCCGGGGCGGAGGGGCGCGCGGGCCCCGGGGCGGCCCCGTTGCTTACCGGCACGTCCTCGATGGCGTGGGGGATGGAGTGGAGGGGCAGGTCGGCCAGCCCCGAGCCCAGCCCGTGCGGGGCGTGCAGCAGGTCGTCGTGCCGCCGGTAGTCCCTGCGTGGGTCGAGGCCCGAGAGCTGGTGGGGCAAACCCCGGTGCGTGTGGAGCAGCCCCGTCTCCTGGCTCTGCCTCTGTCCCGGCCATCCTGGGTGCTGGGGCTGCGGCTGGGCATGGAGGGGGTTGAGGCTGTAGGGGTCGTTCACGTGGGAGTAGGGGTCCTGAGACTGGGGGTAGATGGGCTGGTAAGGGGGGGGGAAGTAGGGGGGCTGGAAGTCGGCGTTGGGGGTGTGGGAGAGCGGCGGGGCGCTGGTGTAGGGAGACTGACCCACGGTCCCCAACTGGGGTAGCCGGGCTGTCCCGTTGCTGGTACTGTCGTGGCGCTCCTGGGGGGGGGGGGGGGGGGGGAGGGAGCAGGGGGAGGGGGGAGGAGGGGGAGAAAAGAAAAACAAAGATAAAAATCAAACTGTTTCTCCTCAAAACCGGCTTGCGAATTTCACCTACGGGGCAAAGATGGGCAATTCGTCCGCTCCGAGGCGGAGAAGAGCGGACCTGGGCATTTCTCTGCCTCTGATTCCCCTTTGCACACAATTAAGAGGCAGTCTCGCTTTTTGAATAACAACAATCACGGCAATAACGATAACAGCAATAATAGCAATAATTATAACAGGACTGCTTATAATAATTAATAAAACATTGCGGCGATACAGCGTGGATTCACAACAGATCGCGCCCCGGCATTTCGGGAGCAGGTATTTCCCGCAAATAGAGTAATTCATAAGCGGGCATTATTAAAATAATAATTCTACCACGACCCCAGATCCTCCCGCTGGCCCTGGACAGAACCGAGACGAATACTGTCGCTGGGCTTACCGATAACGCATCCCAAGAAAACCCTGGAAAATCCAAGCCCACTGCCATTTTGTTACCAGAAGACGCCGAAACAGGCTTCTAAACAGCCCGGTCGTTCCCCCCCCCCGCGAGTTTTACAAACGTTTTGGGGCGAAGGCACTGCCACCGTCCCCCCCCCCGCCTAGGGGGAGAGCCGCCCCGCTGCCCGGCCACGCTCCCCGCTCGCCAGCGGGCGATTTGGGGAGCGGAGGGGGCGCCGGGGAAGCGGAGGAATGCGCCGGGCAGGCGGGGGGAACGCCGCCCCGAGCCCCGCCGCACCGACGGGCGAGCGGCCCCGAAACGCGGCCGGGCGTTTCGGCACGGCTCTGCCGGCTCCCGCAGCCGGGCAGAGGAACCCCCGGGTATGTCCGGGGAAAAAGGCATGGCCTCCGCGGAGGAGGAGGAGGATTCAAGGGAAGGAGCCACGATCCCGAAAAAGGGAAACGAGAAGGCTGAAAATATCCCGTTTGCAGGTGGCAAGGTGAAGAAATCGAAGCGGAAGGGTCCAAGCAAAGCCTTTTGCAGTTCGCTCGAAGGAGACAAAAAAAAAAGGGGGGGGGGGGGAGAAAAAAGAGAAGAGAAGCGAAAAAAAAAAGGTAAACCACCGAATTTAGAAAAATGAAGGAAAGGAAAAAAAGCCCTCTCCGGAAAGCTGGGTGCGAAACCCCGACCGCCACCGCCGACAACAATAGCAACACCCAGCACACACCAAACCCCCTCCGAGAGAAACGTGAAGCAACTCACCATAGCCGAAAAACTGTGCACTAACATCTGCGAAGAGTCGGGGGTTACAAGTCAAGGTAGAAGAAAAAAAAAAAAAAAAAAAGGCAGAGGAAAGGGACCGGCGGAGCGCGCAGCCCCCAGCGGAGCCCCGCGGGTGCGGGCGCGGCGCGGGCGCGGAGGGAGCGCGGCCGGAGCCCGGCGCTAGGCGCGGGCGGCGGGACCGGGGCGCCGGGGCTGCTCCTGCACCGCGGGCGCGCCACTATAATCCATCAGAACTTGCACCGATCTCTGCTGCCCTTCATCGGGTGTTGCCAAGGCGAGCTCTCTATCCTGGCGTGGTGTGAGGAGTCAAAGTTGGTTGCTTTTTTTTTTTTGCCTTTTTTTTTTTGTTTTGCGCTTTTTTTGCCTTTTTTGGTTTTGTTTTTAGCGTGTGTGTGTTTGTTTCTTAATCCTTGTTTTTTTTTTCCTCTGTCTCTTTCTTTCTTTTTCTCCTTTGACTTAGCTGCTGCTTCACTTGAGCTCCTAATAACAGATCTGCTGCCTTCCTGGAGACTCCTAATAGCAGATATTCATGACTATTAATATTACACGAATACTTAATAAGGGAAGAATGGCTGGAAATCGAGCGTGAAGCGAGAAGGCAACTCAAGGCAGAGCCTGTTCTAAATGACGTCCATTGAATGAAGAATCAGTGTATCTAATCAGAGATGGGGGAGAGGGAGAGAGAGACAAAAAGGGAGAGAGAGGGAGCGGGAGAGAGAGAGGGGGGACATGCTGCTGCGTCTGACGAATCACAGGAAAGGGGCAACATTTTAAAAGGTTGCAGGGCATGCAAAAGTGAAAGAGAAAGAGATCCGGAGAGAGGGAGAGGGTGGGAGCCAGGAGGGGGGTGCGGGGGGGGGGGGGGGGAAGAGACGGGCAGAAGGAGAGAGGGGAGGGGGCGCGGGATCCCCCCTTCCTCCCCTTCCCCTCCCTCCCCCCCCCCCCCCCGCCGCCGCCTCCCCCTGCCCCCAGCCCCGCGGTCCTTCGCGGGCGCACCTCGGGCTGCGGCTGCTGCGCGTAGCCGGCCTCAAAGCCCAGGGAGAAGAGCGGCTGCTGGCTCCCCGCTTGGCTCTTGCCGCCCTCGGCCGCGCCGCCGCCGCTGCCGCCTTTGCGCGGGGTGGGCTCCGCGGGGCCGCCCGCCGCCGCCCCGTCCATGCCTCGACGGCGCCCCGCCGAGGGGCTCCCCGCGCCGCTGCCCCCGCGGCAGCCGCGCCGCGCCGCCGAGCCGGCTCGCCTCCGTGCCCCGCGTCCCGGAAACCGGCTGGGAAAGTTTTTTTGGGTGTCTCCCCTTCTGGGTGTCAGCCCTCCTCCTCCTCCTCCTCCGGTTCGAGCCCAGGGCCGAGGCCGGCGGGCGCCTGGGGCGGGGGGGCTGGGGAGCCCAAGGAGCATCCGCCGGGCTCCCCGCGGCCCCCCTCTCGGAGGATCCGGGAAAAGACGGGGGGAAAAGGCAGGAGGCGGCGAGGGAAGGAGGGCGGGAGGGACGCGGGGTGGGGGGTGGGGGGGGAGAGGGAGCCGGGAAAAGAGGCAAGGCAGCGCTTCTCCCGGCCCAGACAAGCCGGGGCTCCGGCGCAACCCGTCGGACTGGCTGTGCAACTCCCAAACAACTCCCTCAAACAGGCACCGCTCCGCTCGCCGCCGCTGCCCCGCCGCAGCCTCCGCGCCGCCGGCGCCCGGCCCCGCACTCCGCCCGCCTGCTCCCGGCCCCCCGGGCGCTGAGCGCGGCTTGCCGGGCTTTTAGTCCGCTTTTCTCCCCCCCCCCCCCCTTTTTTTTTCCTTTTAAAGGCAGGTACTATCCCTGCCAGGGTAAAGCCACCCGCTTTTCCGCCCTCTCTACAAGTCACCTCGCATCCGCTCCCGAGGAAAACACGGCGAGCCCACCGCACACGCACGCACAAAAGCCGGCGGGGCTCCGGCGGAGCGGCCGCTGCTCCCTCCGTGTTCGGTAGCACCCGGGTGCAAAGTCCCATTAGCGCGAGGCAACAAAAGCCATTTGCGATGAAATCCACACGCTCGCACGTGTGCACACTTAAACACCGATCCTGGGGGAGGGAGGGGAAAGAGACACGCTTTCCTCCCGAAATCCAGCTGAGGAATATATATAGAGATAGATAAAATTTTTTTTTTTCCGGCTTAAAAAACACCACCAAACACCCCTGACACCTCATTCCCAGAAATCGAGCATCCGCCAGCGAGTGGATCTAGGAGCTCAGCTCCCGCACCGGGAGACAGCTTTATCCTAAACTCCTCGATCCGGGACTAAACCACCAAATCACTGAGCCGTCGGTGAGTCTGGCGAGTCCTCGGTCCCTTTCCTAAGCTACAGCATCGCCCAAAGCAGCGGCGGGGTCGGATGGGAGCGCGGCCCCCCCTTCGCCCCAGACGTGCCTGTCGGCAAGGCTCCGCCGAGGCTGGGGGGGACCTTCCCGCGTGGGTCACGACCAAATAACTGCGTTCATCTGCGAAGTGGAGTCCTTTATTGCGGGGTTTAAACGCACTGCACAGGCAACTTCTGCGAAACGGGTGACAATAGTATTCGTTGGTTTGAGACTAGGCATGGGTCCTGGGCATCGCTCTTCTTTTTCCTCTTCTTCTCCTGTTTGTCAGAGTAAAAGACACTCGCCTCTTTCTAAAAATACGGATGCACACCCAGACACGTAGAGAGAGATAGGCGCGCACAATCTGTGCTGAACGGTTCCAAAACCAAATTAGATGGATTTTAATTTTTTTTTTCCAAGAGGTTAAAAATATTATTGCTCAAAGCCGTGGGAGTGTGGCCCTGAAAATTAGGAGGCTGGGGGAACACCACTCCCAAACCCGTGATTTCAGTTCGGCAGCTGACCCCTGCAAATTTGTGCAGCTCGGTATAACCAACCCGCAGCTACATCGAAAAGGCTGAATTTAAGCGTCGGTCCTGAGCCAATTTATTGGGATGCCTCGGGTCCCTGGCGTGTAAGAATAATTCTCTTCCCTTTGTCTCTTTGCCCTTTCATTCATTCATTCATCCGTCCATTCATTCAGCCATCCATCCATATGGATGAGTGTAGCATCCTACAGAGCCTTATCTACGGAGGATCTACCTATAGACCAGACTGCTGCTGGATCCTGTTTGCCTTTCCTCATACACTTCCGAGAACGCCGGCTTTCCACAAGCCCCGAAGTTCCTGGGGAAGGACCCCAGCCCCTCTCCAGCTGCAGGACCGCAAGGAAGCCTGGCGAAGGAGCAGAAGTTTTCCTAAACGAAATTGGGAGACGGAGGGATGCTGCAGGCTCCCGCTCGCAGCTGCGGGGCCGGGGCTCTGCCCCGGCAGGGGGGAAGCGCTTACCTCGCATTCCTCATACTTGATATTATCCGTCAGCGCTTACCTCGCATTCCTCATACTTGATATTATCCGTCAGTTTCCAAAGCATTTTCATGGATTGGCGTGAGAGAGAGAGAGAGGATTTGGTTCTCCCTGCCCTTCCCTACGGTGGCGGTGCCGGGGCGGCGTGGGGAGCGCGGCTGGCGGAGGCTCTGCAGCGCTCCCGTCCGCGCTCGGAGATCTCCCTCTAATGGTGGAAACTTTTCCCTTTTCCAGCTCTTTACCCACAGCCTAATCGCCTCATTAGCATATCAACAACAGCCCAATTGCTCGCCAGCACAACAACCTGCAGCCATGGACACAGGTAGAAAGGACCCACGAGCGAAAAAAACCCAACAAACCAACCAAAAAAAAAAAAACCCAAAACAACCCCACCCCACAGAAGAACCAAAAAGGCTTTCTCCAACCCGCCGAGCCCCGGCGCGGGGGGGGGCAGCGGGCCCTGCCTGCCTGCGGGCGGGCGAGCGGGGCTCGACGGCCGCCGCTCCCCCCCCGCCAGCGGGGAGGAAAGTGGCCAGCGAAATCAAAGAGGCGACCGTCCCTTCATCTGCAGAGAGTTTGGGGCTAGCCATGAAGCCCTCCCCCCCCCCTTTTTTTTTATTTTATCCACGGGGTTTAAAGAAACCCAAGCGAGGAGAAACGAGACTCGGGTCGTGCACTAACGAGGTTATTGTCTACGGAGGCTTCTGTTGCCCTCTGGTTTTGATTTGGTCTTTTTGGTGGATATTTGAAAAGCTTCTTTCTTTTGCAAACTATTTTGTTCTGTTGGCCATTGGTCTTCCAAAAAAAAAAAAAAAAAGCCAAACCCAACAAATCCAACATAACCTCCCAGACAGAAGTGGGCGAGCGGTAATGTGAATGCAGCAGGAGCCAAAAAAGTCTTTTTGCAAGCACTTGAGCAAAGGGACAAAACAATGACCATAATAAAACTTTGGTACTTTCTTAGGTGGAGCGCTTCGTTTGCTTAACAATGTGCCGCTAAGCGAGCGCTCAGCCCGCCCTCCTCGGGGGTTGCTTTTCCACCCTTCTCCTCTTTTATTTCCCCGGGTGCCCAGCCTTGCTCCATCCACCGAAAGGCTTCGTTTTCCCCCCCATTTTCTTCTTTTTTCCTCTCGCTGATCCCGCGCCGCTCCTTAACGGCGAGGCGTCCTGCTCTCCGTGGGGCCGGGCGTGTCGGGCCTGGCGCGGCTCCCCCCGCCCGCCGGGCCCCGAGGTGTCCCCCGAGGCCGGGCATCCCCACCCGGGGGGGGGCGGTGGTGGGAGGTCGAGCACCCGGCTGCCTTGCCGCTCCCCGAAACTTCCCTCTGCCAACGGCAAAACCTGCCCCGTCGGGCTGGGAGACCCTCCCGGAGCCACCCCCCGACGCCGGCGGAAAATGTACTGCCTCCGGGAGCAAAGAGCCCCCTCCACTCCGCGGGGGAGCCGCAGCGGGCCCGGGGGGGGGGGGCGGCACACACGTCCCCACGCCGGGAAGGGCGGCAAAGCCTCCAGGCTCCCGGGCCTGCTCCTTCTCACGCATACACCCCTACATCCCCAAAACGGCTTATTTTTTTTTTTTTTCCCCTTTCCCCTTCCCCCCTCCTCCACCCCCCGATGCTCTTTTCCACCAGCGCCTTTGTCTGCAAGTGGCAGGAGAGTAAATTGTTGTTTTTACTCCCATTGAGGTTCAAATGGAGCTGGCAGATTAAGCCTAGTTAATGCCCCGGGGGGGGGATGAGAAGAAGAGGAGGGGATGAGGGTAACGAAGGGGCCCACCGCCCCTTAGCGCCGTCGGGCCGGCCGGGAGAGCCTCCCACCCGCGGCCGCCCGGGACTCCCGTGGGCCAAAGGCCCGGCCCTTGTCCCTCCTCTCCCCCAGCCCCGGCCCGGCTGGGGCGCGGGGGTAGGAGGGGAGGGGGCAGCTTTCCCCAAGAGACCCGCACGGGGCAGCGGGAGGCGGCTCCTGCGCGCCCCGCGGAGGGTCCGCCCGGCCCGGCCCCTCCGGCCAGGCACGGCGGGGGGGGGCGGGAGGGGGGCCCGCAGCGCCGGGGAGCGGGAGCAAGGAGGGCCGGGGTGTAGGGAAAGGTCGGGAACAGATTTCGAGGCAGATAGCCCGTAAGGGCTATTACATAAGAGTTGCCTTCAGTGAAAAAAAATAAAATTAAAAAACCTCTTTTGATAGCTTCTCCGCACCGACCTGGTAAAAAGACGCCAGTTCTAACTGTAAAAATAAATTTAAAAAGATATTTTTGTTTACGGCTTTTTCTTGCCCCCCCCCTTTTTTTTTTTGCAGGCGACTTACTGCTACCCTAAAAAAAAAAAAGAAAACTTAAATAAGGCAGCCCGGAGAAAGACTTAGTCGCGAGATTTGAAATACTGGGAGCAGAAAAAGCAGCTAGGCTCCCATCTTGAGCTGGACTGTCCTGGAGAAAAAACTCGTTTTCGGTACTAACAGCCCGGGTGTTCGAACAGGACGGTTCGTCTTCCCTTTCATCAGCCGGCAAACGCGGCGATCCGGCCCGAGCGGAGGGACGTGGGGAGGCTGTAGGGATTTCCAAGCGTCTCCCGGTTTAGCAGCCGCCGTAACTCCACACGTGTCGGCTCGCCCGTGGTGCGGGTGGGTCCCCCCGGGTCCGCGGGGCTGGGCGAGGCCCCGGCGGGCCGCGTTTTCCCTGCCTGGCCGCTTTCGCTGGTGGGTGCTGCTTTTCCCGTCAGCTCATCCCCGCGGGAGTGCTTTCCACGGGCGCTCCCGGCGCGTCTACTGCCAGGTGGGACCCGGGAGCGTTATTTTTTCCACGGGACGGGCTCGGGTGGGAGCTTACAGCGACGTTTCAGCCCCCGCGGCCCGGCTCCGAAGCGCGGCGGGCCCACGCCGCGCGGCCCCTTGCCACGCCGGCGGGCGCTGTCCCGCGTGGGGGCCCGGCGCGCTCCGGGGGCAGCCCCAGGGCTCCGCGGCGGGACGGCCCCGGGCAGAGGGACGGCGGGCGGGCGGGCACACGCCGCCCTTCACCGGCTCACGCTCCCGGGCAGCTCAGCCCCGGGCCGGGACACCCCCGACGGCGGAGCAGCCCGCGCCCCTCCCGGCCCGCCGCTCTCTACCTGTTGCAGCCGGGTCTCGCCGGTGGCAGCTCCCGGCACGGGGAGCCGCAAAATCGCCGACCCAGGCGCCAGGTTTGCCCCCGCTCCCTCCCGGCCCGTCGCCTTTCCCGCTCCAGCCCTGCCTCCCGTCCCAAAATAACACTAACACTCCCCCGCCCAGGGCAGGAGGGTCGCCTTACCTGCCAGTCCCCCATTTTGGCAAGGATAGACATCCTGGCTGCGGGCTCGGGATCCCCAGCTCCCTGCTGGTCATGGACTGCGAGGACGAGCCACCCGCCCGGGACGCCTGCGGGTAAATCCTCCCCTTACCTGCGCCGGGACTCTCTCACCTGGCCATAAAGAGCTGGGTGCTCCCTGCCTGCGCCTGCGCGCTGCCTCCGCGCTGCCTGCGCGCTGCCCCCCGCCACCGCACTCCCGGGGCGCCCGGACCGGCCCCGCGGCCTCCCGGGGGTGCACCGCCGCCACCCTCCGGGGACCCCCCCCCCGGGGGACCGCCCCCTCGGGCATGCTGCACCCGCCGGGCGGCTGCCCAAGTCGCTGCCCCCCCCCCAGCCCCGAGCTGGGGGCAGCTCTGCCCGCCCGGGTGCCTGCGGCCGGGGTGGGGACGGGCGAGCCCCCAAGCCTCGCCTCCCCCGGGGGGCCGGTAGGTTTTCTCGGGGGCAAGTTGCCAGCGAGTGCGTGCTCGTAGCAGTAACAACACTGCTGATCATAACCCGAAAGGACAAAGCACCAGGGGGGCTGAACTAGCCCAAGGGAGTAACGGAGGCGCTGCAAGTGCCCGGGGGAGTCCAGGGGGAAACAAAGAGCCCCCCCCGCCCCAGTGCAGGCGATCTTCCCAGCCCCTGGTACGCGGGAGGGGCGGGCGGCAGCGGCCGGGGCGATGCGGGACCCGGGGTCCGGCCCGCTGGCTGCGGGATGCTGCGGTCCCCCGGGGGAAGCTGGCCTGCGACCGCCTATAGCCCTCGGACCTCCCGGTGTCCGCACGCCTTGCCCCCGCCCGTGGTTTTTTCCCTCGGGGATTAAAGTGCTGAGGTGCCCTGGAAAGTTGCCAGGGTGTAGCGCAGCTCTGATTTCGCACCCCGAAAGAGAGGGAGCGCGGCCCCTGCCTCATCTCCAGGGGCTGGGCACGGGAGGGGTGGGGGGAAGCAGTACTCCAGCTACAGGATTTTGGGGAGGGATGCAATCAATTTCCACTTCGCAGTTGCGCAGCAAGCCCTTTGCATTTCCGAGACAGGGGAATGGGGCATCGTGTCCCAGGTGTGGGTCACTTTGAGGTTTCCTAAAAGCCGGGGCGCATTGCCCCCCACCTACGAGGCTGTGCCTGGTCGAGCCCTGGGGTCCTGGGCTGGTCTCAGCCTCCAGAGGATGGAAGGGGAACGCAGCCCCTTGCCCCACCCTAAGAGCGTGGGGACAAGGACCTTGCAGAAGGGAGCTCAGGCCCTGTCTCCAGCAGGTGAGAAGGGGGAGGCGAGAGCCGGCAGCCGCAGCCCTTCGGCCCCGGGGACACGCCGGGGCAGCGGGCAGCTGAAGCCTCAGCTCCTGCGGGGCTCCGCTTCCCATCCCCCGCCCCAGCGAGCCGGGGTCGGCGGGGACAGGGCCCCCTCCGCGGGGACCGGCGGCTCCTGCGCGGCGGCGGGGCGGGGCGCGGTCAATGGGCCGTGCGAGGCGCGCTTCACACCGCCTGCCCGCGGTGTACAGTTAGCGTCAAATTACAGCAATTAGCCGGGCACCGGAATTTAATTACCCAGCCCTGCCCCTTCCACACCCCCCCGGTCCCGGGGAGGCTCCTGCTCGGGGAAGACGGGGAGCAAAGACAGCCCCGTGCAAAATGGGGAGGGATGGGGAAGATGCGCGAGGATTTCGTGGCTCTGGGACGCTGCCGCCTCTCCTTGCCCCGCTTCCCGGCCGCCCTGCCCCTCCGAGCCCTGTCCGGGAGACGGCAATTTTCGCCCCGTAACGACTATTTAAAATGCTACTTTTTATGATTGTTATTTTGCCGGGAGGGGAATTAATCCACTTTGAAGCTGGCCTTCGGCGAAACGTCCCCGATAAACCTGGGTACCGCCTTTCTGTCATTCCCCCCGCTGGGATCTTTCCCTTCTCCCTGCCTCCACCGCTCCCCACGCAGGCTTAAATCTCCCCGGTCGGGTCCCGGTCCCGCAGCCCGGCTCTGCCCCGCGGTACCCGGCGGAGAGGCGGCCCCAGCACAGGGGAGCCGGGCTTTTGGGGCTGGGGGCAGCCCTGGCTCGCATCGGGCTCATCCCTGCGCTTTTTTTAGCCCAGGGGAGGAGGGCATGGGCTGGGCGTGCTGCAGAGCCCGGCGTTGTGGGGCGCTCCTTTTCCCCTCCCTGGGGCGTTTGGTGACCGCACTTCGGGGGTTAATTCGGCTTCCCTGGGCCGGGGTTTAGAGGACTCCTTTCCCGCGTAGCCTTGAGGGTAAATCCGGCACGTAAAGGTGTAGGGGGCCGAAGCCACCTCACCCTGGGCTGCTGTCACCCCTGAGGTGCCAGCTCTGGGTGTCTTCCTCGTCCTGCCTGCCCTGCCGCCTGCCTCCTCCCCGTGCCAGGGGAAGATGAGCCTGAGGAAACTTCTCTCCCCAGACAATACAGTCTCTTTTAAAGCAAAGACACATGCGGTCTATTTTATTAATTTTTTTTCCCCGCCCCCCCCCTTTGTCGCACCGGCTGGTTCCCAGCTCGGCAGGGGTTTTGGCAGGTGGATCGGAGAGAGTCACCGCGGGGCTCCATCCCCTCGGATGTATTTCTGATGGGCGCGCCGGGTCCCTCCCCGGGTGTCACAGCGCGGGCAGCAGACGGGGCAAAGCCCTGCCCGCTCCCCTTCCCCTCCACCGGCAGCGTCCTTTTGGCTAAACCCCGCCACGCATCACTTCCCAGCCAGGAAGGGGGGGGGGGGAAGAGATGGATTTGGGGGTTTTCCCCTGCTCGGCGTCTAGTTTCCCCAGCGCTCTGAGTTACCGACGGGTCCTCGCACCCCTGAGCCGGGAGCGTCCCGTCTGCCCGCCGGATCTTTCCTTCTCCCTCCTGCCTGTGCTGCCTGCCCCCGGGGCGAGCCCGCAAGAGCGGTGGGATAAGCGGGGCGTTCAGGGTTGGTTATCCCTCGCACTGTTGCTTTTCCCTTCTCCCTGCCCCAGCGCTGCCCGGCTGGGGAGAGGCTCGGCGCGGCTGATTTCCACCGGCTCGCTGCCATATAAATCACTGTTTGGTGGGTTTATTTTTTTTTTTTTTAAATTCATTTTTGGCAGTGGCCGGCCTGCGCCCGTGGGGCCGCTTGCAGCCCAGCCAGGGCCGGCGGAGGCGCAGCTCCGCGCTGTCCCGGGACGGGCGCTCCGCGGGGGACACGGGGCTGCGGTCGGCAGCGGGGTGGGCTTGCTCCCCGGTGGGGTGGGGAAGGAGCCTCCCGAGTCCTCTCCCCGGGCTGAACTCCTGCCGTCGGTGTCTTCGGAGGGAGAAAGGAGAGCTTCAGGTTAGCGTGGGTCTGCCTCGGCTTTAGGGGGGTGGGGGAAGCGGGGCAGCGGCTGGGCCCGGGATGAGGGTCCCCTGCGCCCGGGATGAGGGTCCCCTGCGCCCTGGGGACGAGGCGTCTTCCCGGGCGCAGCTTTGCAGAGAGGAGGGAGCAGAAGAAAAGAGGCAAAACCCGGCAAGACGTTACCCCCCCCCCCCCCCCCAACCAAACCACCCCAAACCCTACAAAACAAAGACAAAAAGTATAAAAAAGAATAGACACCCCCCGCCCTTCCTCGCCTCGCACTTTGCGGTCCATATGATTCAATGAGTTCGGGGAGGCCGGTGCCGGAGAAGGGGGGGGGGTGCTGCGTCTCGGTGTTAGCGGAGAGGTTTTTCCTCGGTTGATTTGGGGGTTTGTGTCTTGTTTTTAAGCCCTGCTGCGGGGCAGCCGGCTCCCGGGGTGGAGCAGCCTCAACCCTCTCCCCGGCGGACCCGGGGAAGCCCTTCCCACGCGCGACTTGGGCTGGTGTGAAGGAGAGGAAAGAAAGGATAAGAGAAGAAATCCGTCCGCTTCCACCTGCGACCGGGCTGCCCACGGCGCTGTCTCCCGGCTACTCGTTTTAGCAGAGTTTGTTTTCCTTCAAGCCCGCTTCCCACGGGAGAGAAGCTCACCGGCTGCAACAGGTCGCTCCAGCCGCTCCCGGGACCTCACGAAACCAATGCCCCTTCCCTCCCCTTCCCCCTCCCGCTCCCTCCCGTCGCGACTTTGCTCCGGCACAACGCTTTGGAGGGGGGTGCGCGGGGCGTCACGCGTGGAGCGTCACGCGTGGAGCAGGCGAGGGACCGGGCGCGGAGCTGGCGACAGGACACGGCGTGGCTGGCGCCCCTGCGCAGCCTCTGCGGAGGAGGAGGAGGAGGATGAAGATGAGGATGCTGTGCCCCTGCGTATGGCACTGCGGTACCTCTTCGCGTGTCCCTTGCTGCCCCCCAGCCTGAAGAACCCCAGTCCCCCCGCCCCAGCGTTTGAAGCCCCAGAGTGTTGTCAGGGGGCTGATCAGTTTGGAAATCAACTCTGCGCATAAATAGCTGGATTTTTTCAATGCCAAATGAAGGGGCAGGAGGGGTGTCCGAGTGCAACTTTTTGGAAGTGAGAGGAAAAATGTTTTTTTTTGGGGGGGGTGGGAGAAAAAGCAAAGTTTTTCCAAGCAGCATGTGGGTCTCACCTGCTCTTTAGTATTTATTTGCTAAACTAACTACGCTAAAGCAACTAAACAAGCAAAACCGGCAGGTAATTGAGAATTAAAACCGAGCACGCACTGCGGTACCAATGCCATCCAGCTACTGGGGACTGGCCGGTGTTCGCATGAGCAACCACATGCTACAAATTTCCATGCTGTAGACGTCCTAGGGAAATGTAACAGGTATATTCTGCTTCACCGGGTACCTCTTTCTTAACCTAGGCCCTTTAGGGCTACGTACTGTCGTTGCCATCTCCAGAAAACGAGCTCCTAAAAAGATCATCACTATGAATAAAACATCGGTGGAATCAAACTCTGTGCTTCTGCTTTTTTGGATTACGCAGGGAGCAGTTGTACGGTCTCAAATACAAACGTTTGTGAGGAATTTGTCTTTTTTGTAAAGCACAATAAATCCACGCTAAAGCCACCAAGCACTTGTCTTTAGAAAAAGAAATCTATCCGCTGTAAGCATGTCAAGATCGGATTATTTGTTTACTCCAACCTGGCCACTTTTTCTGCTGTACATTTCATTTCCTAAACAGAAAAAAACCACCCAGTTTTAAGAAAACAGTTGCATTTGCAGCTTGGACATAAAATTGGAGTATTTTCTGGCCAATTCTGACTGCTCAGCTGTCCTCCAAAAAAGATTTTGCATTTGAAACACAGGCAACTATTTTACCAACAATCTCATGGCTGCAGCAGACTGCAGTTTCACTGACCATGCCACCCAAAAATAATTACAAATAAGTTTTATGTGACATTTATTTTTAATTTTTCATCAATAAAATTATCAGATAAAATCCAGAAAACAGTATGCTGCCTAAGGTCCTTCAACGTGACCTGCCTGATCAAAGCGTTATTGCCAACATAAAAGTCCTAGGAAGGGCTGCTTTTCTTTAGGCAAAGCTTCACTGCCTTCACTCCCCCCCTGCCCTAAAATCCACTGATGCAACTGCACATATCCACCCAACTGCACATATCCCGAGTACGAAACACAAAGTTACGCTCTAGTGTTAAGTCTCTACACGGGGAGTTTTGCTTGGATTAAGATTTCGAAACTGAGCCCATAATAAGATATGCCATAAAACCTCAAACAACCCTCCTCCCCCAGGGATATTTATCTTACACATTTAATTGCCCAGTAAAATAAATTCTGCATGTGTACACTTCTATGGGAAGGATTTTGATCTGGTAATTTCGGTGTATCTTCTGATCTGTAGCAGCTTAGAATGAGTCTGTACTAACATCCTTAGAAACTGTGGAGAAGCAGAAACTGTGCCCTGCTCAATAATGCCTATTCAGCTGCTAAATATTTACACATAGGCAGGAATGAGCTTTCCTTGTAATGTTCTCTCTTAACTATATATAAGCATTCAAGAAGAAAAACAAATGCAAGTCATTTAAGCATAGGCCAAATCCCTGCTTCTGCTAAAGCAAATAACAGAGCTCCACTGACTTGCATGGAGCAGAATGGGGCTCCTTCATGTTACCTTCATGTCATATTAACGCTGTCGTTTTTATAATGACTTCCTTCTCAAAGCACTCACTACTGTATAATAAGCTTCAACAAACCCTCGAGAGGTGCAGTGTTATTAGTTTATCTGCTTTACAGATAAGTAAACTGATGCAAGGGGAAGATAAGGCATTTCCCCAAGGTCTTGCAGCTGGTTTGCTGGAGATCAAGGGAAGGAAAGGAAAGCAAGAATTGGGACTGAACTAACCACCAGACCAGTATCCGCTCCTGCTGCTGCTGGTGACAACGTGCCCCATAGCCAGGAAAGCGATATTAAGAGGAGAAGCAGGTGATCAGGATCTCTATGAAACAGGTCATTTCCAGTCAGGTGCCTAATTGTGCCCTTTGATAGCTAATCTTGGGCACCCACCTTTGAAACTCTCAGCTTCTCTAATGATACTTTGGTGTGGTATCAATCCCGGCATGATATGATATATTGGAAGTGGAATTTCATTCTTTAGTGCATTGAATAAAACAGCCTAATAATTCCAAGACATGTTTAAAAAACAAAGCCTGGTATTAGCCACAGCAGAGTTTAAATAAAATCTACTTTGATATGTCTATGCTAACATTAGAACTGCTGTCTGCAAGGCATGTATTTTAAAGTGTCGAATAATTACAAAAAGCCACATTACTGGAAAACGACTGTTGGAGGCTCTGATATCCAAAACAATATTAATCTGCACGAAGAAACTCTTAAGTGATTTTTTTTTAACAAGAAACTTGCAAAGCTGTAGTCTTTAATCTAGCCCAGCTTGCATGCAGCTGCAATACATTTAGCCTTTAACATTGGCTCTAGCCATTGTCCTAGCACATGCCTACACCCCACGACACTTTATGGTATTAAAAGCAATGCTGTCTGGCTAGAGCAACTTGTCACTAAGATATATCACTTGGTGGAGAGCAAAACAAAACAGAAGAGTGAACAGCATGGCTTTTTTTTCCATGGCAGCCTATACTATGGGTCTAGTTTTCTTGGCTCAGTTGTGTTTGTGTGGCGTTTTATACCAACATGTCCTGCCTGCCTCCCTGACAACTATGGAGTAAAACCTCTGGAAGTGAGTGAAAGAGCAGGCCATACACTGGATAATCCGGTATAATCATTCCACATAGCCGTTGAAGGAATACCAACCCGCTATATGTATAATCTAATGGCAGTCAAGAGCTGATGTAATCGCTCTTATGCCAGCCTCCTCCCTATGTCAAAGGGAAAGGAGGGTGCGGCTGGAGGATGGAGGTTACGGCTGATGTGCACCCACATTACAGCTGTCCTGGGGATTTTCACCTTAGTGTCCATTACAGCAGCTGCAGACACCACCATGCCAGATTCATCTCACAAGGACAAACCGACCGGACAGCGATTCAGACCACCACCATCACACCCAGGACAGCAAACAGTTACTCGGACACCGGACAGCAAACTTTTTATTTTTCCAAAGGGTGGTATTACCATACTGATACAAGGGAGCTTTTCCAAATTCAGCTGGGAAATGTGTTCGGAGCGAGTTTGGTGCCGCGCTTGCGAGCGCTGCGCAAGAAGGCCAAAGCGATGCACCAGCCTCCCAGGGGAGACAGCCCCCCGAGCCCACTCCGTCCCTCCTTCGGCAGCACCTCCTTAGGACTCCCCTTGGGAGAGGCGCAGGGTTATTAGCAGCCGGCAGCCACCCAGCCTGTTTACACCAGGCGAGCTGAAGCGATTGCGAAGCCCCAGCGCGTTTGCAAATGAAACCAGGCCCGGGCGGATAAGCTGCTGCCTTCGCACTACCCGCTCCGCAGCGGAGCCCTCCGACCTCCGGGGGCGAGGGGCCTGCCCGGAAAGGAGCTGTGCAGAAACAGGCTCAGCCTTCGGTTTCTTTTCCCAAGCCTTTGGCGCCCCTGTGTGTCTTTTTTCCGGGAAATTCAGTGGCAGAACAACCCCAGCCTTTCCTTCCTTTCACCCAGAGCCAGAGGCACCGCGCTTGAAGGGGGGAGAGCTCTGCAAGGGCAGCCTGGGCACGCTGCCCAACAGCCTGACCCTCAGCTGAGCTGTGCAATTTCCCTCTCCTTACCTACCCTCCTTCAGACGCCGGAATCGCCCTCTTTGGCAACTTCATCCGGAGTGACTAATGTTTTCAAAGCACCGCTTCCTGGAGTCGTGACATTTATCATCATCATTTCTACGTTCCTGTATCTCCCAGTATACATGAGGTGCAGAGTGGAAAGAGCCTTAAAGACAAGAAGTAAAAATAAAGCATTTGAAGTATCTTATGCTCTCAAGGGGTCAGATTTACAAACTGGACAGGCAATACGGTACTTGCGGGAAATATGCATCTATATCTCTGCCTCAGGATTGTAATATAAGCCCCTGTGTTCTTCAAAGGTGAAGGCAGAAGTGGAGGAAATTCAGCATAAAAACTTAGGAAAATCCTAAGAGGAACTGCAAATATTTTTCTGTGAGGTAGGTGGCATTATTTATCCCATATCTTCAAGATAGCTGGGACACAAAGAAATGAAGTGAGTCGCCTACAGGGATGTACAGCTGGGCAAAGAGGAAGGAAACCCAGCCAGCCTGAGTTCTGGCCAGATTTACTCTGTCAGAGGTCTTGGTGTGAATGGGCTCTGCAGAAGTGAGTCTCCAAAGTCTTTGCCCCGTTTCCTGTCTTCCAGCTGTCGGTACTTACTTCAAAACATGTAAGAGATGTGCATGTCTGAGGGGCACGGTGTTTATTTGGGGCTATTCAGAAAACACACACGCTCTGCAAAGTGTCG
This sequence comes from Gavia stellata, assembly GCF_030936135.1. NCBI lineage: Eukaryota > Metazoa > Chordata > Aves > Gaviiformes > Gaviidae > Gavia > Gavia stellata. The sequence goes on along the minus strand of NC_082596.1, from coordinate 99,317,678 downwards.
CTGGAAAAACAGGGCATGCAAATGCAGACAGGCTATCACTTGCCCCACAGTCAGCATCACCTGCTTCACACTTAACCTCGCTAACCTGGAACAGGCCCTCCTCTCCTGACACCCTTCTCCTGCCTTTAGACAGATGGCCCCAGCTGTAGGCGATGTAGATGTAGGCCTGCCCTGCCTATATTTATGGGTGGGTGGTTGCCCTGCCTTTGTTTCCCACCTAGAGTGCTTATTACTCCTCTCACCAGCTCTCCCCTGACAGCCTCCCTTATTGCAGGTAAATCTGGCCCCTAAGGCCACAGCTCCCCACACCAGGGGAAGCTGAACCAAAAGGCATCTCTCATCTCCCTTTCCCCCTCATTTCTTGTTCTGTTTCCAGCCTTCCCCTCACCCAGTGTTGGGCTGCCCCACCAGCGCTCTTGGGAAGGCATGCTGCTGAAGTCAGGCAGCCAGCTTAAAAATAACCCTGGAGAAAAAGAGGAAGGGGGTGCTTAAATCAGGGGACTTGTCCTGTGTAAGGACCTAAGACATCTGCCTTGCTGTCTGCTTCCCTGCTGGATATGGGCATGTCTTAACCCCTGCCTGGTCTTGCATGCTGTGGGTTGTGTCTCAAAACTTGAGAATAAGCTGCTTAGTCTTCTTTTAGACCCATTAAGGAACCTGAGCTTTGTTAATAGTCCTGTGCTCATGTGGAGCCTCCCCAGGAGGAAAGCCTTTCCCTGTGTTCCTGGGAATCTGGCTCCCAGCAGCACACATGCACAAATGGTGGGAAGATGGTCTTCATCTGAATGGGGTGAAGCTCTTTTACTTACCTCCATTTTCTGCTCTTCCTGTGCAGAGGGGAAGTGGTGCTGCTTCATTTTGGAAGGCCAGCATTGGTTCCAAAAGTTGGTGGCTAATCGAGTGGGTGAGTGTGGGGTCAAACTCAATCCTGCGATCGTATGAAATTGATTTCCAGTGCAGGAAAATGGTTGCTGTATTTTTCCCCTACAACAGGACCCATTAGCTAAATAGGGGATCTATCCCACTTGTGAGGGAGCGCAGCACAAATACAGCTCCTAAGGGCTGTAAGCCCCAACTGCCTACACTAATAGGTCATGTGTTGGCTTGACCCGGTTTACAGGCTGTTGATTGAGCATAAGAATTTAGAGCAGGAACAAAAAATTGTCCCATAAATAGGCTGTCTGCATTTTAAACTAAATTAGCCCCACAGTGAATGGCCTCCTCTACTGAATTACAGCATGACTGAGCCTGCGTTGGGGATTGAAAGGGATTCATGTGGCTGGTTAAGAGCAGCATTATTAAGATTATTATTGGGGGCTGGATCAGGCCCAATATGAATGCAATTATTCAGGACCTTTGAGCTACAATTACGTGTGACAGAAGAAGCCTAAGTAGCTGATGGCAGAGAGTATTTGGCCTTTATGGCCATGTAACTCATATACAAGCAGACAGGGCTTAGGGCACTGACAGACGGGTTGTGGTGAAGCTTGCTGTGCTGGTTGAAGATGTTTCCATCTCCAGCCGCTCACTCCAATGAAAGAGCTGGCAGAAGGGAATTGGTTCCTGAGCCTCAGTTGCTCGGGGGGAGAAGCTCAGCACCTCAGGCTGTGGTTTCACACCATGAAGAGTTCAGTGACAATAGCAGCTTTAAGGGATTCACACCCTCTTCCTCAGCCTCTGTCAACTTTTGGAGACCTGCTGGACTGATTCAGTTTATTAAAGAAAAACAAAAAGGTGGGGGGATTAGCCTCTCCTCCAAGTCTAAGCAGATCAATTCCTGAATCTGGTTATAGTCTGGCCCGAGCTCTCACCCATGGAGCTGAGGGTGTAGGGTGGGGACAGCCACCAATTTGGAAACTGGGGTCTTACCTCAAACTGCTGCTGAGGGTGGTTTTTTCCTGCCTCCCTTCCATTCCTGTGCCTGGAAAGCGGCTTGGCTCCTGCTGGAGATGCTGCCTGCAGCCCTTCTTGGAGGACGGGAGCACTCGCCCTTGCAGGCAATCTCTTCTGGCTGGACTGTGCCCTGCAAGTAAGGGGACAGAGAGCAGGTATGAAATCAGAGTGGAAGCAGCGTGGAAAAGAGTGTTTGGAACAGCATGAAATTCCACATGCATTTTCATCTCCAAGTTCGCCCCAGCTGGTTTACACACAGCAGAAAACACTACCTCTTTATAATGGGTGACTACCTACAATTTATTGGAACTGAGCTGTTGCTAAACACATGGAGTAGCGATGTATTAACACATTGTAAAAGGCTGTTTGATCACCATGGGATTCCAGATGAGCTAACAACAGAAAATAAGCCGTGATTCACAAATGACTCATTTCAGCATTTCTCTTTGATGCAGCAGTTCAAGCAAGCCCTGTCTATGCACATTCAAATGAGTTCACTGAATAGTCATTGAGCCCAGCAATGCCATGCTTACGAAGTCGTTTTTTACAAAGTTTAAGTACAGTTTTTTAAGTATAAAAATTGGGCAATTTCTAGCAGGCTGCGCCAATGCGTGACTCTTAGTCACTCCTGCCGGCAACCCCTTCCTACGCCTAAAACCTCGACACCAAATACTACTTTTCCGCGCTTCAAGCCCTCCGAATCTGGGGGTCCTGAGAAATCACCCCTGGGAGTCGTGCGTCTCCTGTCAGGTTGGAACTAACAGCAAAAGATGCCATGTCCCAGCGGGACGCCTTTCCCACCGACTCGGCACGACGGAGCCCGCTCCTGCCTTCCCCCTGCCCGGCTGCCGGCGCTGCCAGCCCTCCTCCTCCTCCTCCTCCTCCTCCTCCTCCTCCTCCTCCCCCCCCCCCCCCCCGCTCTCCGCTGCCGGCCGCGGAACCTCAGCGATACTTTAGTCAGCATTGCCCTCCAGTGGCACCGGGGACAAATGACAGCGGAGCGGCTTGCCGGGGTGTGTAAGGGGGGGGACGGGGCCTTCCTTAGTTTAATCGCTGTACCCGGCGATTGTGCGGCTCGACGGGTCGGCCCAAACTTGGACCGCAACCTAATGGTTGGATATAACACATAATTTATTGGTAGTTCGCAACATCCCTGTTTAGCACCAGCTTGCTGTTAACCGGGATGTTGCAGAGAAGGGGGTGAACATATAATGTAACCGGGGGGTGGTGTGCTAACTGAAGGGCGGCAGAAATTTGCTTTATTTTTGCTTTGTAGATTGCAGAGCTGAGTAAATTACAAATGGTCTCTCTAATGCACTCGTCTGGCCATAGAATTTTTTTCTGATATGCTGCTAGCCAGTATGCTCCCCAAACCCTTGAGCATTAGGTAACCAGTGCAGAAGACTATCGGTAAAAATAATCTGCAAAAATATAGGGTCATTCTTTTCCCAAGAAAACTTGCAATATTTACATTGATCTGGTCTGGGCTTTGGAACATATCTCTCACCAACCCGCTCTTCATGGCTTGACCATGCTGCCACTTCTTGTTGCCTGGAGGAAAATCCTCTGAATCAGCTGGGTCGCAAAGGACAAAAGCCCAACCCAAAGGAGCCAATGACAGTAATTTTGCACTACTAATTGGATGAAAAAACCCCAAAAAACCCTGCTTGGGTTTAAATGGTTGCATAAGAAGACTCAAAAGGACTGTTTTCTTTTTGCAAAAGCCGGGTAGATGGGACAGCACAGAGGTTACTCTGCAAGCCCCAATACAGCTGCTGGCCCCGCGTTGTGAAGCAGGTCCTGCTGCCACAGCGGAGACTATCACCGCAGGACGGAAGGTGCTGGCTGGTGAATGCCAAGGACAGACTGCCTGGGGACAGTATGGTGGCCTGCAACAGTTTTGCCACGAAGAGCTGATAGACAATCCCAGCGTCTATGCAACTGAAACCAGGGTGGAACACGTGATATTTTAGACCAGGAAGCCAACAGGAAGAGGATCACCCTTCTGGTGTCCCCGTGGAAGCAGTCAGGTCCCAACAGAAAGCGAGAACCTGCAGAGGCTTCAGCCATAGCTCCCCAACTGGCTACGCAGTTTTCCACATTGGTGTGGCAACAGCAGGACTGGCTGAAGGAAAAGAGCGCAAGAACCCACCTGTGCAAGAGAAAGGTAAAGCAGGAGAACATCGACAGACATGGTGTGCTTTTAGACCCAATCGAATAGGATGTAAAACACCACAAATTTCATGCTGTACACACAGCGGCATCACTAGAGCTCAGTCCCCGAGCAGGCTGGATATTAAATTGATCAAACTGGTAATGAAAGTGGGAATTACTCCATCTCAGCCGACACAAGGCAGGTGACCTTATTAAAAAATATGCCAGTGTATTTAATGGGGTAGGGCAGTTTCTTGGGGAATTCATGATTAATGTGGCTATAACTCTGGAGATCCCACAGCTAATGCCCCTGGAAAAAGTCTTAACTTCCACTATGAGATGGCCCGGCTGAAATTTTTGAGATGGGACTGTCTGAATACAGGCGCATGAATTCAGCCACAATTTTCTGACAGAGAAGCCAAGACACTCAAGAACTGCTGCGTTGATTAGAGGACATGGTGGCCTCATGCTGGACGCAGCAAGCTGGGTACGTAAGAAACCTCAGAGCCTGCTGAGGGATCCAATGTTCCTCTCTGTGGTCTGTGCAGGCTAACCACCATGAGCAACTCGAACTCCCATACTGTTTAGTCATCACCAAAACAACAGAAGCCACTGCCCGAGACACTGACTGCATGTCATGTCCTGAGCAAGACCTGAGTGGGAGAAACTTCATATCCACTGACGACCAACGGCCTGGAGCAGGGCAGCATTTGCAGTTCTCTTGAGCTATATGCATGTATATGAAAAGGATCTGAGAGTGAGAAAAGCAACTGCTTGTGCACCTCTGAGAGGAAGCAGGACCTTAGGAGGGTCATAACATCCCAGCCCAATATTGTGTCCCCAGCAGGTGCCAGGAGCTGAGGCCCATGGAAGAGCGAAGGAGCAAGGCAAGCAAATGTGTCACTTCTCCTGACACCCTTCCAGCCTCCAACCATTTGCAGACCAGGGGCTTCCCAAGATGGATGTGGTTGCTGTGTATCTAAGAATGGTCCTCTCTCTCATGAACTTACCCAGCCGCTTCTTGAACAGAGACCACAGAGAGATGGAACGAGCAGAAATTTAGGAGTAAAGCAGCCTGGTTTTGTCTGCCTGCTGCAGGCACAGGGAAAAACGGCCTTTGTGCACATTCTTTGCAAATAAAAAGGAGTATAGCAAAACCTAACGTAAATATAGGCTTGGGGTTTAGGCCAGGGAGCCTTATCAGCATAAGCAACAGGCAAGAAGCTGTAAGTAGTTCCCAAACAGAGAAATCGAGCCAAACTGGAAGAAAAGAAACAGACACTTGCAGAATTTTGAGACTGCAGAGTGGAAGCGCAGTTCAAGGCAGGATCCAGGCACCCTGCAAAAGGAAGGTCCCAGAAAGTACTGTGAAATAACCCGTCACGGGACAGAAAACCCACGCCAGGGTACCAGCTGCCAGGTAGGTATGGTAACTGGGGAACCCAATAAGAAAACCCTGGCCTGGGAGAGGCAGTTTAGCAGGAAGGCACCAGACAAGATGAGGCTGGCCGCAGGAGCTGAGGAATGCGATGTTGTGCAAGGCAGGAGATTTCCAGTAGTTTTCTAGCCTCTTTACAGCCTTCCAGCAACCCAATATGCAGAGACTAGATTGTCCCAGCTTCGGTAATGCCATCAGGGTCTGTCTTCGACCTCATGGCAATTGGTGATTGCAGCCACTGCCCTTCCCGTAAGAGAGCCGTAAAAAGTTTTTGTGTAAGCAGTAGAACAAGGGACCAAAACATAAGTATGAGCCTCCACCCAAAACAAAAGCAAACAGGAAGGTGCTTGGCAATTTGAAACACCCGGGAGTGGAGTTTGGGGCTTTTGCTGAGCCCTGTTTTGGGTATGCATACATCAGCAGCTCTAGAAGATAATCAGGAAAAAGACATGGAGATGGATGTGAAAACTTAATAGAGCCTGACGCAGGGCTGGTTCTGAAAAGGGTGATACTGGTTAATTGGTGTAGATGGCAAGGACAGGGGAAAAAGACTGTCTTCACAGCAGGATGGTGGTGATTTTAAGTGCAAGTTTGGGTCTTACACAGCGTGAGGCAGATGGATCACCAACACAGATTGCATTGCCCAGATTGTTGGTTATACAAAGAGGAGACCTTGGCGTACAGTAAAGACTCCGGAGGGAAAATGAAGAAATGGAAGCTAATCTTAGGCTAAACCTTAAGAAAAACATTGTACTTTGGACTACAAAAGGCAGCACTTCAGCTGGCAGGGAGAAAACTGCAGCTGCACAGCACTGGCCAACTTCTTTCCCAGTCTGGCAGCCAGCAACTGTCACTAGTCACAAGTTACTCCTGCCAGTCGCTTGTCATTACTTGCTAAGAACCTGGCAGGCTCTAATGGTCATGGATGTCTAACATTATCTCCTGAGCAGACCTGGAGTGCAGCATGATGGTGACACTTTCTGTCCTAAAGCCCTCAGGGAGACTCTGGAGCCCTGCAAACCAGGTGGCACCTCACCACTGCTCACCGCCTGGTGGGGTGGCAAAGAGACTTTTTCAAGGTAAGTCCTGGCTTGGTTTTACCTAAACCTAATAAAAAGTCTGTCCCAGCCAGGAAGACTTTAAGGACAGCAGATAGCTACTACAACCCACTGAAGGAGGATCCTGATAATTCACTGAAAGAAAACTAAGCAAAGAGATGGAATAGGCATTAAGCTAATTTGTGTTCTGATAAGAAAAGACATGAGAGGTGAAATACCTGTCAATAGGTAAACATTACAGATTTATGATTTCTTAAATGGTTTTTCTTTATGCTTAGGATGAATCACAAGAGTATCATACAAATGCTTTACCTTCTAGAGTGGTCCAGGACTATCCTGAGCTTACCAAAATTGCAACGCTAATGGTAAGTACCAGAGATGACAAACGTATTTCTAAGTCCTTTTGTTAACAGTTCCTAGTGGTAATAGCATCCCCAGCCCAGCTACAGCTAAGATAAGAGATATTGTAATACAATCACAGGAAAGAGAGATGGAAAATACCTAGAAAATTACCACGTCTGGACCAGTATGACCTGCAAAATTGCTGAAAAAGCTATGTCTAACCTGCTCCTGAAAATCATCAGCGGGAAAATTCCAGCCTCTTCAGACAATCTAATCCACATTTAACTGTTTATCACTACAAAGCTTCCCTAATGTCTGATCTTCACCTCTCCTGATGCTATCTAAGATGATTAGTTCTTGTCCTATGCACAGAGAACATGGAGAATCAGCTGCTACTCCCTTCCTATTTGCATCAGGATTTGCTTCTGGTTTTCCTTTTCTGCATATTTGAAGACTTTCTGCCTATTTCCTTTTTTTTTTAATGACAAAATAACCATATGTATTTTTCAGTCATTCCTGACAGGTGATGTTTTCTAGATCCCTATGGACTCTTTGCTCATTTCATACCCAGCAACAAATTATGTTGCCAGAATAAAGAGCGTGATAATGCCGAATGTTTAGTGGAGCCATTAGAAATAAAAGGAGTGATCCATGTAGCTGCTCTCTCTCTGGCATAGCTAGACACCCGTACCAGCAGGCAAGGCTGTGGTTAGCCTTGCTTGGCAGAGCAGGTCAGTCCCAATCTGCAGATGGAGTTGCTTTTCTCCTTTAGCTGCTAAGGCACCTGTAGCTGGGAATGGGCCCTTGGCCGTGAAGAGACCGGGCTGCAGGGACACTGCCCTGACCTGGCACCTCCCTGAGGGTCTGACACCAGCTGCCCCACTTCACCTGCTGAGGGGAACACCTGGGGTTCATGTTCATAAAGTTAGCAAGTGATCAAATGTTTGCAAAATCCAGTGTAAGCTACCTTTGGACACTCCTCCAGTGCAAATAATAGCTGCACGTGTACATTTGTACTTTACTGTACACTAATGCCTACATTAATCTGCAGTAAGAAAACAGATCTCTCGCCATGCCTCGACTACACCAGTGTCACCTATAAAATCCAGTCATATTTAACAGAAGAAAACCAACTTCACCACCACATCCTGCCTGTCCTCTATTAGGACATGTTTAATTACGCCTTGCTTTCTCTGCGCAGGAGGATAAATGAGCAGGGAAGAGAACGCTGTGCCGTTGCTCCTGAGCAGCTGGTGAGGAGTAGCTTGCACAGAAGTGAGTACGTGTCCCTGTTGGAAATTACTTGGAGAAGGGAGCAGTAGAGAGCTCTGCTTCAGACCAGTAGCAAGTCTGATTTGCAAAATGCACTCTGCTAGAGACTAGGCAGCTTACCTATTCCTGAAACCTTTATATCTAAAAGTCTACTGCAAATTCAGACAAGCAGCGAAGTTCCCACAGTGTAAGAGGCTCTGCATCTGGAGCTTGAGAGCACGGCATGACAAAAGCGGATGGCATGGTGTATTGTCTGGCCCCTGCTGTTTGTGCAGACAGATGTGCTCACTGACTGCGTACGATTAGATTACTCGATGATTTTACTGGACCATGTGAGCTGAGCTAGCGTTTGCCTTGATGTGTCATTTCATCTCTCCTCCCATTTGCTGCAAGTGCTGCTGCATCGTGACCGTCCGGTGTCAGTGCGTCTGCCTGGGAGCTCCTGTTTCAGGTAGGCTTGTGTTTTCTTCTCTTTGAATAGTCACATTATGGCTGGCTGGGAAGTGCAGGAATGCCAGGGGCTGATCTGAACAGGAAAAAAAAGGGAGGGCAGAAGAGAAAAGATAGGAATAAACTTTAACTGCTCTTGTGCTAAGACTGCTTTCTCTTTCCCCATGTTATACAGTATGTATATACCTTCCAGCTCAGGCAGGGTACGTGAGTGAGGCATGTGTTAGAGAAAATTGCTTCCAGGCAGGGCTGCTCCAAGAGGAGAGTTTTAGGGAGAGCATGCACATTGCATGGCATCCCAGAGCAGCACAAGACCAAGGCAGATTTGTCTTAGTGCAAGAAGGTGTGAGGGAGGAGGAGATCCTTTACTCGGGCACAAAACAGTGGACTGTGGTTACCTGTATTTCCTAACCAGAAAAACCACACTGAGGGGAAATTGTTTGCTCGCAACGGCCTTGCTGTGATTTTAACAACGGTGCCAATTCAAACTGACAGCTCTGCATGCGAGGGTCATGAATAGGAATGTCATGGTACAGATGGTTTTGTCCGAACAACAGAATAGAAAATGCCAAGTGACTCCAAATAGACATGAAATGTATAACATTTGTCACTACTGACTGAGGGCAAACAGGAACTCAAAACCAATGTGCAAAGCCTGTGCATCTTGCTTTTTAATTAGCTGACAAATTAGCTGAAACCAATTACTGATTAAGGCCAGGAGCAGTTTACTGAATACTAACTATATTCCTAAGATAATATCCTTGATGTCTGGAAAGGTCTGTTCCCATTCATCCATGGGGAAGCCATTTCAATTGCTAATCCTACTGGGGAGTGTGTTTCCACTACAGGATTCACACCAAAAGCTCCTCTTGTACTAAAAACAGAATTGCTACAATGCAGGTCCAGGGAACAATAAAAAGGAGCTGCACTGCAAGTCTCAGTCAGCTGCAGTTTTAGTTCTACCAGCACAGACCCCGCCTTATGCAGCCTATGTCGAATAGCATGGTAAATTCGATCTTCTCTTATCTTTTGTCCAGTAACTCTGGTTTTGCACCCAAAATGTGCTGAGGTCCAGTACAAACCACGACAGGAGAAGCCGTGGGCATCATGAGGTCTCCTGCCACTTTGCTGCTTTTTCACTGACGTTTGCTATAATATGGTTCAGATTTACATCTAGATTTGGCTTCTCCCTGCATCTGAACTTCAGATGGGTCTGTAAAATCTACAACTCACCAATACCTGAGAAAGAGTTTTTTGCATTGACGTGGCTTATGTGATTTGTACACTCTATTTCTTTATTTCCCTGCTCTTTTTTTTTTTTTTTTTTTTGGTGATTTCTGCCTATAGTCCAAGGCATGGATCTTATTTCACAAAGATCAGGACAAGGTAGAACTATTTAAAAAAACCCAACAAAACCCCAAAGGTTTTGAGAGCTTGGTTTTCCACAGCAATCATTTGCATGCTTGTTTTCAGTTTTTTAAATACCAACTGTGCCAGAGAATTGAGGCACTAGGATTAAGAAGTAGCACCAAGCATGCAGCCTTCTTTTCCCGAAGGCTAATAGTACCAAAAGATCATGGTTAGTCTGGATTGCTGCAAGGGTGTTGCAGCAACATCTGTGCAAGAAAAAAAACCAACAAAACACATCAAGGAAAAGTTAAAACTTGCATTTTGCTCCTATGATGAGCCGGCCTATCTCTTGTTTTCTGCCTGTAGCTTACTTGTTTGCTATGACCTAAGTAGTAATGCAAACTTCAACACCTAAAAGAGTCTCTGTATCTACACACACACGTATAAGTTTATGTCTTTTAAGTTCTTAAAAGTCTTCCTAGCTGTGTAGTGGGTTACACAGTGCCTAAAACAGAGTTTTAAAAGCATCCGAGCAGACAGTTTCAAAGGCATCTAAATGACTTGGAGGATCTCAGCCTTTGATACTTCAGAAAAGCTACCTGTGCTCATTGCCCCCAACAGAGACTTCCCCAAGGAAATCCTGGCTCCTGCAGGAATGTTGGCACCTGCCCCCAGTTTTCCTCCTTCCACATTTTCCTAACTCCAGCTGGATGGAGGTCTCATGTTAAGACCACGGCTCAGGGGAAGAAACAGTCTTGCAGCCAGCTGGCCCAGTGAGCGGGTGGGAAGATGTTGAACAAAATGGTCTATGGAGTGCACAGAGGAGAGCAAGAGGCTGCTGGCTTTATCATCATCGGTGGTGATGGCAGTTTATGTTACTGAGGTGTCAGGCGGTTGAGTGTTGTTCACTCCTGGATATAATTCACTGTAACAATCAAATTAGGAAAGAGCAGCAGTTTGAAGTACTTTGGGCAGATCTGGGCACCTCAGGACAGCATTTACCAGTCACTGAGCTGGGACATGTTTTCCTTTCACAGTGGTGTTTGCTGTGTATTTCTTTGCTGGACTTGGACAGTGGTCTCAGCTCAGCATCTGCTCATGTCTCTGAGTCTCCTTTTAACAAGCTGTACTGTTGGGCTGTGGCAGCATTTTCCAGATGATTTCTCAGCCGCATCAGGCAAGTCTCCGTTACTCCCTGGGACTTTGCACACCTCTGTTCCAGCCCTTTGGCTCCACCAGAGCCGTCCTGCCTCCGAAGGCACTGGTGTCCACAAAGAAGGCAGCACTGGATCTCCAGTGTGACCACAGCTGTCCCTACCTGTCCCTGCTGACAGCCTGGTGAGAAGCTGCTCTGCTGCTTACCATCACCAGGTAAGCTTGACTGCCAGGTCTGTCCTGCACCAGTGCCCCTCTTGGGGACAATCTAGCCACAAGTCCTTACAAAGCTTCTCCACTGCTCCTCTCCTCATTACCTGATGGGTTGAAGCCACGGCCTGCAGCCTTCAATTTGTTTGAACGGAGACTCCCAGAGAGTGTTTGGGGCCAGGACGGGAGGGAAGTGCAGCTTCTGGGAGGGACGTGCCAGTGCCTGAGGTGGCTTGTCTGCATAAGCTGGAAGGTAGGTGATGGCATTTTTTGCTTTTGCAGCACGCTGGCCTGGCCAGTCTAAACATTTATTGGTGTGATCTCAGATCATCTGAGATTGCCTCAGCATTACCTCATGTTGGACCAAAATGACATGATGTTGGAAAAAGTTTACACACTCCAAATGTGCTGTCTCATGGCAGCAGATCCACATGAATAGACTCAAGAGTTAGGAGAGGGAGAGTTACCAAATATTTCACTTTAGTCAGAGCTATGCTAGAAGCTCTCATTGCATAAACATGTTGTTATACCAAATGTATGCATGGTTCTTAGGAACAAGAATGTCTCATCAGAAAGCCTAAGGTTAGCTTAAGCAGTTTAAATAGCAGGTTTCACTAACCCAGTTCCTTGTGATGGATATAAGCCCAGAGCTCATCACAACGCATTCATGACACTTAGCAGAAACTATTTGGCAGATTTCAAATTTACAAATGAAGAAAGCATTGCTGCAAAAACCTGATGGATCTGATATAACTACACAGAGGAAAAAAGACTCTCCTGCTTCTTATATCTGAGTGTTGGTGTCCTTACACGGTAGCACTGTCTGCTGAACAAGCCTTTCATAATTCTGAAGCAGCGATGACTGGTACACTTGGGTGGTTCAAAAAAAAGTTCCTGTAAGTAAAAAAATAGAATGAGACAAGAAGTAAATACGAGGTTTTCCTGTCACAGGGTGCACCTGCAGGTAGTCTTACAGCTATATGCTACATGCAGGGAGAGTGCGGAGGGAGCAGTTAAGAACATACCCATAAACTGAATTCAGGGACACTGTGAAATGTGTAGTGCCGGCTGTTCATTGCCAAGCCAGTAATTATGCAATGTGTCTGTTTAATCTTCAGGGTGCTGTAGAGCAGCTTCCATCTGCAAGTTGTTCGCTACTTATGCTGCTTTCATATCAATGATGACTACAAAACTATTAATACTGAAAGTAAGGACAGCAGCTGCATACTATGCATCAGACGGACGCATGCGTTCTCTAGCAGGAAGCAAGCGCAGCCAGCAAAACAAGCTGTTTGTGGTGTCTGATCTGACCTCTTTGCAATATTTCAAGTGGGACTCTTTTTCTGAGCAGCAATGAATACACTCAGATATTGCTTCTTTGCTGTCCTGATTCTCAGTGTTTCACTTCCATTTGTTTTATATGTTATTAATTTGCATGCACAAAAATCTCTTAGGAGACTGAACTTCTCGGTGAATTCAACTTTAGCAGAAACCTGTAAAGCACTTATTGAAGACAAGGCACCCTTTGTGAAGGAAAACACTTTAAAAACATCATTCAGAGAATCCAGTTGCACGGAGTACATCACGCAGAACCACTACATCACCCGCGCCCTCTCGGCCGAGGAGGCCGCCTTCCCCGTCGCCTACGTCATGACCCTGCACAAGGAGTTCGAGACCTTCGAGCGGCTCTTCAGGGCGGTGTACATGCCCCAAAACGTCTACTGCATCCACGTGGACGCCAAGGCGCCGGGCCCCTTCCGGCAGGCGGTGCGGCGCCTGGTGGGCTGCTTCCCCAACGCCTTCCTCGCCTCCCGGGCGGAGCGGGTGGTCTATGGCGGCGTCTCCCGCCTGCGGGCCGACCTCCACTGCATGAGAGACCTGCTGGCCTCGGCCGTGCCCTGGCGCTACCTGCTCAACACCTGCGGCCAGGACTTCCCCTTGAAGACCAACCGGGAGATCGTCCGGCTGCTGAAGGGTCTTGGGGGGAAGAACATCACCCCCGGGGTGCTGCCGCCACCCCACGTCACCGCACGCACCAAATATGTGCACAGGGAGCAATTATACTCTTTCTTTTCTTTCATGCTGTGGACATTTGTGCGCAAGGCACCCCCACCGCACAACCTGACCATCTACTTCGGCTCTGCGTACGTGGCCGTCACCCGTCCCTTCGTGGAGTTTGTGCTGCGGGACCAGCGTGCCATTGATCTGCTGGCCTGGTCCGAGGACACATACAGCCCCGACGAGCACTTCTGGGTGACACTCAACAGGATCCCGGGTGAGTACACCTTCACTTTTGTTTTCTGTAGATACACACATGCACGTACACATGTACAGAGACATATATCTGAGGCTGATTCTGACAAAGCTTAGATGAAAGGTTTAGCTGGATCATAAGTCATATAAAAGGCTGAACTATCAAATAAGCTTACTTGCCCTTTCTGACCGCTGAGGGAGAGATGACTGCGCCGTGCAGGATGTGCATTACCGTTCTGCATCTGAGCAGGAAGAGGCCCGGGAGATCTAAGTTAAAATTGAAATCCTGGGACATTTCAGCTGTTTTAAGCCTTTTACCTGTAAAAATTGAGATGAGGAAAAGACAAGGAATAAAGATTAAAATATGTAAGGTATGTAAGCATTGTATTGAAGGTGTTTTCTACAAGATGTTAATTTTGCTGGGGGGAATTTTATTTTTCCACAAATAGAAGTCAGTTCCTCCCTCTCTGTTTATTACTCCAGAGCCAGAAGATCTGAGTTCAGGCTAGAATCTGCTTCTAGTCTTCATGTGTTCTTCTGTGGGCACACACACATGCACACACACCAGCTCTCCCGTAACACCTGCAAAACCCCCACGTACTCGTAACTACTGCCTAAACTCCGTTGTACAAGGTCAAGGATTTGTTCAGAGAAACAGAATCAGAACCAGTATTTTCATCTTTACCTTATGTATTTACAATTAGTTTTACCTTGTTCACATGACTGTGAAAGGGTCAGAAGACACAGAGGACATCTCCCCCATGCACATTGCTTTTAGAAGCACCTGGTAGGACTTTGCTGCTCCTGACTCCCTAGATCTTCACAGCAGCCCAAAGCAGGGGTGTGAAGAAAGGAAGCAAGGATGAATTTCTTCTCTTGTCTTTTTTTTTCCTTTCCACCCTCTCCCTACTGTAACTTGTGGGAAATGAAAACAGGGAGCAGTAACAGGGGCAGAGCATGTCTACTTTAACCTCAGCAGCAGACTGTGGGTCCATTTTGCAAGGCCAGTCTGCTTTCAGATTACCACATAACTCTCTCTGAGAATAGTGCTTGCTCTTCCGATAACTATACTTTACAACTGGCATGCAGAAGATGCACAAATGATTACTGATCGATATATTTATGGTATAATCAGCAGCATATATTATTTGTAGCTAGCTGACTTTTCCAGGAAGCTGGTTGCTGTGATCTTATTGTAGTCCACTGCCTCAGAAGCAATAAACCTGGGACCAGATATGTTCTCCACAATCAGAAAGCTTTAGATGGTTGCCATTTGTTGTACTGCACTGTGTAGCTTACGTAGGCTGCATATTTCATTGCTTATTTCCATGATCATCGCTGTATGCTCGCCAGTGTTGCATACTGGCGTAACTTTTTTTTGTGCTTGTTCTCTTTCCATCTGAAAGGGGAAAGCGAAAAAGGTGAAACGTTTCCACAGTAGATATGTTTCCTTCCTCTTCCTTTATTCCCTGCCATCACTTTAGGGTGAACAAAAGTGGCCACACAGCTCTGACAGATGTACTCAGGACTCAGGGCTGCTGTTGTCCAGGATTTTGAATCCAAACTTGGTAAGCATAGCATGGAGTGTCTCACCTGAACGTATGTGAGTCAGATCCAGAGCTCTGAGCAACTCTGGAGTGAGAAGTCCCTCTCAGTGCATGGGGTGTTAGTCTGGGACTTGGTTCTGTCTCGGTTCCTGTCTCTAACAAAAATCTCTTGTCCAAGTTTGGCCAAGCCACTTCCATTTAGCTTTTCATGCATATGAAGGGAGATAATAGCGTCAAGCAGTGGTCCAGCTGTTAGAACAAATAGTTGGAGGCCTCCAGGCAAGCAGAGAGATCATCTAAGGACCAGTTTGGATGTACAGCATATCACGAAAGAACTAAACCAAACAGATATTTGTAGTTTCAGACAGCTATGATAATCTCAGTTCAGATAAAAGATAAAAAAGACTGTTTGGTCCCCAAACCTTAAAACAGCATGCTGATTACCCAGAGCCGTGCAATGAAAACCAAGCTTTTTTTTAGCCCCCTAAAGGCTGGAGACTTTCAATTCCCATTCAGTTGGTTTTCAAATAACAGTCTTAACTTCTCTTTGGTGTTTATCTCAGGCCACTTATCTCCCACATGACTCCTGTGTGACAGAAAATTCTTGAAAGTCACTTTTCAGATAAGGAAAAGAAGCACGGGGAAATTAAGGGAAAGTATTTGCAAAGTATGTAGGCCTGAAGAGCAGAAAGGAGGTTCTGGTTCCCGTGGGAGAGGTGTGCATCCACAGTCCATGCTACCGAGTCCTTCAGGGCACCCTTACTGAATCCTCTTCCAAGCCAAAGTCCTGTCCCCACTTTCATGCAATAGGGTCACAGCATACGCATGACTTGGCATACAGGCAGTCTCAGGTGATAATCCCTCAGGGTACATGCCAATATGTACACTGGCATGCACGTATGTCAGTCCACTAGTAGCTTACAAATTGTCCAAGTGGGAAAATAAAGATCAGGAGTAGCAATAGCAGCACTTCTCATTCAGAGACACCACACACTTCACAAAGGATATCACTGCTGTTATTTCTCATTCACAGAAGCAGGCAGAAAGGGGCAAAATGATATTCCTAGTGTCTTAATCCAGACCAGGGGCAAAGCCAGCACTGGAGCTCTGACACCTGACTCCCAGTCTAATGCACTGGATTAAACTGCTTTTTCAGAATTGGCTCACCTGCAGAGTAACGGAGCATGGTTACACCGTCGTTTCTGCACCAGCCCTGTTCCTTTACTAAAGGTGAGGGTGCACAAGATGGCTGAGCTCTAAAAGCTCATTGCTGGCAAAATAGGAAACTTTTTTCCTGCCTCCTGCTCAACCCTTCTCACTCCCTTCTGCCCGCCAGCCTCGTGCCAGGAGCTTTGCCAGTTGAAGTCACTAGCTCTGAAGAAAAACAGTCTACTTTTTTTCTGCGTCTGTGAATTGAATTGACCTGGTGAAGAATCTGGCCAGTGCTGAAGTCAGCACAAAGAAAAGCAGGGGGTGAAGATGCAGATGTGAGCAAAAAGGAAAGGAAAATGGGAAGGAGAGGAGGAACAGGAGCCAGGCTTTCCCCTTTCAGTGACAGCGAGCCATGAGCCTGGCTCAAGCCACCTTCTGCAGTGCCACCATTTTTTAACATCTGAGCTCGGAAGGGTAGGGCAGAAATATTTAAAGGCATTGCATGTGTTTTATCAGTATCAACAGTTTCTGTATAATTTTCATCACAATACAGACATGAGCTGTATTTGGGGAATGCAACACTGCTAGTTGAACATATTTTTGTTATTGCATGTAAGATGTTTCTAGGACACGAGGATACGAAGATACAAACTTTAAAGTCTCATGGGTTATATCACTCTTACAAAGTTTGCCTGTTCAAAACTAACATGCTCAGCTCTTTGTGCTAAAGCTTTTAACTATAGGAAGTTTTCTCACATTGATCACAACGAAACAAAAGTCATATAAAGACTTTTTCTGCTTTAATCTTCAAGATGATACATGCACACCCTCCAACTGACAAGTAAGTTATAAGGAAATTTCAAAAGTGCATCCTTAAAGTCAAAATATATATGTTGAAAGGTCTAGCCCATAGTCTGAAGAACAAATGTCATCTGTGTGCCACAGATGGTTTACTGCAATATCCTGTAAAAATAGCATTTGTTTTCTACTTTGACATTTCTGCTAGGTGCTGCTGGCACCAGGTTCATCTATACAGGTGATTCTTCTGTCTTAAATGATCTGTGTTAACACCAGTCTGGAAAATGTAAAAAAATGTATTTGCAATCAATCCTTGGCCTGGATCACTACATAGTCCTATAAATGGCTGTACTGCCAGGACTGAAGCGACTTGGTGGTTATGGGAATGAACAGCCAGGGTGTTCAGGGACAGGGAATAAATCTCCAGAGGCCAGCAGTATGTATTTAAGTAAGAAGCTCATGTCCCAGAGCACTTTAAGTAGCATCCTCATTCCTTCTCGCAAAACTGTGACTGAAAGCACTTGTGCACCTGCAAAGCAAGTCTCTTTCCTACTTCCCTGCACCTGTTTTCCAAGTTTCTTGTTTGGGTTTAATTTTAGGGAATTTCTCCCAAATTCAGTCATACCAAGAATGTCCTATTTTATCCAGACCAGAGAGCTCATCACGCTGCTGTTACTATGTGAGGACTTTCCCGCAGTCCCTGTCGACAGCCTCTTGGCAAGTTGGCCTCTGCCCTCTCTGCCCTGTTACAAAGAGAGCAGAACTGTTACTGCAGCCTGGGAAACATACCTGAGGCGTTGTCTCTTTTACCCCTCTTGTCCTTCCCTTGTCCAGCTGCTCTGGGTGGCAGCTGTACTCAGGGTGACTTGCTTTACCGGAGTACGTGCAACAGCTTCTGCCTTGTCGCAGGGACAGCAGTGTTTTAATAGCCACTGTCTTTAATTTCAAAATTTAACCAACATGCGTGGAGGTGCTGTACCACTGAAAAGCAATATTTAGTCATGAACAGATGCTGGCAGAGCACCCTCTTCTCCACAGGGCCTCTGACCAGAGCCAGCCCTGAGGTGCTCTTCACTCCGTTCACTAGCGGACTACTAGCCACGCAACTAGCCATTGTGCCTCCAAAACACAGACAGAGCACCGCGCTCGACGCTGGCTGTGCGCAGACACGTTTGCTTTGCTGATTGTTGTTACACAATAAACGTTGTAGCTGGGAGCAGAAGTGTGCTTCTGAAATGCTTTCCCTTCAGCTGTTCCCTCCTACCGCACGCTAGTTTTATTGTTCAGATAATGATCTTAGTGCACGAGGGCTGGATTCCTTCTCTGGTGGAACCAGCCTGGAAGATGTGCATTAGCAGCACATCTAGTGCACTGCAGCAGCTAAGGGGGACACAGGGATTTGAATCGGGGAACGGCCTGCACCACTGCCAAGCACAGTGCTGGTCCTAAAGCGCATGCTGGCAAGTACGTGCCAGTAGAAGAAACACCAAGGGCTCACGCTGCGTAAGTAGCGAGGTGATTCCTGGTCTTCCACAGCTGCTGTCTCCCACCAGTCTGTTTGGTCCTTCCTTATCTCTACAACATTTCTCCTGCCTCAATATTCTTTCCTTGCTCTCCATCTTTTGCCATTTCTCCCATGCTGAACTTCTTTGTTCAGCTCTCATTTGTTTTTCACTCTTCCTCTTTCCTGTTGCTTTCCTTACTTCATGGCAAGTGCAGGAGATTGCAAGTTCTGGCACTCATCCAGGATCCTTGTTCCTGGATATCACAAAAAACCCCTGCAAGAGAACACTCACATCCATACACACTGCTTTTTCTACCTCACCCCAACCCCAATACCAATACCTCCAACTCAGATGCACGTACACAGGGGAGAGTGGGGACACACTGGGCTACTGGGGGATCACTTGTCCAGGGCATCAGTCTCAGTTTTGCAGAGATGCAATGAGTATTGTCAGTCCCACGATAAGAGCTGTTAAATCCTTAGCAATCCGTTCAGGCCGTGAGCTGCAAGAGAAAGTTTGCATGTAGCAACTGGCTATTACAGAAATCACCCACTCATTCCCTGCCCGGTTATGTTCTGGCAACTGAACAAGGCTGCAGACGCATCCTGCTGTGCTAGACTAGCCCTTCTAAGCTTCCATGAAAAGACCCTAAGACGGGGTTCCTTTCTCTCCCCAAAAATGCTGACAATGTAGCAATGGTGCCATGTTCAGCAGTTCTTTGGCTCCTGTCACTGCAGAGAGCAACAGCAACTAGTTTGGGTTTGTTTGCCCTCACACGGAGTGCAGGGCGGTTAGCAGCTGTGCCAGCTGTTAGCCACAGTAATGCACCTCTCTTTCCTGCTCTTATTCTGGTCGGCACAAAATTCACCCGACCACCCATGGACAGTACGGTCCTGCCTCTGGGACGTGCCTTGGTCGTGCATATCCCTCGACAGAGATCATGAGTGGCACTTGGCAGTCACTTGGTGTAAGGGAAGCTGGGGATTTGCAGGGAAAGCGCCAAGGCAGAACCACTTTTATTCCTGGTTTCTGCAAGAAGCCTGCGGAACGGGGACCAGCTGTGGGTCGTGTGTCCCAGAGAGATGGGGGGAAAAAAAGGAGCACTGTGTCACTTTTGCTCTTCTGGCAGCCTGAAAGGGACATTGGGTACACAGTGTGCCATCACTGCCTGACGCAAAACTAGACAAACTTCTGCATCAGTGTGAACACGAGGTAGTTGACTACCAGAAGGGGTGGCCAACAGTGTCCTGTGCAAGCCCACAAACCCAGACTGCTCTCTGATCTGAATGGGCAAATGGCAGAAGCACAGGGCCTCCAGCAGCTTCCCATCGAGCACAGGCACCAGGGGACATCAGCAACCTCAACCTCTTTGAGTGAAGTTCTTTTTCCTGCGGCTGCTAATCTGACATGGAAATTGGGAACCCATCCATGGAAGATGATTTTGCATTCTAGCTTGTGTCTGCTTTTGCAAGGATTCACCCAGCTGTGTGCCTACCATTATTTTAAGTGTTTTTGACACAGTTGTGTATTGTGTCTGTCTAAATGCGAAGACTCAGATTCCCCTCAGCGCTCTCTGAGCAGGATGAAGGTGTGTCCAAAGAAGAGCAATGAAGCTGGTGAAGGGTCTAGAGCATGTGTCTTATGAGGAGTGGCTGGGGGAACTGGGGTTGTTTAGTCTGGAGAAAAGGAGGCTGAGGAGAGACCTTATCGCTCTCTACAACTACCTGAAAGGAGGTTGTAGAGAGGTGGGTGTTGGTCTCTTTTCCCAAGTAACAAGTGATAGGACGAGAGAAAATGGCCTCAAGTTGTGCCAGGGGAGGTTTAGATTGGATATTAGGAAAAATTTCTTCATGGAGAGGGTTGTCAGACATTGGAACAGGCTGCCCAGGGAAGTGGTTGAGTCACCATCCCTGAAGGTATTTAAAAGACATGTAGATGTGGCGCTTAAGGACATAGTTTAGTGGTGGACTTCGTGTTAGGTTAACAGTTGGATTCAATGATCTTAAAGGTCTTTTCCAACCTAAAGGATTCTATGATTCTAAGGTTGCTAACATATTTGTTCATTTTGTAAATGATTGTGAAGAAATTAAAAATGATGGATAGTTTTGTTTGCAAGTGCAGTGTTAAACCACCCCCAAACTTCAAAAGTATACCTGCGCCATCCTGATGGCAACTCCTCGGTTGGGAGCTGAATGGCAGATAGAAAAATAAGGAAGACTGTTGGCATACAGTATGTCTCAGGTAATGGCAAGCATGTGGCAGGTAATGCTGTGAGTCAAACTAGTATGTTCTCAAGACAGATAGGAGTTGTCCTTGTTAAAATTTCACTGCAGTTTATCTGAAGCAGTAGCTTCACATCCAAATGAGAGCTGGTGGCTCTCAAGGAACATCTCATTCGCATCCCTTGGATGTAGGTGCAAGATACAACAGTAATACTAGAAAATTCTGAGTAGCATTGCTAGCACATTAATCAATGACATTAGCCAATTCCTTATTTTTAAGTTTTTACATGACCATTTACTTGTACAAACAGATCTGGTTTTTTCCAGACGATTTAGCTTGCAGTGAGCTTCTCACTGCAGCAACTTAATCCTTCAAAATTACTTTGGTACCTCTCCATTCCACTGTTGTTTGTAGACAGGTTCTTGGAATGACCTTCTCTGCAATGCACACATCATACTAACTTGCACCATTGCAATTCTGTTCTGCCTGTTAAAATTGTTCCTTTTCCTTAGCTTAGCACCCACCCTTCAAATGACAGACAGAGGGGCAGAAGCTTTTTAGAATGATTCCAAACAGTGATGCTACTTGAATAAGCCACGTTCTAGAAAAAAAGTATTTTGTACCTATGTCTGCAGCATTACTCATATAACTAATCCTTGTTCTCTTGTTCGTGTTCTCCATTACTTTAATGAGACTTCCTGATTGAGCAAGAACTTCTCATAGGAATAAGCTATAAAAAAATAGGGATTTTCCTGTGACTGTTACTGAGTCTTATGCCCACAAAGCTGTTGTAATCTCATCATCAAAACCTTCCTCTTTTGAAAAATCTGCTTAAGGGAAGGTGTTGCAATACAGTCACAGCAATCACAAATACACCTTCTTCATGGCAGAATTTCCACAAAAAGTACTCTTGTCCTCTCTCCACCATTCAGGTATTACAGTTCATCTGAAAAGATATAACTTAAAACAGCGTTTAGTCTGTGCAATCCTCAGTCACTGGAATTTAAGTACTGCTTTCAATAGGAGCAATACTTTGCTTCACAACCAAGTGTTTGCTGCTCACTAAAACACTACTCAGTGATGACGGGATAAGGAAGGGTATGTCTTCAGGAAGTCTTTTTGAAAAGCCACAGCTAACAAATGGGCTTGCGTTCCTTCGCTTGATTCTCCTTTATCTTCACAACTATCAGACATTGCTGTAATAGGCTTGAAACAGCACAACTCCTTGAAAAACAGAATCAGATGACAGTAATTTAAGGAAGAATGTTTTTCTTTCTAAATTCTGGCATCAGGTAATGTCTGTCAAAACTCATGCATGTAACCAACTAAACTTCAGTCCAGCTGCAGTAACAGAGACTTTTCTTGATGTTCCCAGATGCCGAGCTGCCAACAGCCCTTGTTTTTCTTAGGGGGGAGCTCCAGTCAGGCTACATGAACCTGTCCCCTCCTTTCACCCACAAGCAAATTCATCTGACCACACCTAAGGCTGCGTTATGTGTGTTGAGAGACAAACCCTGACATCAGCACCCACCTGGGCAGCTGGGGTGGAAGTTGGCAGAATCATGCTGGAACGGGTGCTGGGGTAGGCACCGGCGCTTCCTGTAGAGCAGCTCTCCCGTTGGCTGTCCTCGGCGCCCAGCGTGTCCCCACAGGTCCAGCTCATTCCCACTCTGGGAAGAAGGTGTTTCCTGAACAGCCCTGGAGAGTTCAGCTCCTCTGATGCAGGACTGCAACCCTGCCAAAGACACTAGAGTTCGCTTATGGGTCAACAACAGCTCAGAAAAACCTCCTTCAAAACATATAATTGAATGAAGCTACTAGAACTGAGACCCTTTCCTTATTATCCGTCAAATGAGTCAACACGGGAGGTGCAGTTTAGCTCTCTTATGACTGTCAACAGCGTGACGGCTCAAGGAGACAGCATGCATTGCCTTAATTCAGACCACTGTCTTGAAAGAAGTAGTTTTAAATAAGCTGCTTTTTCTCCTGAGTTTTATTTCCTTCTCTCCAGGTTCTGAGGTCTGCTTTAAAGCTTGACAATCTTGAGTTTATTTTACGTAACTCCTTGCCCCTCCAAGCACGTATTTTTGCATTGACATACCCCACTGAAATGGAAATTTATGATGGCAGAATACAAAATTGAGCCTTTGTAAATTTTTAAGGAGGGGCGGTGGTTTTTTTTCTCCATTGTTTCAATTTCATCTTGAAAGAAAATCTCTTCTTCTGGGGACTCCCCCGTATCTTTACCAGCCACCTCCCTCCTATGAACAGGTGGGAGAACTTGTCTTGCAAGACAAACAAGAACAGACAAACCAGGATTTCAGAGCAAATCATTCTTGCATGCTGTCTTATGAGCCTGGTCAGACAAATTCTTTTCTTGTACAGAGTTAAGAGGTGACCATTTCCATCCTATCCACTTTTACTCACCAGCTTCTCGCCATCCTCCTAACACTGACAGCTGAACTCCTTGATTTCCCCCTATTGCAGTTCTGTAAGATGACAAAAGTTGAAAAAAAACCCAAACCAAACCTAATTTGCTGTTGGAGAACTTGGAAGGGACTAAAATAGTTTGGATGAACCTGGGAGTGAAGCCCTGTATTCACAAGTGGGTCTTCTCATGCAGTTAGGATGGTTGCAAGTGTGGTGGCCACCATCAGAAGGCAGGGCTGGCCCGCGAGACCTGCGTCCCCTTGCCCCCAGCACTGCCAGCAGCAGCCTGGGGGCTCTGTCCGGAAACGCGCCATGAAGGCGGCAGGCGCAGGGAGCACCCTGGGGCGCTGGGCCAGCTGTGGGCGGTGGAGAGACTGCCCTTCCCAAGGGTGGGAGGTGGCTTGAGGCAGTGCGTTTCACGGGTCGGCCTTGCATTTGTGTCCTCTCGGCCCGGGAGGTGCCGGCCAGGCCAGGCGTGGGGAGAGGCCGGCAGTGCGGGCCATGCGGTGGCGGCGGGCAGTGGGGCTGCTGGTGGCCGCCATGGTGCTGCTGGGGACTGCCGTTTTGCTGCGGCATGGCGGGTGGCAAGTGGTGGGCAGTGGGGGCTCCCCGAAGGCCACGGCACTGGAGCGGGCGTGCGGCACACTGCTGGCCGGGCAGGCTCCCCACCTGAGGGGCAGGCAGCTGCAGCCAGCACCGGGGTCAGGCCCCTGCAGCGCGTATGTGTCCCGCAGCCGCTACATCACCCGCGCCCTCTCGGCCGAGGAGGCCGCCTTCCCCGTTGCCTACGTCATGACCCTGCACAAGGAGTTCGAGACCTTCGAGCGGCTCTTCAGGGCGGTGTACATGCCCCAAAACGTCTACTGCATCCACGTGGACGCCAAGGCGCCGGGCCCCTTCTGGCAGGCGGTGCGGCGCCTGGTGGGCTGCTTCCCCAACGCCTTCCTCGCCTCCCGGGCGGAGCGGGTGGTCTACGGCGGCGTCTCCCGCCTGCGGGCCGACCTCCACTGCATGAGAGACCTGCTGGCCTCGGCCGTGCCCTGGCGCTACCTGCTCAACACCTGCGGCCAGGACTTCCCCTTGAAGACCAACCGGGAGATCGTCCGGCTGCTGAAGGGTCTTGGGGGGAAGAACATCACCCCCGGGGTGCTGCCGCCACCCCACGTCACTGCACGCACCAAATATGTGCACAGGGAGGGTGCTGGGCACAACGCCTCAGGGCTGGTCATCCCCCGGCTGCACAAGGCACCCCCACCCCACAACATCACCCTCTACTTCGGCTCTGCGTACGTGGCCGTCACCCGTCCCTTCGTGGAGTTTGTGCTGCGGGACCAGCGTGCCATTGATCTGCTGGCCTGGTCCGAGGACACATACAGCCCCGACGAGCACTTCTGGGTGACGCTCAACAGGATCCCAGGTAGGACATCAGGTTCGGCGAGGGCTTGGGTGTCCCCACCCCGGCACCTGCTGCTCTGGCATCTGCCTCCACTTGGCCGCTGCGTGGTGCCAGCTCTGAGTGGTGGCCACCACGTCTCACCTCTCCATGGAGGTGTTTCCATCTGTGGCTCTTGGTGGTGCCCACCAGCGGGTTGTCGCCACTCCCATTGTTTCACATGGAGAAACACCCAGGCAGGTGACAGCCCGTGTTGGCAGCACTAGTGGCAAACGAGGAAGGCGTACTGAGCCTCCTTGAGTTCAATGTCCTCATTCAGGACAAGAGGAAATGGCCTCAAGTTGCGCCAGGGGAGGTTTAGACTGGATATTAGGAAAAATTTCTTTACTGAGAGAGTGGTGAGACACTGGAATAAGCTGCCCAGGGAAGCGGTGGAGTCACCATCCCTGGAGGTGTTCAAGGAACGTGTGGACGAGGCATTGTGGGACATGGTTTAGTGGGCATAGTGGTGTTAGTTGTTGGTTGGACTTGATCTTACAGGTTTTTTCCAACCTTAGTGATTCTGTGATTCTGTGATTCTGTGATCCTGAGATTTATCCGCTTGGCTGAGCTGTCTCCTGGTGGGAACAGCACCCATGACTGCGTAAGGGAGGTCCCAGGGGTGGTGGGCTTTGCAGTGTGGTGGGTTCAGGGATGCCACATGCCTTCCTGGTTAGCAGCAGCTGCCCTGCCCTGTGAAGACCCAGGGATGCAGCTTGTCATCCACTTGGCTTCCACCCTCTTCGTCCATACTCTCTCACTAGTCCCACATGTAATTCCTTGTACCATCTTGCTTCTCCAAAAGCCACCAAAGGGGTTTGTGAATTTCCAGGTTCCTCTCACACACCGGTGGGCTGCCTGCCTTCACATGTAGGGGAGAGGGTACGCACTTTCCCACCTATACATGGCCCACCCCAAGTGCTGCGTGTTTCCCAAACATAAATACCAAGTCCAGCAAAAGTTATGGTTGATTTCAACCAGGTCTTGCAGAATAATCATCGTAAGGGTGGTATGTACACCATTTCAGGCAGATTTCTGAAGTACAAACGCCTGTGCACCAGCTTATAAAGTGCAGGAAAAAAGCTCGGACCAGTTGGTGGCACAGAGGGGTAAAGAAATTGTCCCCTTCCCTAGAGAGAGATGCTGGCAAGGAAGCGCAGGCTGCTTCAGGGGACTGGTGAAGACTAGCCCATTGGCAGCTAGGTTTTAACTGATGTGTTGGTTTGATCCTGGGAATCACAGGTACGGGACTTGGAAGGTCAAGGCAAATCAGACAGCCTTTTATGCCACAAGATTTCCAGCCCAATGTCGGTTTATGTGCATGTTACAGGAATGCCAACGCAGTGGCTCATTTTGTGTAAGCTGTGGATGTTCATCTTCATAATACATGGTAGCGATGCAACGAGGAAAGGGAGTGGACTGCCTCTTGGAACCAACGCATGCAGATCAACTCTCACTGGAATTGCAATGGCAAAAAACCAGGAAGGGCTTAGCAGAGAAGGACGTTATGTTGCCTTTGTCCTGTGGATGAGGTCCAGACTCTGAAGCTGTGTTTTTCCTGTCTCCAAACCTCCACCACCAAGGGAAGTCATGAAATTAAAGGCATTGGAGGGGCTGGCCTGTCTTTCCAGTCACTTGTGACTGTCTTCACACCCGAGTGGTGCAGTTCTGGTGGCAGCTGTTTCTAAGAACCGGTGGTGAAAAACTCCTTACCAGCGCAGTGCTCAGTACTGCTGCCCGCGAGGCGGCTCTTCCCCCCTCCTTGTTTTCAGGGACAAAACTCTGTTAACCTCGATGGAGTGGGAGACGAGAGCTGGGCAAAAGGAGAGTGAGCAACTCATGCCGAAGTTTATATTAACTTTCACCATCAGCACCACTTTTCAGACAAACTGTATTTATAAGAGCAGGACCCCAGAACAGCTTCCCAATCTGAAATCAGTCGCTCAAACACGTACTTAAAGGAAAATGTGGTAAATCCATTTTTTTCCCAGTGCTGAGCTACATTTTCCCCCACTCTTTAATTAACTTACAAAAATGCCTAGTTTATGCAATTTGGGAGATGGTGAATAATGTGAAGTCAGTAGTTTTGTATTCCTGGAAGGCAGTGCCTTCCAGTGTTTTAGTGGATGTGCTGGGGTCATTTCTGTTTTGTTTGTCATCTTTCTGCATTCCCACCATGTCAGCATTTTCCAGGTCTTTCTGCACACCACATTTAGTGCCATCTGTTGCGAACAGATTTTTAATTTGGGATGATAATGCACGTCCCAGGCCATTTAAAGTGTTAATCCCTTGCCATCACTGCCTCTTTTTGTCTTTTATAAAGTCTTATCTTTAGGTTAATGCTTTCTGCGAAAGAGTAGTATTTTCTGAATTTGCCCTAGGACAAAACCACATTTTTTGGCATGTTATTTTATTTGATAATGGCCCAGTACACAAAGGGGGAGAAACAAGGTTGTGAAGTTCTGGTTATAGCTGCCACATATCTCTGTTCATGGCAAAGTGCTATAGTGGTTCTGCTGTTGGATCATACAGTCTTTTGTATCTGATATAAAAGTCATGACTCTGTATTTGCAAGCAACCATCCTTACTTACCAGGAACAAGCTATCCTTAAAAACACAGAGCAAAGCAAGCAAACAGAAAAAAACCATGATGTTTAACCTAATCCCATCCAATTTTTCAAAAAACCCCAACCCCCAACCCCCCCTGACATTATACAGTGCTTTTTTTAGGTTCTGCTTTGTCCTTCACAAGCAAAACAGTTGTTGGGTTACGGTAACTGTGGATGTACTGTACTTGTTGCCATCTGGGAAGGGAAGAGAAAAAAACAAAATTGTAACAAAATCTAACTTTGCTTTCACCTTTAATTTTTAGAAAACGCCAAGGTTGGGATGATGACACTCTCGCAGCTACCATTTTGGCACCAAAGGCTTCCTGGGTGTGCTGCAGTCACCAGCTGAAATTTTGCTTTACAGAACTGCTGGCAAATCACTGCATTTAGGAGTGCAGTTAACCAGCAAAATAAATAGTCTATATTAATACACATTTTAAGTGAAGTTATGAAAATTGGGAAGGGGACTACTTGGCCTTAAAGCTCTTTGCTTTCAGCTTCATTAGGAGAAAGCAGAAATAATGTCCGTATTTTTGTACCTGCTGGCACGCCCATTGGCTCCCCACACGTTGCCTGTTCTGCCATTTGATAGCTCAGGGGCAGCACTACGGTCATTGCCTGCTGGGCAGGAAAGAATAAAAGACAGTTAGTTTCTTCCAAGTAGGCAAGTAAGTTATATACAAGTGTTTGTGCTACACTGAGAAATTGGGGCTTTTGCAGCTTTTCTTAGAGAAAGGGTTTGTACATCCGCTGGCAGTTACACAGTCTGTATCATCGCTTTGTTCTCCAATAACTGATTGAGCCAATAAGAAAGACAAAACTTGCTGAAAGGAATGAGTTCATAGAAAGCTTTTCTTATTTTATGCCTTTGCGCTTTTTTTGCTGTATTCTGAAGACAGTTTTAGGAAGTACTTCAACAGACTTCTTTTACTGAATTGAATGCGATACTGCAGTACAGATTGGGCAAGGAGGTTTCCCTATCTGTACCTACCTGATCAGCTCCTGCTTTCAAAGGCAAAGACTTCATCCCACACCAATGGTCTGTTATAGTTACTGCATTGTGCTGGAGATAGTGAAAATCCCTTGACTCACAGCAGTTGCCTACAGGTTGCGTACATGCTGCCTGTTTACTCTTCAGCAAATACCAACCACTGAATGTTCAGCATTTCCCTCTTAATTACTTAAAATGGATGTTTACCCAGGTTATAGCAGGACTTGATCATTTACTGGCACGGAGAGGGCCTGTTCCCAGTTTATCTCCTAGATGATAGGTCCTGTGATCTGCCTAGACTTATATATATTATTATATAATATTATAGGCTATAACTGAGTTTCAACAGCTCCATCCAGTTATATCATGCTTGAACTTGTTCTGTTAGTCTCTTTTCTTAAAAAAACCCCAAAAAACCAGTATTTACCACTTAATTTATGTGAAGGTATTATGTGTCGGTGGCCCAGTGTTCAAATAGCACTTGGAGGGCAGTGTTGGTTGGGAAGGTTACATGAGTGATCATACATACATGCAGTATCATACTGAGGCTGTTGCAAAAGAAGAATTTTATTTCTCAAGTGAAATGTTTAGGTCTCTTGGGCTGACATCTTGTTTATGCCATGAAGGATGCTTTCAATGAAGAAACTTGACAACAAGGTTAGCAGCCAGGCATCTGTTGATGCATATTCCTAAGTATTTCATCCCAGCTCTACGGCGAAAGGTCGCAGAAAGTGGACATAAACCTGAACGCATAGCTGTTAAAAGGACTAATTATTTGATTTTCTGTTACCTAATTGCAGGTGTCCCGGGCTCCATGCCCAACGCATCATGGGAAGGTGACCTGAAAGCAGTGAAGTGGATTGATATGGAAGAGAGCCATGGAGGTTGTCATGGTAATGTGTACATTTTTTTCCATTTCTTCTTCCTGTTTATATAGTGAAAAAACACTCAACTGTTTTTCCTGTACTCCTACAGCCTCTAACCATGATGTGAGACAGCACTTCATCGGAGAGAAGACATTAAAAAGGAGTCATCTCCTTCATAGTCCATATGTGAATAATAGTAGCCACATAAACAGTGAAAAAGCTGGAACAGTTGCTTCTTCATCAGGAACTTTATGGACTATATCAGCCTTGGAAAGGGGATATTTGGCAGCGCTTAGGGCTCACATGAGTTAGCTGACTAGTTTCTTGAAGGCCTTGGGGGAATTTTCTTGCAGGTGGGTGGGAATAGCCCGTGTGTATGTCCCACGCTGGGACGTAGATGCGCTAGAGCCAGCAGCAGCGTGCAGGGCAGGTGTCCTGTGAGAACTTGGACAAATCCCAGCTCTCAGCTGGGCACCGATGCCTGCCAGAGCCACAGCTGATGGGGAACCTAAGGACCTGCACGCTGAAGATGATAGTTGAGCTTTGAGTTTTCCAATGTCATGCTACTTCATGACATGACACTAGCAGTAGATAATCTTCTGTATAGCACACTTAATTTTATTTCAAGAATTCTTAATCCATAACATGGTTGTTTGTGTTGAGGAGAAAATTCTTGAGAACTTCAGTCAGCTTCAATGACAATAGTTTCACATCGGCATAACTACATTGAAATCAGTGAAATTACACTAATATCACCCAGAATTAGTTAGTGGAAATTCTAGTATGAGTAGAAGTACTGGTTTCTCTTCACTGACAGAAGGCAATTCCCCTTTGCTGTGTTTCAGCCTTGTCAGAGAAAGAGTCTCAAGTAGTAACACTTCTTTTCTGAGCTATCTCCTTATTTTGCTTGTTATTCATTCTGAAGTAACTTGCTTTATTTCATCCCATTTTTTGTACTTATTCCCATTGCCCGTCCAGTAGGCCTTTTAGCATGTTTGTTGTGTAGGAGATGATTATTTATAGTGGCTTTGCAGATAAAACTTCTCAAAAATAATTATTTGGATGCTTGATTCTGACATTGCTTTTTTTCTTTTTCTTTTGGCAGGCCATTACGTCAGAGGCATTTGTGTATATGGAACAGGTGACCTCAAGTGGCTTTTTAACTCCACCTGTATGTTTGCAAATAAGTTTGAGCTCAGAACATACCCCCTGACTGTGGAGTGCCTAGAGCTGAGACATCGGCAGAGAACCTTGTCCCAGAGTGAGGTTCAGGTGGAACCCAACTGGTATTTTTAGCTAGCAAAACCCCAGGCTACAACATCAATAAAAGCAGTCAAGAGAATAGCAGCAGCAGTCTTAATTTCTGCTGTGCCAGAAGCAAAAACTCATTGAGACGGGTTTCTTTAGGCTGTTCTGTAGATGCAGCTCAGGCTGGCTTGTCTCACACTGCCTGCAAACCTCACCTTCCACTCAACACCTGGAGGCCAAAGCGCAAGAGATCCAAAAAGAAACGCCAGGACAAAGCTCCTTTTGTAGCTGGAGGAGCTTTGCACTTTTGCCATTTTTAATGGGCTGTTTTCCAGCCCTGACTTTTGTCTTGCTACACTATCTTTGCTATCTTTTTCTATAAAAATATAAACAGAGTCATGCATCCCTGGCACTTCTCGTGTCTAAAAGACAAGTGTGCACATTTAGTAAGCAAAAAGAAAATGAGTCACAGTCAGCAAGATCTTAAAAGCAGGAACACAGCTGCTGACTATACATACAGATACCGTTTTGTTAAAGACACCGATAACTAATGCAGAGAACTGACGGAAGAGTAGTGGAAATGGAATAAAGATACTGCACTACCCAGATCTTACCTGTTCTTTAAATATATGTCAGGACAAGGTTTGTAAGAGAGAACAGCATCTTTTACTAGATCAGTTGGTGTGGTTAGAAAAATCAGATAGGCTTTCAGGCACAGGAGCCCTTCTCTGTGTCTGAAAAATGGGGGCTTGCATATTTGTCTTACTTGGCCAACTAATAGAACTGGAAAAAAACCCAAACCTCTCTATTCTCAGATTTTGGCCCAGCAGTGTCCTTAGATCATCATGTGTAAGGACACAGAGGGAGAGATGGAAAGCAGGGAAGGAAGTAGCAAGACAAATATTTTCGGGACTGAAAGAGCAGTAACTGAGTTTTGGCAATAACTCAGTAATTCTGTGTCATATTTTGATATGGCATAAGCCTGCTTCCCAAGTTTACTTCCTTTCGTCTTAATATAATAGTTAATGCACATACTTAACCTTGGGGTTCACTTCACCACAGCCCTATTTTTATTCCCCAATAACAGCCACTAGAGGGGGGCCATCAAATATCTGAGCAGATTTTCCCTTCCAAGTCTACATAACCCTTTAAAGCACACAAAATCTCAACAGACTAGGCATGCTGCAGAGAAAAAAATCAGTGCTGGGGACTATTTTAGTATGGCAAACAGAAGGTAAAAGTTACAGGTACCGGTCATCGTGTCCTAAAAAACATAGCAAGGAAGCAAAACTATGAATGCTTCTTCCTGTAGCTATGATGGTTGTATTTATGGGGCATTTTAGCAGCACTGTGGGGTGACCTAGTCAGCAGCATGGAAGCAGTATAAATTGGGATGCCTGAATATAAGGAGAGTGTGCTGCTCTCTTGACTCTCTTCTGAACATGTGAAGATGGCTCAGAGTACCTCTTGAGTACCAGCAATTTACCATCAACTTTATTAAACCATTGCTAATTTCAGGGTCTTTTAGCAAACTGGATTGCAACCTGCAGCAGTTCAGAAATGACAACACATCATATTCAGACATCCTAAAGCACGGCTGGTAACCCCCAGGGAAGGGTCTGAACAGGCAGGATCTGCTTCAGTCAGCTTATTCTGCATTTATAGCTGCCAACACCTAATAACGCAGATCCCTCCAGAAAGGAACGAAGAATTTATCTCCAGAGCAGGACCTTGATGGAAATCCTGTTCAGTTTTTTTGGGAGGGGAGAAGAGGAGGGCTTTGCTCACTTGCTGCCGTGGTGGCAGCTGAAGAGAGAAGTACATCAGAGAGTTGTTCTTTTAAAGATGGTGTTTTAGGGTGTCCAATTTGAGGGGTCTGGAACCAGCCCCCGCTTTGTTTTATCAAGCTGAATATTCCCCAAATTGAAATGTCCCAAATAAAATAAAGGCATTCTCACAATTTTATGTGAATATTTGAAGTAGCCTGGAGTACAAACAAGATTGCATTTCATTGCTCGGGCTCCACAGGCAAATGGCAAAGTATCATGCAAAGGCAGAAGCAGTAAGCTTGGCAGTTTGAAACTGGATGTAAAAGGGTGTTGTACTCTGACCCTGAAGAAATATAGGTATTTTAAGGCTGGGTTGTATTACCTGTTTAAGTAAAAACCCAGAAAAACATCACAGCTGGTTAGTCTATTGAGAGACCCAGATTTCTGTCCAGCCATGATTTAGAGGGTTGCTTTTTTTCATGAATGCTACACCATTTTACATTTTTCTGGAAGTCAATTAATTTGTTTTCATTGTGTGCCTGACTTTGGGGTGCAACACCTGCCTCATCAGCCTCTTCTTTTTTTTTTTAAAGAAAGAACATTACAGTTAATCACTCTTTGCAAAGTAATGTGGAAAGAAAGGAGGGAACAGAACAACTTCTGGCAGCCAAATTCAACAAATGCATCTGAATCAATGTGACCTAACAGTATTAGCAGTACTTGGAATGGCAGCAAAAGACAGGGAGAGATGAAAAAACTGGAGGAGGTGAGTGGTAGGAAGGACATTAGGGAGGGTTAGACTCCTGTGCACAGCAGTAACAACAGTGATCCAGTTCAGCAACTGCGGTGCACCTCTATAGAGGGAGCTTGCTCTCTGCGTAACCCATGTCTGTACCTCCTTGTTTTCTACAATTATGTCAAGGGAAAAAAAAAGTAAACTCTTTCCCACTGCAACTTGTAGCTACCTTTCCGGATCAGTATGAACAGCAGAACAAAGTTTTCAGTTCCGTTCAATCTCTCACTGAGAAGCTGGCTGGGATGGGGCACGTAAAGAACTTGGTCTCTCTAACGAGGTTTCCAAGCAGGTCACACTTTCCACTGAAGTCAGTTTGCCTTGCTTAGACAACCCACTGGATGCCTTTCTGCTTATTGAGCTCCTAAAGGCTTTTGTACGCCTCACACAAGGAGGCAAAATATCACTGCAAGATTTAAGGCATGTGCAACCACAGCCTTTTGACTCCAAGGACCGTCAAACGAGCATGGGAACAGGCTGTGCAGTATCCATCCTTGGAGGGGCTCAGGACCCCCTGGACAAAGCCCTGAAGTCATGACAAATACGTCTGCACAGGCTGTCATCACTTTGGCATCGCAGGTTAGGATTCATGCCCATGAATGAAAATCAACAGTCCCCTTTCCTCATTCCTAACATTAAGGACATTTTTACATATCATATGATGCTGTATGAGCAGCTCCAAGACCCTGCAAAATTCTGTGCCTGTTCTAGATACCACAACATTTTTCCTTCATTCCCTAGCATCTCAGATGTTCAATACATTAAAAATGAGCAAGAGAAGCAGTGTGTATTCCTCTTTTGTTACTCCATACGTAAGGTAGGGAGGAGAGGACACTTGGAGGAACTAGCATTGCACCTCTGTCAGTCGTGGGGAAGAGACATCACCTTTGCTTCACCGCTTGTTTGCCGTCGTCTTAGCCTAGGACGAATCTTGGTGTGCTTAACTGGTCTATTAATGCAAGTAGGTGGTTGTGCAAGACATGGAGTACTTCGCTACACGGCTCTACAGCATAGTAGTTGGGCTTGCAATAGGACATACGAGCTGACAGGGCTGGTGCTTGCTAAGTATCAAATTAAGTGGAACAGGGTTTTAAAGTATCTGTTGGATGTGGGAGTTGAGAGTTTCTTCCCAAGCTTTCATCTTCCTAAGACGATTTCTTCAGGTCCAGTAGGCATTGTCAGGTGCTCGTTTTCCACCCCACAGCGCGGTACCGTGAAGTTAGTACGTGAGCTGAGACACTAGTTAGCTCCCAGGGCCTGAGCCAAGCCAGCAGAAAGGGCTGCAGAACAGGCTGAGCTGGTGCAGTCAACGCTCAGCATGGGGTGATGAGCAGAGCTGCTGCGGTCGGAGACCCTGTGACCACGCATTCCCCAGAGCCAGCCGACATCGGCAGGAGCTGCAGTTTCAGGCTTACACAACGTGCATGGCCACAGCTCTGCTGTTCCCTGTTGTAAGTAATTTGCAGGCTTGATGCTATTTCCTTTTCAGCTGAACACACCCAAATACTTCCAAAAATCGCCCACCCCAAGGAAGATGTATGTTCTGTGTGTGTCTGCAACATCAGAGGTATGTGCAGCAGCCAAAAACATCCAGCAGCACATGCCAGGCAGCAGGAATTGTGAAAGAGTCCCTGGGAGCACAGTTGTGAGAGTGGGTCCAAGAACAGCAAGATACAGCGCTGTGCCTCACCGTGTTCACAGCAGGGCTTCAGCCTGCTACTGCAAACTGCATCTGCACAAATGCTCTGGTCTAGAGGCCTGAATTAAATTCCCTGGCAGCAGGTCCACAAGCACAACTTTTTAAAGAGAAGGGAGGGTAAATCATAGGCCTAGCTCATGGCTCGATGTCGGGCAGCAGTTCTGCAAACCAGCAGGCTCCCAGCCCTCCCGTTCCCACTCCTGCTAGGTGTGTCCACGTCCCAGCAGTATCAATTCCCCAGGCTTCAACCAAGAGGCCAAGCAGTACTTGTGCCAGCCCAAAAGAAGAGGTGGCAGAGATGATCCCAGGACTAGGAGCCAGGCAGCTGCTTAAGTTGAGTCTAGTGACAAAAAAGAAAAAAAAAACAAAAAGGAAAAAGAAAAAAGAAAGAGGCTTACCAAGGCAGCCTTTTAACTTCACTTAAGGCAAGAAAGTAATGTGGATGCATTCATGTTTTCAGTGTTACCACTACTATTAGGCATCACCTTAGAGGTCATATAGTAGCCAACTAATATGGGTCCAATATTGGAGCTCCCCCAAATGAGTAACAGAAATTGAATGAAGGAAAGGAGAGGTGACACTGAAGTTACAGAACAGAGGAAAAGCCAAGCACGCTTTAATGGGCTTGTGGTCTGGTTTGGTTTGCTCTCTTGCAATATCCCACTCCTCTGTTAAAGTACACTGCCTTGTCCTGCAAACCTTGTCTCACTTATTTGTGGGCGCCACAGCTACCACAAACCCACCATTTTCGCACACACAACTGCAGGACTGAAGCTTTGATGCACATGGATAAATCATTGCATAGCCACAGGAGGCATAAAAATGAAGTAGCCTCCTGTCTTCTGTACTCTGTCTTCAGTAGGACTGTCTTCTCGCTGGCTTCTGAGTCAGTTGCTGGCTTCTAATGCAGTTAAAGCATCAGACACTCTGGCAGACCTGCCTTCTGTGAGCTGTGAAGTTAGCGGCGACATCAGCAACACCAAACAAGGGATTAATTAGAAGCTGCAGGTGCTGCAAAAATCACAGAGGATGGTCCCAAGATCAGCCCGTTAGCACGCACTGATGCAGAGGTCAAGACGCAGCATTATGCCATGATGTGAAGGAATACGATAACGTCCTCAGCTTCCACTAGGAACCAGCCTGTTAACATACAAATATCTAATGAACATAACATCTTGACTAAGGCTCTGCACCTGAGAGGCACATTTGCTGACCCTTTGCAAATAAATCCGTTCTTAATGGATTTGAATGAAGATGGATTTTCGTTGCTCCGTATTCGCAGTGCCACCCACCCTCTAGCTATAGTTTTGCTTGCCATCTCCTTCCTCTCCCCATGCTAGAGCCAGGTATGATTCAGACCTCTGCTAACAGAGGACCATCCAAGAGAAGGTCTTGGCCCAGCACATCCTGCTGGCTCATGGCTGGTGACTGCCAGCAGAAATTTTAAGATGGCACCGTGGTGGTTTGCTATGTGAGCACCAAGGCTCACTCGTAGGAATGATAAACAACTGGCTGGTGTGTGAATGTCATTTTTGGGAGGGGCTCCTGAAGAGGCTGGAAATAGGCACTAGAAATAGGTCTAGAAATAGGCATTCAAGGCAAAACAATGGCATCAAGTAAGTAACAGGTAAACCTTACTTCTGATCTGATTAGGTGTGTCAAACCAAAAGCAAAGGTCCTGCTTTAAACAAAGGAGCCAGCCTGGTTTTGATCAGCAAGTCATTGCAGACAGTCACTAGCACTATATTGGCTAGATGCTTCAAGCTCCACTGCAAGCCCTGTGTGCCTAAAACACAAATATTTGCAGCGCATCTAATAGCACAAAAATGCAAATTAAGTTTCCACAAAAGATGTCGAACTTCCGCAAATGTGATCCATCCTCTTAGTGTTTTCCATCCACCCACTATTAAGGGCAGCCGAGGCGGTCTTAAGAGGATATATGGAGCTCAGAGCAAGGGGGACGAGAGAACATGGGGAAGGTGAGGACAGCTGAAAAGACAGAGAAAACCTTAGGACAAAAGTGGGGAAGAGGTAGGAGAAGGAAAACAAAGAAGGGAAAAGGAAAACACAGCCCATGAAAGAATGAACTGAGAATGTCAAGAGCTGATAAGCTAAATAGGATATAAATACTGTTTTGGTGAGTGTTATTCATTCAGTGTAAGCCTTCTTTTCCAGATAACCTGGGGCAAAATACTGGTTTGCCATAGAGCTCATAAAACTGCAGTAAGTGGCCCTTTTTCGTTTTGTTTTGTTGTGTTTTGTTTGTTTAGTGAAAGCCTGACAACTGTAGTAACTTTCTGTTAGTGGAAATACATTTGTGCTAGTCCCTTAACAATTCATATACAACAGAACAAAGGTGCAGCCTGCACAACTCTTTTTTGGAGTCTTTTATGGAAGCAAGTGTGGAGGAAAGTTCATTGCCTTGTGAAGGAATTGGTCTGACCACAGTTTGCAGTGTGCAAGCTTCAGATCTTCTGATTCTTTTTCCTTGCAAGTATATCCAGGCCCAAGCATAGCATCAGTAGTGCAGTTGGGGGAAAAAAAAACCAACACGAAGAAGAAAGCATGATCGACAGGTCATTTGTGTTGTCCTACAGGCAGGCCTTGAAACTTGCCAAGTTTGGTAAAACTTTGGGTACACATTAATGAACAAGCTCTGCCAGGGGTCAGAAGGTAATTTGCTTCTTGTGTCAGGTGGGCCTCATGGTATTTTCCTTTCTGTAAAATACATAAAAGATCTCATCACAAGCACAAACGTCAGTGCTCAGTTCTCAAAGCACGGCTGGGAAGGAAGGAGGCAGAGATCGGCTGGGAAACTTGTACCAATCTCATGGAGCTTGTGTCACACAGAATCACAGACCTGCTGACGTTGGAAGGGACATCTGTAGACCACTGAGTCCAACCCCCCTTTCTCAAAGCACGGTCAGCTTGCTCAGGGCTGTGTCCAGTTGGGTGTTGAGTATCTCCACAGATGGAGACTTCATAGACTGCCCGAGTGCCTCTTCCAGTGTTTGGCCACCTTCATAATGAAAATTATTTTACTTGTGTTTAAATGAAATTTCCTGCATTTCAACCTGGACCCATTGCCCCTTGTCCTGTCACTGGGTACCACTGAGAAGCCCCTGGCTCCATCTGCTTTATTCTTCCCTGTCAGATATTTATAGGCATCGATAAGATGCCCCTGAGCCTCCTCTCCTCCAGGCTAAACAGCCCCAGCTCTCTCAGCCACTTCTTGTATGAAAGATGCTCCAAGAACTTAATCATCTTCATAGCCCTTTGCAGGACCTGCTTCAGTATGTCCATGCCTGCCTTGCACCGGGGAGCCTAGAACTGGAACCAGCGCTCCAGCTGTGTCTCACCACAGAGCAGAGGGGAAGGATCACCCGCCTCGACCTCGCTAATGCAGCCCAGGGAGCCGTCTACCTTCTTTGCTGCAAGGGCATGTTGCTGCTTCATGGGCAACTTCTGACACCCTGGGATGCCCAAGGCCTTTCCTGCAAAGCTGCTTTCCAGGCGACCAGTCTCAGGCACATCTGCAGCCCCAGACCAGGAGAGCTGCACCCTCCCTCCGGAGCTGGGACTGCGTCCAGTGCGGTGCTGGGGGTGCTGCTCCACGTGGTGCGGGGGATTGTGCCCTGTAGCATGTCACCATCGTCCTGAGCATGTGCACGCTGTCGTCAGCAGAGTTTCTGGGGAATCCAGACACCTTCTTTTGCCATCTGTGTTGGGCTTAAGTGGCAAGGTTGTGGTAGTGGGGGGCTGCAGGGGTGGCTTCTGCCATGTTGGGCAGAGCCAGCTCCCGACAGCTCCAAGACAGGCCCGCTGCTGGCTAAAGCTGAGCCCATCAGCAACGCTGGTGGTGCCTCTATGATAGCATATTTAAGAAAGGGTAAAAACACTGCACAGCAGCAGCTGTGAGAGAAGAGTGAGAAAATGTGAGAGCACCAACTCCGCAGGCACTGAGGTCAGTGCAGAAGGAGGGGAGGAGGTGCTCCAGGCGCCGGAGCAGAGATTCCCTGGCAGCCGGCGGTGAAGACCACGGTGAGGCAGGCTGTGCCCATGCAGTCCATGGAGGTCCACGGTGGAGCAGATATCCACCCGCAGCCCATGGAGGACCCCACACCGGAGCGGGTGGATGCCCGAAGGAGGCAGTGACCCCGTGGGAAGCCCGCGCTGGAGCAGGCTGCTGGCAGAACCTGTGGCCCCGCGGGGGACCCACGCTGGAGCAGTTCCTAAGGACTGTCTCCCGTGGAAGGGGCTCCACGCTGGAGGAAGGGAAGAGCACGAGGAGGAAGGCGCAGCGGAGATGAGGCCTTACGGCCTGACCGCAACCCCCACTGCCCATCCCCGGGGAGTCCGAGTGATGCCGAGCCTCGGCAGAAGGGGAGGAGGTGGTTTTATTTTGTTTTATTTCTTACTTTCCTACTCTGTTATTAATCGGGAATAAATTAAATTACTCTCCCGAAGCCGGGCCTGTTTTGCCCGTGT
Organism: Gavia stellata; assembly: GCF_030936135.1. NCBI lineage: Eukaryota > Metazoa > Chordata > Aves > Gaviiformes > Gaviidae > Gavia > Gavia stellata. Next base: position 99,278,553 of record NC_082596.1, on the reverse strand, counting down.
CGCTAACCGGGGAGTGAGCCTTACTCCCGTGGAACGGCAGGACCGGGACGCGCGGCAGCCCACGCACCCAGCCAGCCCTGAGGGGCCGCGGCGCTGCTTCCCCCCGCACCCGCCTCACCCCCGGCCCCGGCCCCGGCCCCGGCCCCGGCAAGGCGGCGGGCTGCCACCGAGGCGGGCGGCACCGGCCCCCGGCTGCCCGTCACGGCCGGCGGGCGGGACCTCCGGGAGGGGCGGCGCCGGCGCGGGGAGGGCGGCCCAAGGTCGGAGCGGGCGGCGGCGGGGCCGGGTCTGCCGCTGCCCGCAGATGGAGTACGACTGGCTGGGCTTCGGCTACGCGGCGCTGGTGGCGGCGGGCGGCGTCGTGGGCTACGCCAAGGCAGGTGGGTGCCGCCGCCGCCGCCGGCGGGCGGGGGGGACGTCTGGGTCCTGCCCGCAGCAGCCCTCCGCTCCGCCCGGCCCCGGCCCCGGCCCCGGCCCCGGCCCGGCGGCGGGTGTCGGGGCGCTTCGGGAGGGAGGGAGGGCTGTGTCGCTGCCGAGCCGACCTCGGGGGCTTGGACCCCGCCGCGGGAGGTGGCGGGGTGTCCGCCGGCGCTCTGCGCGCCCCGCGGGAGGCCGCCGCCTCAGCCGGGGCTGCGGGGCCTCGGGCGGAGGGTCCTGGTCCGCGGCCCGGAGTGACTCCGGCGAACCGTGCGAAGGCCTTCTTGCATGGAGACGGTGCTCGGCTGAGGACTGCCAAGTATCTTACTGATAAAACCCCCCACTCCGGTACTTTTAGTTTGGTTTGGATTGGGTTTGTGATTTTTTTTTTTTTTTTTTTATAGTGGTGAATGGGACCTTGCAATGGTTTTGTTTGGTTTGCAGACTTCCTTTGTATGTGTTCTTCCACTAATTGCTTCATCCTTCATTTTATTCAAGGCAGCGTCCCTTCTCTAGCAGCTGGTCTTCTCTTCGGTGGCTTAGCAGGACTAGGTGCCTACCAGCAGTCCAAAGATCCAAAGAATGTGTGGCTTTCCCTCGGTGAGTTTGCTCGGCACCCGAGTACTAAGCATTACTGGTGGTAACCTTTTTTCTAGCACGTTTCAGCCTATCTGTGCCCTTTTATTTACACAAACATTGCTAAGTGGTGGCAGGACCTCCTGCCCATAGCCAGGAGGTATTTATGTAAGAGCACGGTGCCTGGTTCTAAGACCTAGGTTGTCCTTCTGGAAGCCAGAGTTGGTGAGAAATACCTATCTCCTCTGCCAGACGAGATACCGCGTTGAAGTAATGTAGACGCAGGAAATGTACGTGAAAAATGCTTGGTTGTGAAGCAGCGTTTTTAGTCTGTGGTCATGGAATAGGCGTTTTAGCAATAGCAAAAGCACCGTGACAAGCAGTATGTGGCTTTATGGAATATTGGCTTGCACAAGCATCTCGGAAGAAGAGCAATATATGTTTTAATGCATCATATGCTGTGGAAGAAACAGTCTGAAGTATATAAAAGAAAGGAGGGAACGATTTCTTCTCCTTGCTTATGGTAGATGGGACAAGAAGTTGTGGGCTTAGCTTGCAGTTAACCCTTCAGGTGAATGAGAAGGATAAAATGACAGCAGAAAGTATAATGAAGCAGTGGAAGAGATCAGGTGAACCTCCGGGACTTCCATCGCTGCAGGACTTTAATAATTGGTTAGACCAGTATCTGTCAGGAGCTGATCTTGCCTTTGGGCACCAGGTTAGCCTAGATGTGCTCTTGAGGTTCCTTCTAGTTCTGTAACTATGCCATAGTATTATTAGTGTTTTGATACTATAGCACTGCAGTGATTTAAGACTACTTAAAACCAATGGCGCTTGATGATGTAATGTGCTGAAAGGCTGTGTAAAGCCCCTGGTAGATACTGCAGAGGACCAAAGTGCCTTGTCAGTAAGGAACAAAATGTAAAACACAGCTCAATAAGAAGCAAAGTTTCCGCTTGTGAATCTTCTCTTCCACTCTGGCATGCCGCGGGAGTGGCTGAGCATCTCCGGCACGAGTTTTTAGGCAGAGTCGTGACAGAAAGATGAGCAGCTTCCTTATATCCTGATGTGGTGCATGTAGTGCTTCCGAGTGGACCTCTTGAAAGTGGTGTTGTGTCCCAGTCTAGCACAACTCTTCATTCATCCATTCCTCCTCAGTCCTGCTGCGATGTGCCGTTGCGGCTCCCCCTGAGCTTTAGGTTGGTCACATTACGTCACGGGTAGAAATCCAAAAAAGAACCTTGACAGAATATCTTTAGTATACCTTTTGCCCTGTCTGATGCAAACAAACTTGAAGCTTTGGAGAAGGGTCTACAACACCTCCACCTGCCTTTCTTCTTCGAAGAAACAACGGCCCTGTAACTTTCATGTGAATATCGATGGGATTTTTTTTCCAGACTTCGAGATTAAATAATTTGGAGTAATGTTTAAAATGTTAGTCGCTCTTTCGGCTTGATCCCTTAGATTGCTTTCTGTTTGCTAATTTGTATTTTCAGGTGGGGTGGTTTTATTTCTAGTTGTAGTAGTTAGTGCCACCTTTCAGTTCAGAATGTCACAGAGAAACGGCAACTGTAATAATATTTGCCTCCCACATAGTGAACTTTGTCACCGTCCCAGCTTTCTGGCAGTTTTGAGCCTATCTATATTCAAGGAAATAATCATTTTTCTGCAAGTGAGAAGAAACTGAGGGAGGGTTAGTGATCTGCCCAGAGGATTGGAGGTTGTGGGCGATTAGACAGTGGCCTCAACCCTGATGAGATCTACTCGCCTCTAATGAGCAGCGGAGCATGCTTACCAACGCTGCTGAGAAACTTGCAACAAAAAGAAGTAAAATGTTTGCGTACGCTTCCTTGCGGAGAGGAGGGAGGCGTTCCTCTCTGTAGACATAGGCCTGTTGGGTTGGCACTGCTAAATGTCCAAGCGTTGCAGTGCTGCGCTGGTGTTTCTGTTTCAAATAGATCTGACCGGGCTTCTTTTCGACAGTGGCATCTGGAACCTTGTCTGCTGTTATGGGAATGAGGTTTTACAACTCCAGAAAAGCAATGCCTGGGATAATTGCTGGTGCCAGGTAGTCACCTGTCTTTTGTTCTTGTCTGTATTTCTGTATTTTTGAATAGGCATTTTATTTAACTTATTTGTGGATTATATTGTTTTAAAAATGTTACGTGGTAAGTTCTGTGAAAAATGAAATCTTACAGTGGCGTTCAGCTAAATGAAATCATGTCAGTGTTTTCTTCCCTCTTGTTCTTTATGGGATTTTTGCCTCCCTCCCTTTTTTTTTTTTTTTTCAACAACAATTATTCTGTTCAACAGTTTACTGATGGTTGGACGGCTTGGATTGCAGATCATGGAGAAGCCTCTTAAGCCATAAGTCTGCATCTTGCACTTGAAGATACGTCATTGAGAAGCCTGAAAATGCAACTGCCTAAATGTGCTACACAAGAGTGGAAAAGGCACTGCTGTCTGTGCACTGTATTTTTCATATCCTACTGCACGTGGGTTGTGTTTTTAAAGGACCGACATTGAAAGCCCTTGTTTTGTCTTCCAGAATGGTATTTGTCTTAACATTTCCTGCACTGTGAAGCAAGAAAATATGAGCATAGCATTAGTTTAGCTTCAGGTCCTGCAGCTTACTGTAGGCAAAGACCTCTTGGCACTTGCATACAGACAGTTGCAGGATTGAAGCTTAAATGTACATCTAGACTTGTCATTCTAAAATCATCTATACCTCTGAAACAAGGGAAGAGGAGTTGCCAATTTGTCACTAGTAATGAATATAACAAACATGCTGATTACGTTACCTCTCCCCTTCCACTTCCCTGCCATTTCATCCAGTCATCATATTTATCAGCCAGGGACTCTGTTCCCTGTGCGTTAGAACGTGGCCCCACAAAACACAATCACGGAGCAGGCTGTCAAGGTTTAGCTGTAATGCGATGAATGCAAACCTGTTACTTGCAATTACTTGTAAGCAAAAGTGCCCAGCTGAATGTCATTCATTTCACTTTTACGGATTATTATTCATAAACCAAAAGTACGCTTTATTAGATAATGCTGAATTGTAGGCATAGCTCTTGCATTTCATGAGAATTAAAATGTTATTCTAAATAAACCAACAAATTATTATTACAAACTTTTGTGTTCTACACAGCTTTTTTTTTTTTTCCTTTAATTGTTCATCTGGATTGATACCGTTTTTGGTACCTTTCCTGCAGGGTGTCTGGATATATCTGAACTTGGATTGTATAAATTATCTCTATTCTATTCCCTTAATCTAGTATCCCGTAAATATAAAAATCCCATGAACTGGGAGAAAGCATAGAGAACAAAAGCATACAGACCTCATGCTGAAACAAGTGTTACATTAATTTTTTTCCTTTTTTTTCCCTGAGAGGAATCATCTATTTTAGATTTGAAAAATGCTCTGTGAAAGTTTATTTAAAGACTGAAGGGCTCAGTTGATCAGCCTTTGTCCTCAGTTGATTCCCTTGATGCCTGAAATCATTCTAAATATAAAGCTGCCACACAGAAGTAATCCTGGGAGCTACACATGGATGGTAAGGTATCTCTTTTCTGGTCTTGTTTAACTTATGTCCCTTTTTGCACAGATCCTGAGCTTTGATTTCCTCAACCTTTCTTCTTTGGTGGCTGGTACTGGGAGAGATGGAAGCAGTGGGATGGATCTGTTAGATTGGTGAGACTCTGGAGCTGCTCAGAGTTCTCTAAGTATCAGGCTAGTACCGTAGCAGGAGGGTGACATATTGTGGTCTTCCTTCTCTCCTTCCTCGTTGCAGCAGAACAGGCAGGGCAGTGTCCTGGCGCTGCCTGAGCCAGAGGTGCAGAGCCAGTCCGGTGGCAGAAGCCAGGCTCTGCCAGCAGTGCAGGGGTCTGCCAGGCAAGCCGCAGGGATGAGGCAGGATGCCAAGCCAGCAGGCTGGCTGCCAGATCAGCAGGGACATGTCTGGGCACGGGTACAGCTGTCCCGCAGCTCTGGCAAGGGCAAGGGTTTGAGCAGCCTGGTCCCAGGACACACAATTTGGGTCAGAGCTGGCTTGAGCGTGGGCAGAGAGAGCTCTTGGGGGGGAACTGTACTCAGGGCACCTTCCTAGGGCCCTTTATTCATTGGCCTGCAGAGTTGAGCTTCAGCTGCTCACCCGTATTTACTTTCCCTGCATAGAAACAAGGGGTGCGCAGGACAGCGGACGGTTTGTTTATAACTCATCCTTTTAAGTGCCTAATTCGAGGTTGTGGACCCAGCGTTGGTGGGCAGGTGTCTGAATGTCTTTGCTTTAGCTTGAAAAGGTCAGTAAGCCAGACATTAGCATTTAAGACGCTTCTCCTCAAACTACCGTATGGATTATTTGCCTCTTCGTATTGCATTTGAAGCAGTTATCTTCTGTGGAAGTAAGATTCAAACATAAATGCATTTCCTGCAATAAACTGAGTACAGCCATGATCCAGCAGTTTTCTAATTGTATAATGCTGGTCTCAAATCAAGTAACTCAATAATTTGGGCTGCAATTGTCCTTTAATGGAATAAAGATAATAGAAAATAGAATTGAACTGATAAGCTTTTAAACTCTTAGGCGGAAGTGTTAAGCCTTGCTGCTGTTTCATGAGCTTTGGAAAGCAGTAGCTTGAATTGAAAACTGCTGGTAGAACTCTTGTTACCACTTTTCATATTCAGGAGAAACAGTAGTAATCCAGACAAAGGAGAGAAAAGCTGGAGCCTTACATACTTTTTACACCCTTGGAACTTTATCAGCATATATTAAATTTCTTGAGCATTTGATGGCATTTCTGCACTAACAGTTCAACGTGTATCAATGAATCATCAGAGTTAAAATGACTGTACAAAGCCTATTAGCCTCTTATTACTGTTTTTTCTTGCTGTTTGCAAGAAGAATTTAACACTTGTCATGCTTTGATTATGGACAAGTAAAGGCTGTTAGGGTTATGGCAAAACAGTTTGAATGTTCATTAGCATGTGGTAAGGACAGCATGTTTCTTCTAGCCATATTTAGTGCCATAAATAGTACCTATTTATTTTTCTGCTCTAGGTGACTTAAGGACATCTGAGCTATGGACACATTATTAGTTAACTCCTTGACCAGACTGTGGCTTGAACTAAGTCACTGGCATCTTGTACTAGAGATAAGTGATTAATTTCTCTTGTTTTTTAATTATAAACCAGTGCATTTATGCCTGTTACAGAAAGTCTGAGGTTGTCCTTCATTGCCATAGCCAGTTACAGATACGTTCTACAGATAAATTAAGATGCATTTAAATAGCATAGGGACATCTGTTAATACTAAGGGAATGACAATGGTCATTAGACATTAGACCAGTGTCAATTGAATTAAAGTCTCTAGTGCATTACTGACGAGATACTCCTATCGCTATGTAGCTCTTCCAGTATTAAAGTGGCATTTTCTTTAGGTGCAATTTTCATAACAAAATACTTGACTTTTTGATACAACCGTTGTAGATTAAACTGACTTCCAGTAAGTTAACCCATATATTATGGCACATTAAGTCAACAACAGGAATTCAGATTTTTATATGCAATTATAAAAGCCATACAAATACATTTCTTTTTTACAGTGCTTAAAGTAATCATTAACAGCTTTACATCTTCAAAGAACATACTCATTTTGTACTTTAAAATGGCAGGTTTAATGTAACTACTAAGTCTAAAGCATCTATTCTAAATGCAGCTGATAACAGAAGTAGCCTAGATCAACATCCTAAAAACAATTTATTGTACATTGCAAGGTCCTTTGTGGGATATTACTATAAAACTTAGCATAGAAGCCAGGGAAAGTACTGAATGAGCATGTAAACAGTGAGGTATTGCATTATTAAAGTTTGTGTGTGTTTTCAGGTACCTAAGTTGGCTTTTAAGATCTAAACCAGAAAGCAATGTCTTTGAAGAACAGCCCAATATCCTCCCTCACGTAGCTTATTCAACTTCCGTCGTTTAGTTTGATCACCCAATAAAGACATGTAGAAACAGGAGTTTACTGATAATTTATGCCTTTTTGACTAATTCACCCTTAAAATGACTGAGAGACTGCAGTGATTCAGCTCCTTAAAATGTCACTGTGACACTCCCTTGACCGGACAGCTAGATACAAATCTCCACAGATCTTTGATGAAAAATGGTCATAAGTTAATTATAACAGTAGAGCTATTTTTTAGGCTTCACTACAGCTTGGTGAGGTAAGTCTAGGATTCAGTACTTGTTTAGCTATTTTCCAATACTGCTGTATCCTTCTATAGCCGTATACGGGCCAAGTTTTTAGACCTTCCTTGTGTAGTATTTATCAGTGGATTGCTTACGTCCTACTACAGGGAGTTAATTTCTCATTGCTGTTATGAATATTTGCACATTACAGACCCTAAGTAACTCTTAGGTGAGTTCTGAAATCCTTGTATGAGGGCGTGGTGGTCTTCACCAAGCCCGATCCGTGCTTTCACTTTCATCTTTCTGATAAGGAATCAGCCTAATACCTGAAAGCCTCGTGCTGCTCTGCTTTAGCCCCACTTCTAGCTGCTTGTGTACATGAAAGCAAGCGATGTTGCATTGGGTGAACAACGAGAACAGTTGTTTTAAGAGTATGATGATAGAAGATCCATCTATAGAAAAATGTTGCGTGAAATCTACTTCTCAGTAGTTTTGGCAATATGTGTTACACAATACTTCAACAAATCCTACTTTATAGCCAGTGTTTTACATGGTATTATAGGTATTATATTTTTCTTCTACCGGTAATAGAACACAAGGTCTTTTTTATTTCTTTACTATTGCATAGTCTTAGGAGAAGTTAGAACAAATAGGCATTTCAGGTTTCCAGTGCAGGAGAACTGAACACGGCTTGCATAATATCTATGCAGGATGGCATTTTTTATCTGTTTCCTCCGTATTTGGCCACCCAGTCTGTTCTTCCATGTACTGGTGGAATTGTTGGTGGGCGAGTTAAAATACTCATGTTTTTTGCTGCTGAATTGAAAGTAGGACCTGGTAACTGAGCACGAGCAGCTTTGGTTTTCCAGGAATAATCTGAAAGGAACAAGAACTCAGAATTAATTATGACTCAAAAGGCATTTCACTCCTTTACAGATAAAAGAATGAGAGCTTAAAGATGCTAACACAGCAGGACGCTTTGGTCTTTGATACGCTGTCTATGCTTGTTTTCAGAAATGGTTAATGTTTCTTATAGTTTGTGTATCTTAGTAATTCTCATCTACTGGATACTTTTGTTTCCTCTATCTCAAATATTTGAAAAGGTATATAATTATAACATTGATAAACTTATTAAGACCCAAACAGCCTAGACCAAAGGACAGCTTCTAGAGACCCTCTTGTTCCTTTTGAGATTTTTATGCCTTTTATTCCTCTCCTGTGTAGCTGAGAACTCCTGGTGTACCTGGTGGCGAGTCCTCTTTATCTCCATGTCCCGTTTCTCTATTGATTTCATAGGATCTGTTCCAAGTCCTCAGGTTTTTTTATCCCTTAGTATAGGCATCCACCTGCTCTTAGGCATGGGGAATAGTGCACTACTGTATTCCCAGCCTTCCTACTCAGATTTCCCCTTTCTGCATTTCAGATAGTTAGTACTTCCTCAAGCTTCATGTGATTAAAGTAATTGCCCTGCTGCAGGGGCTGACAGCTCATGGTTTTCTTCACATTCATCACCAATTCTGCCATTTTCCCAAGTCTTTAAAGTAAATCATTTGGGACATCTCCTACCCAGAGTTCTGCTGTACCTTACCATTTTTTCCTTAGCATTCCTAAAGTATGTCCTGCCCCTTCCATTCCAACTTTTGTAGTTTAGTCGTCTTTTATTACTGATACTTTTTTTTAAATTTAAAATGTTATGGATAAAATACTTTTTTTGGGGAGTGTGTGAATGTGTGCCTGTGTATCATTCTGTTTCTTACGGAAACCCACCTATTTTTGGTGGTATTTTTCAATAGTGGGTTGAACCCATCAAGGAACAGGTGAGGATCAAGAAATTTAAAAAGGAGGAATCTTAAGGAACTAAAACTGGGGGTCAGGTCTCCACTTCTTTGAAAACTAATACTGTTCCTTTTTATTGTAAGCTGGCATTCCCTATCTTCCATCAGCAAGTATGATTCCAGCCTACCCTCTCTTGGCAGTGAAGGTCACTTTTCTCGTGTCTTGGCATTTTCCTCAGAGAAATTGATCTTTTTATACTACATTAAATTATTTAAATTATGGCATTAAAAAACTTCACAGAACAAATGAAGAGAGCAAAAACAATTGAGAGCATAACTTATTTCAGTTTGGATAATACAAAGCAAAGGCTCACCAAAAATGTTAATGTTCAAATATCGACAGATAGGAGATAAAATCTGCCATGTGCTTCATCCTTATCTCTCTTCCCATGCAAGTCTGCAGAGTTCAGGCTAAATATGAGGGGTTTAAGCAACAGGATTCTTGCTCTTCTCCAGGACATGGAAGAGTCTCTTAATTGACCTCCATCTGCCATCCTTTCTTTTACTACACATTTTCCATTTCTAATTACAGATTAACAGTGAATTTATTTCCCTTTGGATCACCGTAAGTAATTCCCTTTTCATTCTTACTATTCACAGCAGTCTAGAGACAGTTGCAGATTTTGTCCTCCTGTGAACTTCTTGATCCACACACTGTGACAAATCAAAACTCTTGCTGTTGTGTTTCAGCAGTGAGTTTAAGATAATGAACTGCAGCTCCAGCCTTCCCCGGTGGGCTTCTGATCAACTCAGACTCAGAATATGCATACATCTAAGCGTATTTTATATTTGCGTGCCATCTCCTTTCTTCCCTCCCTATCTCCTTCTCAGAAGTCACTTGCAAGTTCCTAAGGGGAACAGGTAACTCAAAAGAGCAAGTCAGCAAAAAGACACCATTATTAAGTAGGACCATATCAGATTGGTCTGCCATAGGCCCTTTAGTTAAACAATTCACGATTAGTTTAGGGCCTTGCTGTTTCCTCTGAAGTAACTAGAGAGGTATACTGTTGGGTTTGGACAATGGCTCTGAATCTTCACTCACAAACCAGTTTCTCCTGCATGCTGAGCACTTCTGTTCATCTCTGAATCAGTAACACACCAACAAAAAAGGTGCTCAGAATGTCATCCATACTGTAGAGGATCCAAGGTAACAGTTACATTCAGAACAGATTTCACATTGTTATTAACTGATGAATGGAACAGTCTTTTAATGTATTTGTTAATGTAATGTACAGCTATGTCATTACTGTATCGTAACTATTAAGAACTGGTCATTTGCATTCTCATTTGCCTTTTACCTTCTATAATGTAGCAACACTGACAGTTTCACTTCACAAAGCACTCTTGTGGTATTTCATGGGTGCAAGAGTAGTGTCATCTCAGTATCCACAGACTTACACAGCCAACACAGTGAGATGAAGACACAGTGAAAAAAACTGCCTTACATGACCACCGCAGAAACCACAGGCCAACTAGATAGGGCCAGTAAATAAGAGAAAATATTTCAATTTACTGCTTATACCATTATCTGTAATGTTATTTGTGAATTTGCTAAGTCACGTGATGAAGGTCTTTGCCTTTTTTGAAATTGTTGAGGCCACTGTAAGCGTGGATCAGCATCATTCAATTGCATTAAGTGACGTTAAATTGATTGAAGACCCACACAAGACAGCCCCAAGCTACACGAAAGTCGCTGTCAAGGAAATTCCTCCAAATCTGCTCACATATAAGGCTTTTTTTAAAACTTGAATTTATCTGTTTTGAATACTTACTAGTTGGTGACTTATCAATTCCTACTAGCTACATAAATCATTTATTTTTGTGTCCAGTCTACATGACCATTTACTATCGAGTTGTGGAGTGATGTATTTTTACAGTTCTGCTTAGCCCTTCACCACTAATAAATAGTAGTTTAGCAAATGGTCCAACCCTTCCAGAATTACAAAAGGTTTGCACCTATATTTTCTCTTTTACCTAACAAATAATAGTAGCAATAGCTTCTTTAGCTATCAGGACTGCCTCTAGGTACCTACATTCAATTCACTTGTGTTAAGAACAATTTGTGCCCAAGAATTTTATTTACGAACTTGAGGAAAACCTTACTGAGGGCTAATAAATCTTTTAGGAAGCATGGAAAATGAACATTTCTCTTTGTCTCAGATATGCATGGCAAAAGGACGTTTCTTACCTGATACAGGTGGACCAACAGGAGCTAGCTGTATCCGTTGTCCAGTTGATCCAACTTCTTTTTTATGAAAGGAAGGGATATATACTCCTGATGGGTTGTAAGCAGCACCACTTACAAAGCCAGGATTTCCTGTTGACGTTACAGAGTTTTAGTATTTTTCAGTTGCATTCAGAAAACCTTGCCTACTTTTTATAGTCACTTCAAAATATATTTACAGTACCACAAGAGTACCGAGTGTCCTTTAAAAACTCCCTAATGCTTGTCTGCTGAAAAAATGTATATATTACTTCTTTGCTTTGTATATTAGTTGGACCCTTTACAGCACGGAACAGACTCACTAAGTTGCAGATCCAGTACGTCTGATCTGCAGTTCAGCAGGAATAAAAACAACAGAACAGGATGAACGTTTCATTAAACTTAGACCACATAGAAAAGTTTATACTGAGTTTTAGAGAAAGGTAGGATCTTACCTTTTACTTACAGCTACTTGCTTTACTGGAAGCTTGTTTAAGTACTTCAGTATTTGAAAACTAGTGCTCAACAGTACTCTTGTGCTCAACGTGTTCGGCCTAAATCTATCTAAAATAATGGAACCAAACTTCTCTTGTGGGAAATGGTGCACCACTTGAAGTTGATTTTGCCAGTTCCACAGTTAAAGGCCTACTATAAAAGTCAGACCCAATCACCCTTTTTCTTTAACGCCACTTATAATTTTTTTGTGCCTAGTTTTGGTCCAGATCTTTCTCTAGAAGACCTTGGGAAGGTTGGCATAACCATCCTCATTTGGAAGCTGAGAAACACTGTGCATTGACACACAAAATTGGTACTGGAATTATTGTCCAATGGCAGAGGGATCTGTTACAATACTTAGACTCCCTGCTCCAAGAAAATTTCTTACCTTCCCCATGTCTGAAATCACTTGGGACAGTGTTAAGACTGTGCTGGCACAATGTCCAGAGAGAAATGCTTTTTCTCTAATAGCATGGTTCTGTATTAAGTAGTACTAAATTTGTGAACTACAAGGCCATACACAGTAGTTTTAATTTGACCTTTATCAAGTGTGAGCATTTTTATCACATTAATATTCAGCATGGTTTCAGTGGTAGTTGCAGTAAAACACGCAATATCTGATTTGACAGTCTCCTAAATCTCTGGCCTCAGTGCAATCCCAAAATGTTCCTTTTCACACAAACACTCCCAGTCCTCCGTGATAATTTCAGAACTCAGAGCAGTGGATCTATAAGCTGCAAAATTGGTCATCTATAAACCCAAAAAGGTATCCTCAGCTAATTACAGCTGTGTTGGGTCATTGCATACCTCTCTGTTCAGGAGCACTAACAAAAAGCATTCAGCTAACTCAGTTTTGCCAGTGTCCCCAAACTGTCACTTCTGCCAGTTCTGCAAATAGTCAGGTCTCCATGTGGCTTCCCTGTGCCCAGCTGATACCAGTCTCCAGCACAGTAAAGAATGACGCAGAAGTCCTGGTGAAAAATACAACTTTAATAAAATATTTAATAAAATTTAACTGTCTTGTAGTCTTTAAGTTGTTCTTCCTTTTCAGGAATTTGCCTGAAAAACAAAACAACACAGTTTTAGTGGTTTGTTCACCTGCCTGTGCTGCACAATACACACACATTCTCTTATTCCCCCAGTTCCTAATTATTTTACTGGGAGTGGTTGATAGCTCTGACAGCTCAGTAGCATTCCTTAAAATTCTGAGGTCTGAAAATAAGAACATGACAGGCCTCAATTAATATAACCTCAAAAAGACTACTTCTGTCTGCTTCTTATCTACAGCTCAACAAAGCTGCCTATCTGTCAAAAATTGCTCAACCATTTTTTGGTTCGCCTTACCTCTCAATGTCCAGTGTCCTTTATGAACCTTTCTGCAGGAAATGGAAGAGTGCACCAGGAGGAACAGTCTGGGTGAAACAGAGAGGTCTGGAGGGGTGATCTTTTGTTGGATGAGAACAAGGGAAGGAGGAAAAAAAAAAAGTTCAATACAAAATAAGAGAATAACTACAAATAAAAAACGTCCTATTTAAGAGAACAGTTCCTTACCTCTGACCACTGCTGTACAAACGAAGGGGTTCTTGCTACAGAAGTATTCATCCATCAGGCATCCAGGAGGTCTGGCAGCAGGTGTATAGGCAAGCACTCATGGCCATTATGTCAGCAAGTGTAAGCATGGCCCAGGCTGTATCCCCTACCTCAGACAACACATACCTGATTCTTCATAAAGGATAAAGTCATTGAATTGTTTGAGCTGGGTAGTGAGTTCAAAAATCCCTATGAATAGTTGCAATGAGACGTATCACACAGGCAGTACACACCAGAGGGGCCAGAAAGCAGGGGAGCGGTGAAACATTCAAGCAGCTTTACAATGCTCGCAACCAACAGTGTGTTTAGACACAAACTAGGCTGCCTGGAAACCTGAGTAACCACCCTCTTACACTAAGGTAACTCTGCCAAGATCTATTCAATCACAGCGCTGTAAAATCAGCGTAGCAGATAGAGGATCAGAATGCAGTCAATGGTGCAAGTCCCAAGTGCTGTTATGAACAAGCAGTCCTTCAAGAGAGGTGCATATGCTTCTTTAGGATCGCTTCTTCACCATTATCCAGCAACAGTGCAGTGACATGCTGTGGGTTATAATTAGAGTAATAAAATATTCTCTGTCTTTTGAAGCACAGTAAGTGCCAAGAGTCCAGAAGAAGTCACAGTGAAGAGAGCAAGGTTTGACAGAACAGATTACAACTGATAATGAAGTATATAATCATCTGGAATCTGCAGTTCAAGTGCAATTTTTACAAGAAAAAGTAAAACATAAATATGAAATGTGCAAAGAACCAGGCTATAATTGCTATAAATTACCTTTTGGATCCTCTAATTTTTCATTCAATCTCTCTTTGCATGATAGCTTTTCAATAGGTATAATTAAGTTCTCATCTGTAGACAAGGAAAATAAAAGGAAGAAAAAGATGGAAAGACAGAACTTTAGAAAAAGTGTATGAAGAACCTGGCTAGGTGATTTAAAAGAAATGAAGGAAAACAAAGCAAGAAAGAATAAATATCTGACATTTTTGTAACTATAATGTCTCATTCCTATGTTTTCTCAAGCAGGAAATGTTACTTAACTAGTTACTTTACAAGGTCCTTTCTAATAACGGAATAAAAATGGGATTTACCAACAATGCAATCACATTCCAGTCACACAAATACATAAATCGCAGAAGTTTAAGCATTCAGGTGTATCTGCAAAGTTGACTGACCATAACCTTACAATTGTTCAGAAATAAAGCATTTGTAACTATTTGCTCTTGTATTATTTCACCTTAGGGCAATGTTGTGGATGAGGAAAAAAAAAAAAGCACTTAAATAAACTAAACATAGTTATTTAAACAGTAAACAGCACAGTGTCAACTTTCAATTCTGTCTATATGAAGAAAACCCCAAACCGTACGTAATTTACATGCGTTGTATTTCTGGGTTCAGTGCTCCAGCTATCCTGGTTTCACGTGTGTCTGTCTTATATGTTGTTGCCTCCCCAGTATATGAAACATCACATGCAATTTAAGATACTGATGGAAATAATACCAAGTATTTTCAAACATAAAAAAATAATCAGTTTTAGGGGTTTTTTTCTTTAAACTTTTGGTAGATACCCAAAGTAAGCCAGTAAGACAAAAGCAGGATTTTTACCATTAGCATTCATCTTAATTTTATTTTCAGCACAATTCAGTAGGTAGATGACTAGCTTATTGATGCATACTTTTGGAAACGGCTCTTTGCCTTTTTGTGCCTAATTTCCTTGCAAAGCTATTTTATGAATATATTCATTAATTCTGAGGCACGCAGATACTGTATTTCAGAAAACAAAAAGGTACATATGATGATTGCTTAAAAAAGTCTGTTCTATTTCATCAAAATTCTGGTAGGTGCTGTTATTTTTCTGCTTCCTAAAATCTTTCACATAATTTCAGATAAACAACTTACAGTTCACCTGACTTTCAGAGGGAAAAGTCACGTTTGTTGACGCTGCAGAATGGCTACTGAAGTTCTGTTAGAAAGGGGTGCAGCCTCTGCAGGTAAACAAACCTCCTAATGCTCATTCTGTTCAAGCACACAAGGCTAGGGGTTCATTGGCATGGAGGTACTTGGAAGAGACTCATGCTAGCTGGACAATGGCTGCAAAGTTCTTAACAAGGTAACCTCCCATAACAGGGTGATGGGACTGTGTACTTCAAGTATAGGGCTTGGTGGTCAGAAGATAGATTTTAGTATTAAGTCTGATGCTTTCCTCAGTGAAATCTTAGATAAGCCATTTAACTAGTCTTAGTCTTCACTCTGTAAAATGCTGATAATAGTGTTCTTCAAAAAATGTATGTACCGAAAGGCACCTTACTGCAAGTTCCTTGCTGAAAACAAGGGGACTCGGCATGCAGCAAAGTATTTAGGACAAGGCTAGTAGATTGTTAAAAGACGTGTAGAATATTAGGCAGTACTTTTATTACCTGAGCACAGCACCCACCAACTTTTTTTCTTATGTGAGACTGCTGTTTGATGGTGTTCCATGGTACACTGACCAGGCAGTAATGAGGTCAAACTATTTGCTTAAATTAACACAGTAAAATAATGGTCTAAGAAGATTATGGACAAAATTTATCTTGACAGAACTTTATAATAGGGGCTGGTCTAGACTTCCTTTATGCTCTGAAAGCAAAATACGTAGTTTACATATGAAGAAGTTATTTTAATAGTCTGTTGTTAAAACAAGAAAAACTGTTAGCCTAGAAGCTAAGCCTGACAACAGAAGTTAAACCAGATGGTCTTAACTAAATTAATTAAAGTACAATGAGATATAAAGTGCCCACTTTTAATTACACTTTTACCTGTAGTATTTCTGTTTAAAGTCACTCCTCCTCCAGTATGTGCCAGCGGTTTAGAAAACAACTGGTTGTTCCAGGTTCCATGTGATCGTTCTTTATTGACTGCTACTAAAGAGACACTCTTAGGGTTTACACCTTAGAAAACAGATTATGGAAAATGTTATAAATATCAATTTTCAAACATAATTCAACCAACAAAACCCAGACATTTCTAGAACAGTAAACCAACACTGAATTATTTGTGGTATAATGTAAACACAATTAATGTAAAAGAACAATGTCCATTGATTAGGTTAGATTTTTCAGCCAAACCATGAAAACTAGAGACATTGATTTAAGAACAATTCTCTTCATGCTTTCAGGAGAACTTTTAAAAGCCTTTTTAGTACAGTTACTTGGTTTCTATAAAACTGTAATCTCATTATTGACATTTTTGGCTCTCAATTAACACTAATTAAATATACGTGTCAAAAACTAGAGTTCTCAAGGCTGAAAATAAACTATTTCTTCAAGGGATAAGTTAAAAAGTAGGACAAAGAGGTTCTTGTTACTTCAGCATGTTACAAGCATTACAAGAGTTAATGGAATTACACAGCATGAAAGCAGCTCCCAGATCTAGCGGTAACAGAACTAAAGCGGTACAGATAAATAAAAAATATGCTCCTTGGAGCTATTATTCTCTTAAGTGCTGAAATTAATTATTTTTTACATCTATGCCTTTCTCATTGAAAAGTCTACTAAAACCAGAGAGACATTAAAAGCCTGCTTAAAAAAAAAAGATAAGAAATACAGATGAACTTTCCATTTGTGTTACCTTTAGACAGGGAAGCTCCCCCCCCCCCCCCCCTTTTTTTTTTTTTTCTTTTTGACTTAAACTGTTGAGTCTCTGGGCATCCTATTCAACATTCAAGAAGTGATTTCATATTCAGAAGCCATCACTGGCCTAATGAATTCCTGAGAAATTAGTGATACATTGTAACAAAACAACTTGCCTGATAATCAGGAATTCCTCTGTAAGCCACCTAAATTCTCGTATGTGGATTACAGCAGAAATCATGATACACTTGCTGTAATTGTGCAAACCATCATATTAATAAAGAAAAGATACTAAGTGAGACACCAAGGGAATAATTTGATTATAGACTATATTCAGAATACTAACTGAAGGAAACATTCCCTTTTCTTTCTCCTCCTTCCCATTCTTATTCCTAGCAATTACATAATTTTATGTTATTTTCCTGATAAAATCACCCAGATTTAGACTAAGTTATCTATCTCCTCCTTCCCATTCTTATTCCTAGCAATTACATAATTTTATGTTATTTTCCTGATAAAATCACCCAGATTTAGACTAAGTTATCTATTTATTTTTAAGGAGGATGACTGCCTTGGGAAAGGAAGTGAGTGTGTGAATTCCTACCAGTGCAAGTGGCTGATATTTCTAAACACTTCCTACCAAGAAGGGTAACTGTTCTTATTTAAGTTAAAAAAAAAAATATATATATATATATAGATGTGGGTAGTTTCTTCAGTCCTCAGATACACTTGCTTATGGGTCAATCAGGATATATTCCTAGGGATCCAAGAGATGTTGGATTCATATTACTGGGGGTTTTATATGTTACTGGTCATAAGAGGGCCTGTGAACTTTTCTGGTGTACAAGCAGTGTTGAGCTCCCTTCCATATTTACATAGCCAGGAACTTCCGCATCAATTGAGATGAGATATGTTCTGGGAAAGGCATTTAGTTCAAAACTTGAAAATGTAGTCTGGTTACAAAAAGTTAAATTATCCAATGTGAAATCTAAAGTTTAAATGTACTGTACATAGATTGTTCACAGCTTGTATTTTCCACATGTATTGACTTTTACACTTACCAGGTAGATATCTTGATTGTCTTAGATAGTACTGTTTTGCTGATGTATTTGATCTTCCAGAATCATTTCTCATCAGAACCTTATTTTCTCCTCCTGGCTGGATACAGCACGAAGCTTTTGGTTCTGGCACACTGAAAAATTAGAATATTCAAACAATGTGACCAACAACTCCAGCTCACAATACCACAAGCTGACCCTAGCCTGAAAAGTACGGTGCTCTTCTCTTATCCTTTCATCAGTAGAATTTATTCCCACAAAGTAACAGCCAAATCTCATACCTCATGAGAGTTTGACCTGGGACTTTGAAGAAAAAAGTTTATCCAACACTACGAAATAAAAGCAAATGTGGATAACTGTGGCAGAACTTAGTACCTAATGTAGCCAACAAAGGACACTGGACACTGTTTACTAAAAAATTTGTGATTTTATAATTATAGGACTTACCTAAAAAGACATTCCTTGTTTTTATTTTCTTTCAACAGTGCAATGCTAGGCTTCTTTGAACATGACATTCCAAATTCAGTGTCATCCAAGTCATCCCAGCTATCCACAGCCTTTACTAAAGTCTGACCCCATCGTCTTCGGCAGCTTTTAGGACCTACTGCACCATTCTGAGGGCCACTAGCTACTTGCTTCTATTTTAAATAGGAAAGAAAAGTGTCAATTAAGTTCTAAAATTTTGTATTTTGTATCTAGCTCACTTCCTGACTACTGCTTAAGAACTTTGAGGGAATTTTTCCCATTGTGTTGTGCCTATTTTGGTCATAGTCTTAGAATGATTTTAAGCACAAAACATAACAATAATGCTGGCAGGTATTTTGAGTGTAGCTCTTTTGGACTGTCATCCTTAAATTGCTCAAAACTATCCACAGTAGTGAAGTTAATGTTCTATTTGCAGACCCAGTTCAATGCTCAGCCTCTACTACTGGCACCTTGCTGAACTCATGCTCTCATTAGTGGTAGATGAACCGTCAAGAATTAGAGCACAGTGGTGCAGAACATTCATGGCAATCATGCTCAGGGTTTAGGAGCACCAATTGCTGTGGTCCCAAAGTAAATAGAGCAAATAAAAGAAGTTAGTCAGGCCCTTCATTAACATTCTCTTCCAAAGAAATTATTAGATTTTAAAACTGTCCTTTCATCTGACTATAGTTTGTTTTCCAGTATTTTCTGAATACCTGTTATTTTAACATACTTTATATTGCAGTTCAGTGAGTATAAGTGGAAAGCAAAATGAAGATTGCAAACCAAAGTTTAATACTCATCTTGCTATAAATCTTACTTGTTAAATTCTTACCAGCTCAGGAATTGGATGAACTTTCTCAGGTATTTTCCTGCTTGAGGCAAGCAAAGTTCTCCCTTTCCACTTCTCTATTGTATACTAACAACATTTTTGTGAATTGTTTCTCAAAGGTCAATAAGCGATAGTTGTCGTAACTACATTACTGCATAAGCATGTCAGTAAAGGCTGCTATAAATGAACATACATTGTTGTTACAAGCAATCTGTTCTTCTGATTTGCTGTAAAATTTCAATAAGTGGCTAGTTATATCCTTAATTAGTCCCTAATTAACTATCTGCATTTCCCCTAATAAACAGTATGATAATTTTCAAGGGATCACCTGGATGAATAAAGTAAGAACTTGTAATAGAAACACCAAAGCATTTATTGAAGACAACTTACCGGTGATGAGTTTTTATTGATTGTTGGAAAAAATGGTTGTGCCTGTGGCTGCTGCTGTTTTGGTACTTGCTGGTTAGCTGTATTCTGAGGCAATTGAATTTGCTGGAGAGGCTGGTGGTTAACCTTTGACAGGGCCTGTGGCTGTGTTTTGTCAGGTACATCAGGTGAAGACAGAGGTTCTGGCTTGGATATAGATTGCAGTTTAGGTAAGGCTGGCTTTGGCTCTGTTGTCTGAACTGGTTTAATAGCAGTCTGCTTCTCCAGATACTGTGGAGGAGGTCCTAAAACTTGGCCAACTTGAAAGTAAGGGTACTTCAAAGCCTGGAGAAGAAGATATAACATACTAATTTTACTTCAAAAAGTTGACTTTGGTAACCTCATCAAGGATCTAAGCAGGTTTCTGAAGAATTTGAGCAAGCTCTACAGCACAGATGCAAGATGGATGCATAATGAGATCATATATAATCAGTGGGTATTGATAACTGTCAGTTCTGTATTTTAAACTCGTCCCATCATACCATTTAGTAAGATGGATCTGCTTGTATGTGTTACAGCAGTCATGTCCTTTTTTTCACCACCTTTACTTATAGGTTTTGTGGAGTCTGTGTTTTGAGGTGCATTTTACATTCAACACCATTCTTTATTCATACAGTAACAAATTTCAATCTTAAAACAGGTAATCTCCACTACCTGTACCACACGCTTTGTTACATATTTCCACTGCTAACTATGTTTTGGCAACTTGATGAACAGCTTTTTTTTTTTTTTTAATTTAAAAAAACCCCAAAACCCAAAAGTGTGATGATTGCCATTTAATATTAATGTATGTTTTACAATTAGAGGATGTTAATGAGCAAAGTTTCTCCTTCATTTTCTTATCCACCAGCTTTCCCTGTTTTTGTTTTGCTTTGAAGTACATTCACTGTGCTTTCTGTGCCTTCATGGTGTTTATTCGGAAACTACAGTGTCTGTCTTCAGGAAGATGTGCATTTCATTCTTTTTCTCTGACGTTTTCATGTCCATCACGAGATGCACAGCACGGACATACCTTACTAACACAGCTCCTCCTATGTCAAAACAACACACTCTGCTACTCCTTCTGGGTAGGATCCTACTCTTTGTTTGTTCTCAAAGAGATGTTTTGCCTCAGCTGCATTTGAGAATTGCTGCCTTTGTACACATTTCCTTGTACATGCATTAAACTCTCCCTTTCGGCTGTGGATTACACAACTGCTGCAGCTGCTTCCTTGATAACTCACTTGGGCAAAAGCTGGTTATTTGCTTTCATAAAGCACCATGTAGCGTTCTGTGTAGGTATATATAGCACTGGACTACAGTTGAATCTCAGTGACCGTAACAATAGATATGCTTTATAAAGTGGAGAGAAATGGTTGCTCTACTTTGCACCATCTGCTTAACCACTTCTGAATCACTTACATTACATTCACCTAGGGTAACTTGCAATATGTCTTTTCTGTTTCCCAATTGTATTCCACTTTTATACCTTCTAAATAGGATTGTATTAGGCAGGAATACTCAAAAATCAATAGAATGTAACCATCTTTGGTACTTGAAATATGTATACTTCATTTGTCAAAATTAACCTGGAGAAAAATTGTGACCTTGTGACCTATTGGTATGTTCTTTACAAAGTTCTTTCCTTATCACTTAGTACAGTTTACATCCCACCTCTAGATAAAAATAATCCTTAGCTCTTCCACACTGCATTTCATCTGCAGCTTCACAAAAAGCAAAGCTTAATTTTTCAGTATCCCTCTTCATACAGATGGGGGAGGAAAATGAAGAAGGCAGAAGTGACTTATAGTTACAATTCAGGAAACTTGCAGCTCAGATTTTTCTCTGTACTGCATAGACAAAGTCTTATTACATCTGCTGTGCTGAACCAGATTTAGAACTTCTTCTCCTCCCTACTCAGTCTAATTCCCACCACAGTGTTCAAAGCGAGGAGACTTTTCTCTGGCCATCAGTATTACGACAAGCAATTGGTTTCTCCATCTACAATTCTTTAACAATGCACGAAAATTCAGTCTTATGCTTAATCATTCAGATGCTCAGACCTGACTTGCTGTAGGTCTCTTCTTTGGATTCCAGTTCAGCATATCACTCATAAGCTGTATTGCTTCATTGCTTGCATTTGGGATGAGAGTTTTTAGGCTTATAGGGACACATTGTGGGAAACGGAAATTCATGGCAGAAGCAAGGTGGTATCCTTCTGGCCAGTCACTCTGTTTTAAAGGAAAGAAAAATTAGTACAAAACAGGAACAAAGACTATATATCTTTGAGGTATTAGATCAAATTTAATATTATGCAGCTTGAGTCATGTTTGGTCTGCATAGCTCCTTCCTATATAGCGGAAAACAGGCATTCCTATTTTCTATTACAATTATTACACCACCAGTGAATGGAGCATCAGGCTCCAATGGCAGTCCTTCTCAAGCTCTCCTGTAGGTAAGGGTGGAACTGTCATTGTGGATACCACACTTAGACATATTCTGTCTGAAGGAGGAAAGAGTGCAGCAGTACCAGGAGCAGTACTGAACATCCCACCTACCACAGAAGTGAGCTCAAACAGCTGACTTCAACATACCTTATTTATGAGAATAGCAGAGGTGAGGCCCTTCCACCCAGCATCCCGTGGTTGCGTAACCATGGTGCAGCCTATACAATGTACCACTGATCCCACCATTAAGATAGTCAATGATTAAGTTACAACTAGACACTACTGCAACGGGAAAAAGCCATGACCACCCAATGAAGCCTTTTTTTTCGTGCGCATTTAACGTGCCAATAGTAAAACCTGAAGTCCTTAGTTGCTCGGTAATTGCATTGTTCGAATACAGAATCACAGGATTAGCAAAGACCTCAAGAGATCATCTAGCCCATACCCTTGTCCCTCCCTGACAGGCATTAGTCTCAAAAAGCTTCCAGTTTCTGGCACTCCACAACTGCTCTTAACAGTCTGTTCCAGAGCTTAATTCTCCTCAAGATCAGAAAAATGTACGTTTTTCTTGCAGCAATACAAGACCATTGTTGAGTGTGCTATCATCCATGGACACCAAGAAGCACTATATCTTTCTTCTCTCTAGAGCAGCCTTTTTACACATTAGAAGGTGTATTTCTTCTCCTTTCTTCCAGTCTTCCTTTGCATACGCTAAAGAAGCTCAAACAATTGAACTCCTGGGTCTAGGCTTTTTAAGTTTTCCCTCTCCTCTGGACTCTGATTTTTCTCTCTTGAAAGGCAAAACTTATAGCTGAACATAATATAGCAAGTGGAACAGGAAGATCAGTTCATATGTCAGTGGACTATACTCCTTTCTCTACACGCTCATATGGTATTTGTCTTTGCTGTAACAAAATATTGTTGACGTACAATGCAGTATATAGCTCCTACATCTCTCCTACAGGCATGTCAGCTGGATAGTTATCCCCAGATGTTTATGTGGCTGGTTATTCCTGCCTAAGTGCAGCACTCTACACATTACTAAAGAATTTTTTTTAAAGCTACGTCTCTAATTTTTTAAGTAACTCTGAATCCTAATCTTGTCTTTCAACACACTCAGTCCTTCCCAGCCTGCCATCTACCAACTTAAGAAGTAAAATCTATTCCTCTAGCAGGCTTTTAATACAATTTAAAAGTTTAATCACAGAATCACAGAATCACTAAGGTTGGAAAAGACCTGTAAGATCATCAAGTCCAACCATCAACCAAACACCAGCATGCCCATTAAACCGTGTCCCACAATGCCTCATCCACACGTTCGTTGAACACCACTCAAGACTCCTATTCAATCTACCTTTCATTTTGAATGCGAACCAGAAAAGCTTGCTGTCTGAATAAGGCTTTCCAAACAGGTATGCACTTATCATGCAGCTTGTTTATATAAATAGGCTGATAAGAATGTTATGAAGGACAGTATCAGAAGCCTTACTGAAGACAATTTATGATATTAGTGCTTCTCCTCTATCCACAAAGCTTGTTACACTGCTACAGGAGTAAATTGGATTGATTTGATAGAATTTGGTCTTAAGATACCGTGTTAGCTATTACTCATCTTGTTATGTACATTAACAGTTTTAGCTCTGTCAACACAGCCTACGGTAATCAAAAGAACTCAAATGTAATTATAAACCAAGTCTGGTTAAAACAAGTCTCAAGACTTCAAGTGACTTCCTATTCCACCTCAGAGAATAATTTGTTCATTTAAATTAATGGGGGTAGACTTTTTCTTCCTCTGCTGCATCTCCCTCCTTTATTGGAGTTGGTGATATTCCATCTGTCAGAGGTAGCAATAAAGAAATGATTTAGAATTAAGTAGCAAAGGCTGAGTGTTGAACTGGTGAAGTACAGGGAAAAGGTGAAAATAGTACAAGTGCAAAAATGAAATATACATTTAAATTTTTAAAAAAAGAATTTGGGATTATTTAAAGTGCCATCACCAACCTTCAACTCATGAAAATGCATTTCATTAATCTCTCCTTTTCAGATCGTCATCAGCCTTTTCATTAAATTGCCATACTCCTAGTGCACCATCACTGCCAGTACTTGAATGGTGCAACTAATTGCTTTATTTATAAAAAAAAGCAACTTCATTTATAAAATAAAGCAAAAACAGCTACCTGTCACTATTCAAAAAACCCAAACTCACAGATGTCATTAGTATGGTATTATGGACTTAAACAAAGAAAGGCAAACTGGAATAAAGATAGCTTCTGGGCATATCCTTATTGCAGGATAATGGAATAAATGAAAAAGTATGTCTGAAAAAAATGCCATTTGTAAAACTATCTGCAAAACCATCCTATTAAAATAACTGCTTGTGTTTTTCAGAATGCAGAACAGTACTTCACTTTTAACGAATGCATAGTTTGTTGTGATAATTCCTATCATAATATTTAAGTGCTCTTCTTACACGATGATCTCCCTGAAGAATGCCTTAGCATCGTCATAAGGAGATAAAATTCCCAAGTCTGCCCAGCAGATGACAGGCGCGCAGAGGAACTAATTACAGCTTCCTGATCCTAAAAGGCTGATGTACAGTGTCTCTAACCCTTAGCGTCTTTAGAAGGGGCTATAGTTTTGTCTGAAATACTCAGCTGGTAATGCTCCCTGCTTTCCCAAGCAATCACCTTGCTAGTCCGGGAATGACAGAGTGTAAACAGTCATGACTTGCTTCTGTTCAACTACTTATATTAGAGAAAAACCACAGCAGTCAGCTCAGCACTGCTCTGCTACTACACACAGTGAAAATCTCTCTCTGACCTCCCTGCACTTCCAGAACTTGTTTATGCTATACATTGCAAATGTTCCAAAAGCTGGTATGTTGCTCTCTTTCACAGATATTCTTAATATACATCAAAACGTTGTTCTTACTATCCTAGACTTGTGAGCTGCTTAAGAAACTTAACATCAGTGTTTGAAAACTCAAGTCTTAAAATACTGCTCATATTCCACCTTATTTCTGATGCACAATTGTCATAGCAAGCACTGTTCTACACATCACAGCCATTTTCACTTAGTCTTCTAGACTCAATTTTCACTTCCACAACATATTATCTACAACTCTCCACCTCTGACCTTTCACTCTCTGCTCTGCCACGAGCTTGCACCTGTTTCTCAGTATGTTCTCTTGGATGTCTTCCCACCACTTCAGGCTCTCCATGTTCCGAGCTAAGCTTCATCTATTTCTGGTTTAAGTTTTCTGTTCCTCACTTCTCTATTGATAACAGCTTCTTTACTGGACAAGAATTATGCTTTATTTTATATCCATAGAACACCAAAGAAATTGATGTTTTTCTCTCCCACCCTTAGGTTTTCCAGATCTAGAGACTCTGTGTTCAGTCTGTTATTTCACAAAGTTCTGTTTGCACCCATGAAGTACTGATATACATCTGCCATCTTTTATTCTCCAAAAAATATTTATATCATATGGTGTTTTTTCAGTTTATTCAAAATTTTGCAGGTAAACTTACTCTTTTCTTGCATGTTCATATATCCATTTGCTAAAACAACTTTTTAACTGAAGTAAATATAATTGCATACATTTTTATATGCAGTACCCAAACCCTCCTTGTAATTTCAAATAGCATTTAGCCCTTCCAGAAAACAATTGTTTCCTCTCTAAAATACTGCACATTTTTCCTGTGTTTGAGATCAAATGTTTCCTTTATGCTTTAAAAATAAGAAAAGCATAACTTGTCTTATTTATGGTATCTTCTACAAGCTCAAAATTCTGGGTGCCAGCCTAGAAGAATTACACTTTCAGGAAAGGAAAGCAAATCGGCTGTGGCAAAATAAAATCCTGTGAGACTTCCGATTTTCTTGCCAATATACATAGCTTTAAATAATTAAATTAAACAATTTTATCTGGCTTTCATCAGAGGAGAGCAAGGCTACTTATAATAGTATGATATACAACAGATGCTAATACACAACAAAAGACTAGCATTATATGCCTTAATGGAAGCTTAAAAGAAATACAACTGAGAAAACCTTAACTCTGCAGGAAACTTACTAAAACAATAATTTATATGTATGTTCTGAAAGAGAGATAACATTCAATGTTTTATATTAATTTTATTTAACCTCTTTTTTTGAAATACTATTGTGTGAGTTTTTCTAGAAGTCTTACCTTTTTCGGAGTCCCTAATACTTGGCAAATTTTGAAGATTTCATCTACTTCACTTGTGCCTGGGAAAAGAGGTCTTAGCGTGTACAATTCAGCCATTATGCTGCCAACTGCCCACATATCAATAGGTGAACTATAAATAGATGATCTTAGCAAAACTTCAGGAGCACGGTACCTATGAGGATGGAAAGAAATACTAATAAATTAAAATGGTAAGAGAAAGGTAATTAGTTAAGATAATGTATTAACTTCTTAATATACTTACCACCTGGTAGAAACATAATCTGTGTAAGGTGGCTGAGATCTTAGCTCTCTAGCCAAACCAAAATCTGCTATTTTCACAAGTTCTGGTCCAATACAGAGAAGGTTTTCAGGCTTCATATCTCTATGAAAAAATCCTATAGAAGGTCAGACAGAAAAGAACGGTGGATTATTGTGCCATCACTTCTTGAACAGCAACCTTTTAATAGAGTAATCCAAAATTTACTTTAAGATGTTTTGGAAGACTATAGCATATTTCTTTTTTAAATTAAAAATAAATGAATGGTAACCTTCCCCCCGACAAGCATGCATATTTTCCCTCCAGTGATTATTACACCAAGTGTTCTTAAATTAACAAACGTATGCTGTCATTAACACACTAAGGAAAATGAATTGGCTATTGCAGCAATATCAGATAACAAACCAATTTCAGAATGAAATCTTTGGCGAAAACTACAACTGCTTTGTCAGTTTTGGATAATGGAAAATTGAGCATCTGACACACTTGATTTATAAAATTCCTTGAACGATTTTAAACATGTTTATTTATCATTGTGACAACAGTTTGCAGACACAGACATATAAAAGATATCAAAATTCTGCTCAGGAATGCTAATATTAGTAATGCAGGCACATAAAGTTTCTTTAATGCTTACTGTTGGCTTGAGCACCTAGATATCTGGACAGCGGTTCAGTTGCTAAGCAAATCTGCTACTTAATTGGTACATACAATTTGTTAAAATATAAATCAATTTGCTTGAAATTAACTTGCTACAATCAAGCATTGTTTCTGCATGCAGAAACTGATAACGACTGCAAGAAATTGGCTGAAATTATTACAGTGAAACGTAAATGTTCAAATTTGTCATACCCGTCATTCCCAAACACTTATGGTCAAAACGAAATATTTATATTTTAACTTAGAAGTGGCAGTTTTCCTTAAATTCTAATTTTCTCATTTATTTCATGTAGAAATGAGGAAGGAAAAGAGGATGCTAATAATCAAAGAACAGTACATGATCTTGATTAGTAAGACATGAAATGGCAATTTCTGGGTATTTGATAATACTGAACAGAACTAATTATTTATTTGAATTCATCAACAGGCCTCGCCAGGGTACACAAAAGCCAATCAGAGATCACTGGGAACACTGTTTCTTATTTCTTTTTCAGCTAATATTTTATTGTCTTTGGAAAGTTTTAGGGATACCAATGTGATGTGAAGAACAAGTACAAAATAAAAAAACTTGAGCAAGAGAGTAAATTACTACTTTTTAAAATGCAAGGGAGCTTAACAGTAGTATTTCAGAATGCAGTTTGCAGACAGATATTAAACATGAGAATTAAAAGTTTTGTAAATGCTGTGAAACTTTTTGATGTTGTGAGCACACAGCACCTCTTACTTAGACTGTGCTTGTAGTTGCTAGAAAAGGCCCATCTCTTAAAATACTTAAATCCAGGTTGTATTTGATAAGGAGACTGTTTGAATTTCTTAATGAACAAGTTATATTAATATATTTTTTTTAGATGTAGGGTATCATAGTAGTTACAGTATCTCAAGACAGGAGAAACTGCCATCTGTAAAGTGTCAATGCTCTTAAAATAGATCTTTCTGAGGAAAAAGAAATGCATCGTATAGCACAGCGTACAGGTTTCTTTAGTTTGTTTATTCATCTGGTAACTAAGGTGGAAAAAAGTACTGAACAGTGTATGAACAATATCCAATGATCTCAAAAAGAAAGAGGAATATCTGATTATAGAAAAACAAGGTGTAACTTCAGGTATGGCTTAAAAATGCACCATACTTGAAGCAGATAAGAATAATTTTTATTAGAGATAATTAATAGCCTTTGCTGGATATTTTTACTCCTTTATTACTGTGCATTATCTTATTTTCTGAAAAAGTGCTACATAGTTAAACTCTAGTATGAAACCTACCGTGTTTATGGATAAAAGCTAGCCCTTGTAATATCTGATACATCATGTTTCTGATGACTGACTCAGGGAACAACTTGTTTCTGTGAAGAAACAGATTAACAACTTCATATAATTAAAAAAAAAAAAGTATTTTCAGCACATACGTATTTCTTCATTTTGCACAACACTTCATGAACAGATGACAACAGACTCGTCAAGTCTTGAGCACTAAGTAAGACAGATGCAGCTAGCGCTCATCTCAAAACTCAATTGCTGCCAGGCCTTAATTTCACTCACTGTAAGTGCTGCAGAGGGACTTCTTTGCAGAGAGGTTCATGATCCTATCTCTCTGTAGAAGCTGGCTGGCCAGTAGTGTGCTTGACCAGATGAACAGGGAACGCACAGTAATGTAGCAAGGAAGAGACCACACAGCATAGCACTGTGATAGGTGTGTTACCCCGTGGTACCTTTAAGGGAACCCTGACTGAGAGCAACGCTTCTCAACTGTAGGGTAACATTGTGCTACTACCGCTAGCAGCTATCTCAGGATGCAAACCTAAGAGCTTTGCACATTGGGAGATAAAGGTGCACAACAAGGTCTGAAGGAAACACACATTAAAAGCAAAAGAATTCAACAAAGAAAAATGTTGAAAAGGCAGGTCCTATTCCAAAGTCCACCTTGCAAGCCTTGCTATTGTACTGTTTGTCCAAGATTGCAACGTCACGCAGTTAGTCCATACATAGGTCTTCCTTATGAGCATGCATGCATGTACATGCAGATGACCATCCCCACCTTAAGCCAAATCCAGGAGCAAAAGCAGAAGGAACAGTGTTTATCCAATCCTTCATACATTAAAGTGAAGGCTAATAAAGAAAAAAACACCCCGAATTTGGAATTTCTCTCATGGCTCTACACACCAAAGACATGCAAACTATCGTGTTAACAACTGAACAAACTGTTATTTCCAAATGCATTACAATATGCAATATTGTAATGCAGCGCAATGCAAATTCTACCCTCAGATAAGCAGGTGCAGCAACTCCTGTTCACATCAGTGGGGCTGCAAGAAGAGCCTAAAACAGAAATTCCAATGTGTTCTTCAAGATAGCGTAAGAATCATAAAATAAAGCATGATAGCACACTATTTGTTCAGTAAAAAAGACATACCTGTCCTTCATTAACTGATAGAGATTTTCCTTCATGTATTCAAATACAAAGTAAAGGTGGTCATTTTCTCGTATGACTTCTTTCAATTTTATTACATTGGCATGATTTAGCTTCTTCAGAGACTGTAATAGAGCAAAATACGGCTTCAGATAACTCAACAGTGACTTGGATTCCTTACCAGAGCTAAATTTTAACATGTAAAAGTTTCTAGCACGGAATTTACAAAACACGTCCACCTGATAGTCTGTATTTACCTTGTAATCTCTGTTTCAAAGAACAAAATAGCATTTTAAATGAATTTCAAAATAAAAGCAGCAAAGATATTAATAGTAGTTTAAAACTTCTATTTCTAGGGATTACATCATAGCTGAGGTGATGATTAACACAAAAACCTAATTCCCTACAATGAAAAACAGTTCTGAAGCTGTAACAGCTCTTGCTTACAGAACTGAAAAAGAAAACCCAGCAATTTTTTTGTTATGAAATTTTGATGAACATGGATTCTCTTACAGGTGCTCTTTTTGGAGATACTGATTATGTGCAACTTCCAACAAGTTAAACCTAAATTATGGATACCCACCTGCTTTGTTAGGTTGTATGTACAGGAAATCAGATGCCCAAAACATTGGATGACTTGGAATTTAATCCCAGTTTTTCAAGTGTTATTCTATCATTTGGCTAGCCAAA
The DNA here is from genome assembly GCF_030936135.1 of Gavia stellata. Classification (NCBI taxonomy): domain Eukaryota; kingdom Metazoa; phylum Chordata; class Aves; order Gaviiformes; family Gaviidae; genus Gavia; species Gavia stellata. Next base: position 99,248,219 of record NC_082596.1, on the reverse strand, counting down.
ACTCCAAGTGCTTTCTACAAATGCCCCAAATACAAGATATGAGGACTGGATATACACCTAGAAATCTGCCAGTAAAATGAGAGAGGAGGATAGTACACCACACACAGAAGCACACACACAAAATCAATTTATTTATCTTCTCTCAAAGACCAGAGGCTTGCCTGTGAGACACTGCTGCTGCTTGAGAATAGTGGGATATTGCACAAAGCAGTAGTTGCCCTTTTCCTTCATGCAAACCTAACCAGACACTTACTTTAAAATGTATTATGTTCACCACTTTACCTTGACTTCTCTCAAATTCATACATTCATCCCATGAATAGAACTTTCTTTTCATTCTGAAATACAAGTCCAAGATAAAGTATTTTCAGTGAACAGTACAGAATGCTTTTAGAACAAAAAATCTAAACATGTTATTGTCCAAGTGTAGCATTAGCTGTATTTTGAACTCAAAACATTCTAACCCATCAGCAACTTAATTAAAAACACACTCAACTCTTAGAATTGCTAGAAATTTCAGTGTTTGACAATTAATCACTGCAAACATATTTTTAGAGGAGTAGTTTGCCAGAGAGACCATGACACTCCAAGGTATTTGTAAAAACATGAGGGATGCAAAATCCCTTTGTATCATTTGAATTGTGCTCTTAATAACAAGGAAAGCAACAGTGCCACTGCATATAAGACATGGATGTTTCAGACCAGAAAAATCACCTCTCTGTGCCTAAATCGCACAGTCTGGGAAAACAAAATTATTTTTGAAATCTGCAAGGTATCTTGAGTGCTTGACATTATAATTAAGCTTCTGACTTGATCAGTCATTTTTACAAACCTGTTCCAAGGTATTAAATACCAAATAAAAATGGTTTCATTTTTCAAGCAATACTCATATACATATACAATAGTTTCTAAACTAATCATTATATATAACAGTGTAATACATTTATTTGTAAGTCTTGCATAGATACAAACACGGATGTTCGATGTTGCTCAGATCTTGGGACCGGGTTGTGAATGTCATGTTATTTGCTGTGTTTCTGTAACGTTCTAGCGCCTACAACGAAGAGATTGAAACCCAACATTTTCATTTAAAATATCTGTGTCTTCAACCAAAACTGTCCCCCCTCAAATCCCAAACTTAAAAATCACACAAAAGAATGCCAAATCCTGAAATCATGATGAAAAACACTTCCCACAAAATGTTGTTCCTTTTGTCTAAAAATAATGAAAATAATGAATTGCAGGTTTTTTTTTTTAGTTTAGATTAATATTATTAACTTAGGTAACAGTACTAGCAGTATAGAGAGAAACCCCAACATGCTCAAAAATTCTTAAAAAAGTCAGTCAATTATATTACAGTTATCTTTCTGCAGCAAATCCATAAATGGAGAAAAAATATCTCAGCAACATACGATTTCTGATATTTCAACTTACGCTTTACATCCTGCTTGCAATTCTGCAGGAATACAAGGGGAACTTCCCCACTCCTCTAGTACAATTTTTGTTGGTTTGTAACAACATTTTTAGGCAAGAATGACAACGCTGATGATTACGCACAACACAACCTTATTAGATCCAAGGAGACAGCCTTTATTTACCTGATCAGATCGTTACCTGGTATTTATCATTGTAGCAATATTTGAAACTTAATGCAGTACCTAAAAAGATTTGGGGGGGTGGGAAGGTATTTCAAATGTACCCATTAAGATGGGTATTCTTACAATTCATATAAATAAACTCCCTAATTAATCAACTGCACATCCAGTTTTGCTTTTCCTTTGGTGTTAGCCTAACAACATTCTAGAAAGCAGCATGTTCTAACTGAAGAAAAGCAGCATGGAATTTTATAAGCCAAGATAAATCAGTAACTTCTACAAAGTGATGTGTCCCACTATTGATCTGCTAGCTGGAAGTCTGATCAACAATCACCTTGTTAAGCATCTTAATTAAAAAAATTAATTTCGTTACGTTAATTTCCTTAAAAAGGGACATTCTTTTCTCTTCTACACAGATGGCCGACAACAATAAAGTGAAAAGCAAAGACCTTCAAGCTTTCGCAAGTACCTTTACTGGATTTAGATGTTACATACCTTTTGATAGCCACAAGTTCTCCTGACTCGTTGCTCTTCCCCATCAGCACACTGCCATAGGTGCCATCACCTAGTTGTTTCATGATAGTGTAACGGTTCATTTTTTTTTTTTTAAGACCCGGACAGCCAAAAGCTTATGAAATTCTAAATGTCTTCTGTTTTATTATAGAATTCTATGCTCTTTGATTTTCTTTGAGAAATCTTCTTCCAGAATGTTGTACATTGGTGAACGTTTTCTCATAACGGAGCAGGATATTCACTAGCCTCCTCCAAATTACAGCTACTTTGAGATTCAGATAGAAAGTTTCAGAGACAGAAGAACATGGTAATTCTCACATAGATCCTTAAAAAAAAAAAAAAAGGCAATTGTGTAAATTTACAGTATGTTAGGCTCTGCTATTTGTATCTAACAATAACAACTGCCAGATCTGTGTGTGTTCTTTAAATCGAACGCTTCAGTATAACTAGTTCCTTTAAATCCTTCAAACCACAGAAGGTGCCTAGTCTAGGATTAGGGTTAGAGTAAGCAGGGACTGGAGAGTCAAGATTACTGTCATAATTCCAGAGAAGTTTAAGGCTGGTGTCCTCTTAATTTGCAGAAAGCAGTAGGTTCCTAAGCTCTACTGAAGGCAGGGCTGAAGTTGGGGAAAACAGACAGAAGAACCCCAATTTTGCACAGGGTGCTAGGGTAAACCTAGGGTCTGAATGCTGGGTTTTGGATTGGTAGGGCAAGCAGGCTCTCTATGCTTAAAGGTAGTGAGGAAGGGAGGTGAAGAAGCAAGGTAAGCGCTGCATTCTTCGCCAAGGTAAGTCAAGTGTTATAAATGTACCTGGATATCTTACTCTGAAGTTCACAGAACTCTTACTCTATAGCTACAGTTAGGATTAGGCACAGTAACGCTGAAGAGTTAAGTTAAAAGTTAAGCTCAGTTTTACAAGGCCTGCAGAGAGAAGTATAGAGCTCATGTGCATTGGTATGGGACACTAGATCTAAATTGTCATTTGGAAAAGAGTGCACATTAAACAATGCTGATTCTTCATCTTTGAATTTATGTAAACCTTAATTTGAATCCAAACTTGAATCTGAACCCTAATTTTTGTTACACACAATACTATCTGTCACCAACACTTATGATGAAGGCCTGTTCCCGTAGGTCCTCTGCACAAATCCCGATTCTAACCTCAGCAGCAGCTGCCTACTATACACAATCCTAAACACTGATGTTAAGGCACTTACGCAAACTCACAATAGTCATCCACTTATTTATGGAGGCCTAGAAAAAACTAACAACCAATCACTGCACGTTTATTCACTGTAACCCAAATGCTTAAATGCAAACAAATCATTGACTGCTGACCGAACTCCAGCATCACCTCTATCTTTTGCCTCTGCTGCCTAAAAATGCAAAATAAAGCTCAAATCAACTGACATCCACTGTCAGCCTACCTCTATTGAAGATGCAGAATTCAGCACGCAACTCCATAGTCCTTCATGCCAGAATTAGCAACAGGCTGCTAAGGCTGCCAACCAGATTAAGGTACTCAAATTCAGCTGGTAACAAGCCTTGGGCCTGAGATTTACAGGCCTGGCAAAATTCAACAATAAAATCGGCCTCTTAACTAGTATGAACACAGTATTCTTGAGTAGACTAGCCTGCTGTGTAAAGAAAGGAAACGTCTGCCTGGACAACACACCGATGTTTCTAAGCTGTTATTACTTGAAATGCTGCTTCCTTAGAGAAGGCATAACATGTACCTTGTTACTCACTGTTGCTTCTGTTACCGACGGGAATCTTACATCAGCTGTCAAGAAGCCAGTAACAAGTGACCTAGTAGACAACTCAATTTATCATCTTTGCAGCAGACAACCAGTTTAGCAGTGAAAAATATAAAGAAGTTTTTATGAATCCCCCCAAAAAGCTATCGCTACAGTAAAATAAGATCCCTTGTTAATAGCATATTCTGTAACAAAGCTAAAAACCAGATTTAACAGAAAGTAACAGGCATAAACAGACAATTCTAGTTATGACTGGGTTTTAAATTGGACTTTCATATATTTAAGCCTATTGTTTTTCTCAGCTTTATATCTTGTTCCCCAAAGTGCCTGCTGCATGCACTCTAGTCATTAATACCTTGAATAATGCCATTCTTCAACCAGACTATTTGTTGACTCCAGTAATAAGTGCATGATCAAGTGTTTATGCCAAGACACATACTAGCTACTCATACCTTGCAAGTTATCAACTGTTAGTTTTATATATATATATATATATATATATATATATCGAAAAAAAACCAAACCAAAACAGAGTTTCTGGAAGTATTCTAATAAATATTTTAAAACACAGCATCTGCATCTAAAGCATCACAATGATACACTGTGTATGCATGTTGTGTATAGCTATACATAGACATATAACATGAAGTTAAATGTAACAGGATTTGGGTGCCTGCGTTTCTGTGTTTCAACAAGTATCATGCTACAGTGTTTAAGAGGTGGGTTTTGGAGGGAATTCAGCAATACCTGCCAAAGATGGCCCTAGCTTGAACTCCTGGAGTAACATACATTAAAAATTTTGGAGAACTTACACGCATATCTACATTTCATGCCCAACTTTTTGCTCTCTAATAAAGTGAACCAAAATACAAGGATAGAGAGCTCTGCATTTACAATAAACAGAGACCCAGATCTAGACACAAACCTCAGGTTTTGACCTTTACATCCTCTAATTTTGGTGCCTAAATCCTATCAGCTTTCCAAGTGAATTCAGGACTATAAATTAATCACATGCTTTTGCAATTATTCCTTTTGTCCAATTCTCACCATTATTTCAGCATATGCACTTGAAACAGCATCACAGAAAATGTTTCTTCCCTCCAGAATTCCTCTGTAATATAACACATTGCAGACATAAATGTGCATTTTGTCTGTTCTGTAATAAATTTTATTGCCTTATTCCTTTTCTGCTGTATACTGTAATGTTTAGTGTATAAAAACACTTATTCAAGTAAAGTACAGAAGTGTCAGCACATTCCTTCAGTAGGCAAATGGAAATGTCACAGTCGCTCTATGGATCTGCAAAGAGCCAGGTGTGAAAACTACATACCCTGACAACAACTTTTATGTACCATCATACACATTGCATACATTTGCTGCCACCTTGATGCGTGCTAGGCCATTCCACTCATGACTCTTGTGAAAGAGTAGTCATGGTCACTGATAGTTAACAAAAAAGGCAAACAAGGGGACTCTTATAGTGAGACATCATCAACAAAAACTAACCAAATGCAGTGAGAAAAAGGACTGCAGGTATCACACTTGACTCTAGGCTCTTCTCCAACTTTTTAGAGAATTCATCCTTCATACAGAAACATGTTAGAGTTCTGTGGAAAACTAAACAGTCTATTTTACGGCAGTGCTATGGCACGCAGTAGTCCATACAAAACGCTGGAGGGTGTCAGAGGTTTGTTGACCAAGAAGTACAGCACCGGATCCTGCAAGACTCTAACCGTCACCAATATTAGAATAAACGAGGCTGCCAAGTACTTGTGTTTATCAGCCTGGTGTGACATCAGGGTCAGGGGCTTCTTTCGCTCTTACGAAAATTACAGAGCATGATGAGTTAGAGCATAAATGCTCTAGAGATTCACAACAGACTTTTGCGCACTTTGTACTTTGCACCACACGTACCCAGCTCAGGTGTGCAGTTTTTTCTCTCCGATCTCTATTTTTTTCAAATTTTCAGTTCAGTTTTCTCTTTTGTACCAAGCTGGGGAAAAGCCAGGGCTCAATCTAGCTTTTCTGGTTAACACAAGCCTCTGAAGTGGCCTTTCCCCATCATAAAACTTATATGATATTATTTTGTCAGTTATATGAAGCTCTAAAATGTAAAATTGTCATAACAGTCAGCTACCAAACTGAAAAGAGAGATCCTACCGTAAGCAACAGCTTGTTTTATACTCTTAGTGACATGCTGCCCATAATCTCTTCACACAGGATTAAGGAAGGATTAAAGCAGGGGACAAATAGAGGACAAAATTCAATAGCTTGAAAGAATCTAGTAATCTGTGTCAATTTAGAGAATCTGAACAAGTACTAAATAATTTAAGTAATTTTTCACTTTTACTATATTACTACTGTTTAATTTTAAGCACTAACAACAACCTTAGGTTATTTTAGATGCCTGAATTACATTTCAAAATGTAATGAATAACAGCAAGTCATCTGCATTTCTGCTGTACAAGTATTATGCATTACCAGAAGTTTTACATTTGCATGCTAAACAGGCTACTCTCAAATTAAAATACAAACTAGAATATATGACCCAAAAAAGACCTCCCACACGGATAAGCAAAACACTTACAACCCAATTTCACCAACCTGTTTACAGTAACTGCTGAAATCACCAAAGCTGTTCCCAGAGCATGGTACTACTCTCAGTAATCAAAACTAGCAGTACCGCACTGTGCAGAACGCATGCTGATACAAATTTTAAAAGTTAAAAAAAAGCAACAACCACAAACCAACAAATTGTTGCTACAAGAACCTTCTTCGTAGTGACTGTGTGTTACTAAAGCTGACAGTAATCAGGTCTCATGACAGGTGGATCCAGTTCTTGTGATTAACTACAAATCCATCACTCAAATCAAAGACCAGCAGTTATTTAAAAGCATGACTGCTCAGCTGCAAGCAAGAAGTTAATAACATTGACAATAAATAGTTGTACTTCCAAATACACCGCCTTAACTACATTAAAAAAAAAACAACTCTTCAAAAGTCTAATATATTGTTTCACTTATTTGTATTGGGCATTCAGAACAGGGCATGTAAAAAAGCAGGAACTCCAGTTTGCTGGAAATATTTCCCCCCCTTTTGTTCCCGACCAGCTTTGGTTTCAAACCAAAATGATCCACACCAACTTTTTCAGGATGTTTTGACAGTGACCTGCCTGGCTGCTGCCGCCCCGTGCCAGGAAGGTTACCTCTTCCCACTCCTGTGAAACCTCTTCCCGCAGCGCAACGAGCAGTACAGCGAGCGTCAGGACAGTAATGGTTTCAGTGGGACCTGCTGCCGGACCTTCAAGTCTCCAGCCTTGGGCAGCGTCCAGAAGGAACAGCGACTACTCATCTTTCAACGTCTCTGCACCACTGTAAGTTTCAGCAAATGCCCTTTCCCATGCCAGTTTTCGTTTCACCTGGTAACATTCAGCTGTCTTCCCAAGAGTGCGCACTCGCCTCCCTTAATATATGCTCACAGTGCAAATGGGAGCACAACTCTCCTCGCACGTGCTCAGGCTACGAAACTCAAGACCTCCCGGCCTGGAAGTTTCACCCTGACTCCCACAAACAAAAACTCACCTCCTCTCGTTAACCCTGAGCACGTCGGGCTGTCAAGGCCTGGACCCGCCTTGCCGGAGCCCCAGCAGGCAGGACCGCCGCCTCCGCGTGCTCTCCTGAAGCCCAGCCCTGAGGGGCGGGCTGGCTCCTCGCACACGCGAGGGAGCGCCCATGGCGAGCCGGCCCACCCCAGACCAGCCTGGGGGCCGGGAGAGGCCATCCCGGTCAGGACCCCGGGCAGCTCCCGCTCCAGCCTGAACCGGCAGCTCCTTCAGCCCGCTGGGACCCCGCGGCTGCCCCCGCCCCCAAAGGGCCCGGCCCCCGACAGGCCGGACACGGAGGGACACCGCCCGCGCTGGGCACCCAGCCCCCTCCCCGCCGCCACACGAGCGCGGCCGCCCACTCACTGCGGCGCTGAGGGCGGTGCCAGCCGCCCCGCCGCCGAGCCCCCGGCCCGCCCGCCGCCGCCGCCGCCGCCGCCTCCTCCTCCCGCTGCCAACCGCCGCCGGGCCGCTCTGCCTCGTCGCCGGGGCGACGGCGCGGGGCGGGGACTGCCGCTGGCCCCGCCTCCTTCGCCGTGGTCGCGTGGCGCAGCAGGCGGGCGGGAGGGGCCGGCGAGGCGCGGGCGCGCGCGTGGGCGCAGGGCTGCGCGCGGGCGCACCTGTGTGCGGGCGTGGGCGCAGGCGCGTGGGCACAGCGGTGTTTGCTTACCGGGGGCGGTCTGTGTGCGTGCACGAGCGCAGGGGTGTGCGTGCGCAGGCGTGCCTGCGCGGTGCCGCGGTGCGCAGAGGACGTAAGACACGTCGCAGTGTGCAGCGGTGTTCAGGGGGGTTTCCACAGCGGAGCAGGCGGGAAGGCGGAAGGCAGCGGGTCGGCACCAGCGTGGGAAGCCGTGACAGGCCCGAACTGCTGCGCAGAAAATCACAGAATCACTAAGGTTGGAAAAGACCTGTAAGATCATCAAGTCCAACCATAAAAAAAACCAAAAAACCCCCCCAAAAAAAAAAAGCGGGTGCCGTGGGGCAGGGTGTGGGCCTGAAGGCAAGAGCCAGGACGTGTTTCCTGAAGGTGGCACCATAATACACGAAATCGTCCTGAGAGCGTCTTTACTGTCGTTGTTGTTAGTGGTAATGATAATTAGATACCGAATAAAGCCACCGCGTGCTCAGGGTTTGCACAGAAAATCCTGTCTGTAATACTCAGAGCTGCAAGGAGGTCTGAAGGGGTTTTCTTCCCCCTCGCGGTTTTTATTACCATTTACTGTAAGCAATTTATTAAAATGCACATTGCTAATATTGATGCGGGGGGAAACTTTGAATGCTATATGTATTCTAATATATATATTTCTATTCTAAAAATAATAATGAAGTTTCTTCTCGGTCCTTTGTAACCCACATTTCTCCCGTGTGTGCAGAAGGCACGGTGGATAAAAATTGCATATTCAGTGTGCGAGTCAGAGAGGAATTTTGGCAGTGAAGTCCCATTTTAAGCTTTAATTCTCAACATCAGTTTGAACTTACTATTTTTTAATGTTTTTGAGAGCGAGGGGCAAGAAAAGGAAGAGATCTTTTCAACACAGTAACTACTAGTGGCACCATGGAGGGAAAGGCAGAAAATCGTTCTAGAAATTCAGATTCATATCTGCTTCACCAAGCTGGCAGCTCAGGCTTGCTGAGCGAAAACGGGAAGCTGTCTTAATTATACCTTCCCCCATTCCTCATTAACTGGTGTGGTAGCTTTGTGATGCTTTAAGCACCGTTGACAGATTAATTGCTTCTGCCTCAAGTCAACGGGGTGGAACGTGGGGCTATGGGAATCGGTTTTCTGGAATCCAAGGGATTCAACCACTCACACACTGTACTGAAATGAAAGTACAAGAAAACAACATTGTATTTTTCTGAAACAGAATACGCCCATTTCCTTTATTGAAATAAAACATCAGAGGTGCCTCCCAGGTAAAATGAAGTTCAAGGGTGAGACTTGGATGTGAGAGGGTAGCATCACCCGCACAGGCAGAATTTGGAGAGAGATTCAATAGGAGTTGATTGTCCATAGCAAAGCCTTTAACCATGTGTTTACCTGTAAGGATGTGTTGGGACACTATGACATGTATACATTACATGCGTGGCGGTACCTCTCCACCAGCAGTGGAGACAGTGCAGCAGTTGTCCTGTGATGTCCCCTCCCTGCCCTCATGTCCTTTTCTCTCTGCCTCTTCAGCTTAGCCATGTCCCACAGCTGCTCTTCCTTCCCAGTGATGGGCTCCCTCCTCCTCTTCTGGTGCTGCCACCCAATTTCCATGGATATCCCTCCGGCCACCTTTCCCTCCAGCCCCGTCAGGCTCATGTGAGGCTTCCTGGGATCTTGCTGTGCTTGTGTGCCTGAGTGTTATGAGGCCTGTAAGACTGGTTTGTGAAACTAATCCCAAATCTCCAAAGAGATTAGACTGTGGAAAGGAAGGAAGCTACAGCTGCTTTAATATTCTTATCTGGGAAGTCCCTAGAACAATGTTCTTGGTTGCTTCTGGGGCATTTCCAGCCTAATTACAGTCACTTATAAGAGATCTGGCACAAGCAAGAGGTCTGATGTTTAAATAATTTCAATACTAGTTTTGCAGAGGTGCAGCACCGAATTCTGTTACCAGGACCTTGTGACTGTCACTTGTTGGCACTTTGTGTAACGCTCCCCGACATTTCACGTGCATGAAGACAGAAAGGCTGTAGACAGAACTTGCCAGTGTTTAAGCCAAACTGCAACACGGTGCAGAGTTGCAGGACAAGCACTGCAACCCAGTCACTTAACACTTCATTTTGTCATAAAGACAGGAGAGAGGTGCTGCGCTGTGGTCTTGCTGTGAACCAGGAAACAAAAGGAAAGGCAACAGGCTGGAACAAAGAGGCCCAGGAGCTGCAGCGATGTTTGTGAGCCTTGCGAAAGGACCTCCAAGAACATCCTCATGCACCTGCTTCCCTGCTCGTTTTACACAACAACATGAGCAGACCCATTGCTAATTTTCTGTTGAAAGAATCCTCTTTGGTTATGGTCCTTAAAGGTGTCAATGCTTTGCTAAAATGCCAGCCTAAGTACCCGAAACCAGCTTCTCCCAAAGGCCATCACAAGTGCCAGCATGCATGTTGAAGCTTGTAGGGGTTGTGTAAATTTTGGTTTCTGTTGGTTTGAATGAGTTTGATCTAAACGAACAATGTTTCCGTGTGATACTCATTCGCACCTGTATCATCCCACTGATTGTCGTGTTGCATAGGGACTCTTGAGAGCCCACGGAAGTGTCGTGTTGAAATGCGCTCTCCCTTTTGCAGAATCCCAACTGTAGTGCTACACAAACGGTAACAGGTTCACCCTCTCTTTGCTCGTGAGTGACAGGCGGAGTTTTACTTTACGCAGCTAGAACACCTAAGGCGGTTATCCAGACGTGGGACACCACTGTACACCAGTCTCATTACTTCTCAGGCAGAGGGGTTTCAACAGACCTGGACTAACTTTTCACTCTGTGTGTTGGGAGGAACTACTCCAGCATGAAAGGTCCCCGTTCTTCCCTTTTTATCTGCATGTGACTGTTACTGATAAGGGTGGGAATGACAAGAACTTTCCTAAACGCATCTCTAGAACTGCATTGTGCATCCTGCTAAATGGTGTCTCTCAAGCAACATGATCTACTTTTGTGAATGGGAGTAGCTTGGTTGTATTAGACAGTTTCCCCCAAAAAGACACAAAGAAAAACCCTAGAAATTCAGAAGAAATCCCATAAAACCCCCAGGAAAAAAAACAACAACCCAGTCTCACAAATCATATTCTGCTCTGTTGCATCATCAGTGTCTATAGAGTAGCTCTGGTTTCCACCCGTAGAGCTAGGAGGAAAGCTTGCCCCTGTCTTTAAAGATGATAGTCTGTACCCCAAACCGAAGAGATCAACTACTTCAAGCTCAGTAAGCCCAGAAGAGCCAAGTTTCTGCATGCCTTGTTTGTAGCATTGTAGCATTTGAAGAGCCTGGAGGTAACCTGCTTTCAGAAGAGGAGCAAGGGCTAAGCAAATTGCTCAGGCTCCCACCAGAGGTCTTTGGCAGGACTGGGTGGACAACTATGGCCATGGAGCAGGACAGTGTGCCAGGCTCTGTCCTCCCCGCAGGAGCAGATGGGACCACGAAATGATGCCCACGTGTAGGTGCACCCGTCAGGTGTGTGACACATGGCTGCGTTCAGCGGGTACACGGTTGAAAAATGTTGTCAAGCGGCCTCTTGTCTCTGGGAGGCATCCATTCAACACTTGGGCTTTTAAACTTTGCCATTAAAAGGCTGCTGTTTTGGTACAAAGGGCAACCTCAGCATGGGGACAGATGGCACTTTACCTCAGTAGGGCCCTTGTAGTCCATATGAAGCAGGAGCCACAGGTGGCGGAGGTTTGAAAGCACCTTTTTCCCCCTCCCTCTTTGTTATGACTTTGCCATAACAACTGGAATTTGTTAGATGAAGACGTCTGCTGCAGTACAGGATGCGGGCTGGCGAGGGGCTCCTCTCATGTGCTCGAGGCAGGACCAGAAACCGCGCTTGAAGGGGATGATTAATAGAAGAGAAGCTGTTTGCTCAGGGACTGAAGGGGGCACATCTTTCTTCAGGATGCTGCTTTGCTTGAGAAACACGCTTTTAAAGTCAATTCTGCAGCTATATAAACCAACAAAGAGGCATTCAATTTCAGCTTTTTTGTTACAGAAGCTCGCATTGCCTTTGCATTTATATATTTTGGAGAGAAAACTATGTACAGCACTAGACTTTATCCATCTGATCTTTTATCTGAAAAAGGTAACGTACAGCTATCCTGTCCCAGACACTTCTGCATGAAAGGGAGTAAATGAAGACAGACTGCAATAACCTTTAGAGTGGTTTTATTTGTTCTAGTGCTACAGATGATGCGATGAGGTAATTGCTACCATAGCTTTTTACTGCGCTTAAACAGCTGTCGTATTTATTAGAAATAAGTCCACACCCAAAAAGTAGCATCTTAACACAATTGGCTGCATTTTCCTAACTGATGTACAAAGTTCTGCTTAAAAGACTGCGTTTAAGAGAGTAGCATAATGATTTAAGCATACAGCTACAATGACAAGTTTTATACTAGTAATATTAACACCACAAAACCCGCACAGCTTGTCTCAATGTTTTATACACTTGAAGCTTGAGTTGTGGTTGACTAACTCCTCTAAATTCAATACAAAATAGAGCAACTTACAGCTTTAAAATTTTCTTTGATTTTCCCATCAGCTGTGAATCTTTCCAGATTTTTTAGTCATTTTGTTTGGCCTTATTCCCCTCCAAGATGTTTTGTTTTCTTTTAAACTTAGAAGGCTGTACATGCCAAATGCCTCAATATGATTTGGAGTACAGATGAGAACTCCCAGTCCTGTAAATGGGCATAGTGTTATATATTCCTGAACGATAAAATTTTGCATCAGTTTTTCTGGGTGGTAACGTGGGGGTTTTTTTGTCTGTGGTCGCCCCCCCCCCCCTTTTTTTTTTTTAAGGCTAGTATATGGGCTAACTATCAAACTGATGTTGCTCACCTGAATCAGTTCTTGTCAGTAATTTAAAACACCTGGTAGAAGAGTTGCCATGAGTTGAATAAGAGCCAAGTGAGGTGTACAGCAAATGCCCTAAAAGACAAGGTAAGCTTGCTGCAGATGAATTCATTTAGTCATTTTGTAAATTCCAGCTTCACATGGCTTGAATTTTTAAAATGCTGAACAATCCACTGCTGAAACAGGATGCTATTGGCTAAATTCCTGTGGGGCTCAATTTCACATAGACTGCACACATTGTTTTCATAAAAATACAAAAAGAAAGAAAATAAACTACACCAGAAATAATGATTTTAAGAAGTCAGGGGTTTGTACACCATGCTTTGCAAGTAAGATTTGTTTAGCAGTTTGATGATAGCATTACAAGGTTCTGTATGTTGAAGCCAACTAGCCAGCTGCTCATGTTAGTTTACGCAGTGCTTTGTTTTTAACTGTGATTTCATGTTTATTGAAAGTGTACATAGAAGCATAGAATGGTTTGGGTTGGAAGGGACCTTAAAGATCATCTAGTTCCAACCCCCCTGCCATGGGCAGGGACACCTTCCCCTAGACCAGGTTGCTCCAAGCCCCATCCAGCCTGGTCTTGAACACTTCCAGGGATGGGACATCCACAACTTCTCTGGGCAACCTGTGCCAGCGCCTCACCACCCTCAGGGTGAGGAATTTCTTCCTAATATCTAATCTAAATCTACCCTTTTTCAGCTTAAAGCCATTACCCCTTGTCCTCTCACTACATGCCCTTGCAAAAAGTCCCTCTCCAGCTTTCCTGTAGGCCCCTTCAGGTACTGGAAGGCTGCTAGAAGGTCTCCCTGGAGCCTTTTCTTCTCCATGCTGAACAACCTCAACTCTCTCAGCCTGTTTTCATAGGAGAGGTGCTTCTCTGGACTCGCTCCAATAGGTCCATGTCCTTCTTATGTTGGGGGCCCAGGTGCTGGATGCAGTACTCCATGTAGGGTCTCACCAGAGTGATGTAGAGTGGGAGAATCACCTCCCTCGACCTGCTGGTCACACTTCTTTTGATGCAGCCCAGGATACGGTTGGCTTTCTGGACTGCAAGTGCACACTGCTGGCTCACATTGAGCTTCTCATCAACCAACACCCCCAAGTCCTTCTCCTCAGGGCTGCTCTCAATACGTTTTCTGCCCAGTCTGTATTTGTGCTTGGGCTTGCCCTGACCCGTGTGCACGACCTTGCACTTGGCCTTGTTGAACTTTGCATGGGCCCACCTCTCAAGCCTGTCAAGGTCCCTCTGGATGGCATCCCTTCCCTCTAGCGTGTTGACCGCACCGCACAGCTTGGTGTCATTGGCAAACTTGCTGAGGGTGCACTCAATCCCACTGTCCATGTCGCCCACAAAGATGTTAAACAGCGCTGGTCCCAATACTGACCCCGGAGGAACGCCACTTGTCAGTGGTCTCCACTTGGACATCAAGCCGCTGACCACAGCTCTTCGAGTGCGACCATCCAGCCACTTCCTTATCCACTGAGTAGTTCATCCGTCAAATCCACATATCCCCAATTTAGAGACAAGGATGTGGTGTAGGACAGCGTCAAATGCTTTGCACAAGTCCGGGTAGTAACACTAGCATACTGTTACTCAAAGCATAGCAAAAATATACAAAACCCAGATTTTCCAAAATATTTGAATGTCCAAAAAGTTAAAGTTACTTAGCAACTTAATAATAATAATAAAAAAAATAAATTCTGTCACCCTGACCAGTTGTCCGTGTCTACATAGCTCCCTTGCTTGGCACGCACAGTTTGGGTATGGGTTTGATTCCCCAGGACTAAGCATCTTTCAAAGTACCTAAGTTTTAAACCAGCAGTACTCTTCCATTTCTCTTCTTCCTGGCCTACTGGAGAATTAGTTCAGTTAGCTAAGAATTTGGGGATGCAAGTCCTTACGTTTTCTTTGTTTAGCTCAGAGCATCTAGAAATTTTGTTTTCTGACCTCTCAGTTTGTTGGTTGCTTCATTTCCAGGAGAATAGTCGTCTCATGGGGAGTTACGATTGCAGAGAGAAAAATGACTAGGAGATGTCCCTTGGAGGAAGGAGAAAGATCTAATGGAGATGCAGTGCAGAAAGGCAAGTTGGGAAGGTGTGTTCAATGCTGACCTGTACTGCTAAGCAGCTAGGCTGTTGCATTTTGGGACAGGATGGAGTTGTATTTGTGGGTAAAGTGAGTTTCTGCAGTAATACCTGCGCAGTATTATTCTGACCAGCTTGCCTGACCCCCTGAGACAAAACAGAGTTTCGCTGCCAATTACTTTCAGGACCGTAGATGCAAACCCTGACACCCCTGCGATGCTGGGCATGCTTGGTGGGGGTCACCTGAGCCTTCTTGCCTCCGAGGTCGAGTGTTGCAGGGGGTCGGTTCCCGGTGGTGGTGGGGCTATGCCTGGGCTTTCCCTTTTGCATAGAAAGGCTGGACAGTCTGTACTCTTGATGCAGGGGATCAAAAAGCAACATGAAGTTAGCGTGTAGGTTTTTCATTTCTCATTTCAGAGAAACCTAGCTGGTCTTTCCATTCATCAAATGGATCGCGGCAGGTAAACGGACCATTCAGGTGAATTATTCAGCAAATTGTCTTGCTTTCATTTCTTTTGTTTCTTTCATTTTCTCTCACTTCTTCCAGCTGACTGTAATCTATAGCCACCTTCCTTCATCTTTTTTTCCCATTACCTGGTAAGCATTTTCTTTTTTACGGATGGAGCGTTTTCTCTCAAAGGTGGAGGCGTCTGCCAGGAGTTGTGGCTGCAAGCTGGTCACACCCCCCGTCAGAGGAAGCTGTTGACTTCCAGAGGTGCCGTGCCTCCACGCTGCCTTCCCCCAGGCATGTTTGGGGCTCAGCTCCTCATGCCATTTTAGAGATCAGGTGGGGCTGGTTTGAAATTTTGTGCGAAATATGCTTCGCTCAGCACAGCTCCAGAAAGGCACTTTTGGGGGACAAGCTGTTGTGATGTACTGCTTCCTCACCTCTCCTCAAATCCCAAACCACTGGACTTAGCATGCACATGGGGAGCACGAGAATGTATTTTCCCATTTGCATGTATTTGCTATTTAGGCAACACTTAGTCAATATTCAGCACTCTCAAACCTTAAGGTCTGTCCTTCGTGCTCAGCATAGCTGCTCCCCAGCGGTGGCCCATACCGATAGGTCTCCATGCTCTCGGCTGGTTCGGACTTTGTGGGGACTGGGTCGTGCTGGTAGAGTAACGCTGACTTTATCATCCCAAAGTCTTCCTGAATCTTCATCCCTGAATAGATAGCGCCCGAGACATTTTCTGCCACATGGGTATAGCTCTGAAGATTTTTCATATCGCAGAGGTTGTTGCTGTATTTCAACGCGGATGGCTTGTAGGCCTGGTAGGACACCTTGGTCGTGGTTGTGATGACCGTTTGCAACGGTGGGGCTATGGGAGAGGGGCTGGGACCGTACCTGCAGGGGTAGTCCCCACCATAGTAAGGGTGGTTAGTGCTTGCTTGCACCTGTCCATAGTCACTTCGGTCTCCGCTGCCAGTTTTTCCCCACGCTGGTTTCAGTCCATAATGTCTGCCAGCGTTATCAAAGCTCTTATCATGGGCAGTCACAGTGTTGTAGTGAGATCCATTCAAACTGAGTGGGTCGGTGTCGATGGCAGGACTTGTCAGGTCTTTGTAAAACGTTGGGTAAGGGCTGGAGCTTATAAAGGTAGGAACTCCAAACTCGTAGCTGCATGGCCTGGGCACATAGATCCTTGGGTTGGGGCACTTTGGGTATGGCAATAGCTGGTCCTCTTGGAAGCTGGCTGCGTCGTAAGTTGCTTTGTAGAGGTCAGAATTTTGCAGTGAAGACTGAGCTGGAATTGAAAAATTGGTGTCTGCGATGACACCAACTCTTTCTGGGCCATCCATGCAGGGCAGACTCTGTACGTTATTGACATAGCTGCTGCTGTCGTGGTACCTTCCTGCCTGCAAAGGACAAGTAGGTATTTGAGATTTGGGAACGGGTACTGTCCACACACATATACGTCTCGACACATGTGCTATTGCTCATTTCAGCCCCAAATGAACATGATGTAAAACTTTGTCTTGACCTGGGATCCCCAGTACATGCTTATGACACCTTTTTAATTGACTACAAGTCTTCACTTACGACACCTTTTTAGTTGACTAATGACTTTGACTTACCTCTGAGTTTAGAGATCTCTTTTTCTGGGAATGGTGAGAAGAGGACATTTGCTTCTTAATGGCACTTCGTCTTGCCTCTGCCTCCAATTTACTCTCTGGCCTGGGGTGGTCATGCACTCCTTTAGCCTAAAGTAGGATTAACAAAGAATTAGATGTGAACTGGAAGGGGGTAAAAGAAGAGAAAATGCAGTAAGTAGAATGAGAGGTAGCCATGGTATGGTCTGTGATTTGGCACAAGAGAACAGGGAGGAGAAACTAAATGAAAAGGAGGGATTAAATTTTAAAAAGTTAAAATAAATCATGATTTGCAGGTAGACAGAAGTAAAAAGTGAGGGAGAAGCCAGCAAGGACTGCAGAGCTGCAAGGCTGGATGATGAAGGAGTAAAGGTGTTACCTATGTCTAACATTCAGGAGTAGCTGATCGGAACCAAGGGGAAAAAAAGGATCAGAAATTTAGTTTGGTGGGTTTTCTGCAGTCCAGCATCTCAGTTCTGCTTTATAACAGCCACCGCTAGAACAGTGTAAATAGGCTTTAGAGAGGTTTCACACCACCAGGTGACAAATACTTTCTACTCTAAAAACAACCAACACCTTCTTGAGTAGGACTGAAAAGTATACCCTGGAAAGCCATCCAAAGATGCTTTCAAACATCTGCGGATGCACAGACTGATGTATCCAAAGCTATATTGACATACGATAAAACAATATATTTGACTTGTCCTTACCCATTGCATTTCCCTAAACGAACCTGCAAATAGTCCCTAATACAAAGTAGGAAACTTAAAATTGCTTTTAAAATGCTGTCCTTTCTCAAATAATAATTAACCTTTCAGTGAAGATTTATCAGCTGTTTTGATGGTAAAAATCTTCAACTTTTGCATGTCTGTAACAGAATATGTGAATTAAAAAAACCCACCAAAACCCACGTGAGAATTTGGGAATGTGGTCAGTTTGCTTCCATTTACTGACTGGAGAACAGAATTCACAGCAATTTGCGTCAGGAAAAAAAAAAATCATCCAGCACAGAATGTGATCTCATAGAACAGAAGCTTTCTGTGAATTTTTTGTTCTCATGTTGCTAAAGAACAAATCAAAATGGAATTTAAAATTTTAGCTTCCTAAATTTCCTTTTTTCTGGCAAGTTTTAAAATCCTTTTAAAATTCAAAGGTTATTTTCAGATAAAGTGGAATTTTCACATTCGAACTTGTGCAATTTAAGTGAGGCTTTTCTTTCCCCTTTTATTTAATAGAAAATAAGAATTAGGTCCTTGGTGAGATTCAGTTGTCAGACGCGCCAGTGTACAGGACAACTTTTTTATTCATATTTGTGTACTGTAATCAGGAGAATTTTAGACATCTATAATGATGTTATAGTTAAAATTAAATATAGTTAACCCTCAAGTACTGCTTTTAAAAAGACAGTCAAGTATTACTGTTTTAGTTGTTCTTGCTGTGTTTGTACTACAGCGGAATCCAGTCATGGTCCACAACTCCACCATGCTCAGTGTTACACAAAGAAAAAGAAGAAAAAAAGGGGAGAGGGAAAGAAATATCTCAAGATATATATATATATAAAAATATATAGAATTTTTGTAGTTAGATAGATATAATTTTTCAATATATATAGATAAAATTCTTTTATGTGTGCGTGCACGCATGTGTATGCGCGCTTTTTACCTGGAAAAATATTGCTTTGCCGTCAAGCCTCCAGAAGTTAGTGACTGGGTAGCCACTGTGTCCTCGGCAAGGAATCAGCTCAAGGGCCGAGTTACAGTTTGGGCAGGTTTTCTCTGCAAACAGAGATAAAGAAACTACTGAAGACACTGGTTAAAGGCGAGGGTGTCATCTGAGAGTAAACGGAGCTCAAGAACAACCTTCACTGAAATTCAGATTAAAATATGGTATTCAAGGACACGCAACATAGACTACCAAGCATAACCGAATGGTATGGACTAGGGCTGTATGCTTGATATAAATGCTAATGAGTGAAAGGATTG
The DNA here is from genome assembly GCF_030936135.1 of Gavia stellata. Taxonomy (NCBI): domain Eukaryota; kingdom Metazoa; phylum Chordata; class Aves; order Gaviiformes; family Gaviidae; genus Gavia; species Gavia stellata. Next base: position 99,229,038 of record NC_082596.1, on the reverse strand, counting down.
TAGATCCATTTCCCCTGAAGTATTTACAGACAGACAGATGTTGAGGAAATGTGGAACTAAGTGTCTTTCACCCCACTCATTGCAACGGGCCATCCCCGTTTAGAAGTCAAGCCCAGCTGAAAGAAACAGGGTCCCTTGGGCATCCCGCCTCTCACTTTGCTGCTTCTGCCGAGCCTTGTCGCATATGGCGGGGCGAAGCTGCAGCCGGGCTCCGCCGGGCAGAGCACAGCTCCTGGCGCACACCACCACCCCCAGGCAGGACTTCTTGAGGATCTGGCAGTTGTGGTTGTTGGTGTTGCGCATGGCCCAGCCGCTGAGGTGTCGCTGGGCGTTCTTCTCCTCGCTGGAGTAGATGAACCGCACGTAGCCGTCGGGCCATTCCTGGAAGGCGTCAAAGTGCTTGGGCTCCTGCAACGGGGCAAGCAGGGGTGGGAGAGCAAGGCAGCAAGGAGGAGAGCAAGAGAGCATTAGCAGGTTATTGCAACCTGATGGTTTTGCCCTGTTACAAAATACATAATGGGAAAAAAAAGGGCTTTTTCTAAGGCCACCCAAACAGCAGAAAAAAAATTACTGAAAGAATAGCTTATTCAGAAATGCTCTATAAAAGGGGAGAGGCAGTCTGAACTTCCACGTCTCAAAAGAAATTTAGGATCCTTTCCTCTTTTGCATCATGATCTGTAATAACATAGTCTGTTGCCACACATGCCTCTTTACGGTGAGGTTACCCAGCTGCAAGAGATCAGCCTTATTACCAGAACTTAGGGACTGGTCTACCACCGATGCGCCCAGGCAGGACAGAAGCCACCGTGCTCATGGACGCTATTAAGTTTTCCTCGTTGTGGGACCGTGCACCCGCAGGCTGGAAATTAGGAGTTTTAGCTAAGGAATGGTTTCTTAAAGCACATCTAATATGAGTTGAATAAGGCTTCTGCCAAAAAATAGAAATAAAAAAATTTGCCATTGTAAATACACTTCCAATATACGCACAGGGTTTCAGAGAAAGGACATTTCAATTTGGGATTTCACTGGCTTTCTGGAGTTCCTTACCAAAATATAATTACCAGAACAATGAAAGAACGACTGAGATTTTAAACTCCAAATATTTACAGTGCAAGTAGAGAGTTCCTGCAACACTCATTTAATGTATGTACGCACTACATGTGAGCAATCCCAGCGAATGCAGGTAAACTACCAGCATTTGCAGCGTTAAAGCCAGTCTGTAATTGCACAGGCTCTGTAAAATTAAATAACCTCTATGATGAAAAAAGTGTGAATTAACAATGCATTTGGAGCCGACAACTAGAAAGAAGTGGAGTGCCCATTGATGATAAAATGTCACATCAGCAAACTGATGAAATATTTAGATAGCTTGAATTATAGTAGCGGAAAACAGTCAATCTAAGCTTCTTTCTGATATTTCTTTAAATGGAGAACGAGGGAGAAGGGAACTGGCCAAACAGTGGAGCTGAAGATTGTTTTAGGAGTTCATACACAGCTGCCCAAAGCTGTGTATCAAATCTGTATTTTTATTACCAGTTATATTGTCAGGACTACTGCAGCCCATCCAGACCCATGTAATTATATTTGAAAAGGTGCAGGAGAAGTAAGCCAGCCATAAAACGAAGCTGTGCTCAGAGGGAAGGTTTGTCCCCAGCACCCCAGCCGCCCGGTCCCGCCGGCCAAGGATTCTCCTACCGCGCCCCCCGCCCTGCCCGGTACCTGCGGCAGCTTGGGGTCGTTGATGTCCCAGGTGAGCTTCATAGCGGGGGGCCACGGCGGGCGGCGACTCCCGCTTTTTTATGCTGGCGGGGCGGGGGGAAGCTCCCAGCCGGCTCCGCAGGCGGGGCAGCAGCGCGGCCCCCCCCCCCCGGGCAGGGGCCGCTCCCCCGCCGTTACCTGGAGGTGGAGGGCGGCCGAGGGAGGTCTTGCTCGAATCCCCCCCCCCAACACGGGGGGCCGTGACCCCCGCGGATGGGAGCCGGGCTCCGCCGCTGGGTCCCGCGGGCGCGGCCCCGGGGGGGTGCCCGGCTGCAGGCGCAGCCCTGTCCCGCCGGGATGCCCCTCGTGTTCGGGGCTGCCCGCAGCTGGAAAAGCCCCGGGGGGGAGTCACAGGGGCTGTGCAAATAACCCGCTCTTCCTCCAGCGCACGCATGAACCGGCTCTGCCGCTGCGGGGTAAGGGAGTCCGCGGTGCGCTCTCCGCTCAGGCTGCGCTCCGCAGTGTAACGCGCAAAACCCGAGTCGGTGCCGTCTGATCGATCAGCGTGTTTTAACTTACTAGAACTGTTTTAACTTACTAGAAAATTACAGGCAACGGTTTTTACCATCTTCTTTTAGAAAAAAAAAATAGCCGATGGGGCTATTGGGGGGGGGGGGGGAAGTTTGCTTTTAGCCCTCAGAAGCAGAAAGAAAAAAAAAAAAGTACGCATAATATTATGGTTGGGTGGCTAATGCCGCTATAATCCCTTAAACGACCCCACCTGTCCTGACGGATTTTCGCAGTCGCTTCCGCCCCCTCTAAAAACGTACCGAACGTGACTCCCGGTTTTGCAAACTACAAGCCCGCCTGTAGCGGAGAACGCGCTGGGAGACCCCCCGGCCCAGAGCGGCCCCGCGGGGCCTTGGGCCCCTCTCCTGCAGCCCTCTGCTCGGGCGGGGGGTGCCGACAGCCATCCCCCGGCTGCGGAGGGGCCCTTCCCAGCCGCCGCCCGCCCCACAGGTGCGGCTCTTTAGCGCGGGTGCGAAACTCTGCTTCCCCCCCCCCCCCCCCCCCCACCCCGTTTTTTTCCCCTCCTCTGCCAGGGCCGGGGATAGCGTTAGGTTTGCTGCGGAGAGCGCTGGGGGCCGTCGGGAGACGCTGGCGAGCGTCTCCCCTCCACCCCAAAGGCGGGTTTATCCGGCAGCAGCGGGTCTCGGTCGTGCGAGGGTCGTGGGGAAGCGGCCCCAGCATCTTCCCTCCGCCAGCTCCCGGCCCCCCCGCCGGGCTCCCGGGCCGCCCCTCCCGCGCCATGGCCCAGGTAAGGGCCGCTCGCTGCGGCGGGGAAGCGGCACCGGGGCCGGGGGGTGGCAGGGACACGCGGTGGATCCCCCCCCGGGGGACCCCCGCGGGGCACCGCTATGGGCTTCGTGTGGTCGCGGCTTTGGTAAACCTCCGGTTTGGAAGCGTGGGGTGATTTTGAAACTTGCCTTAGGAAATATGGAAGGAAAAGCAGCCTCTTGGGAGAGAGAGGGTGAGTAAACGGTCCTCAGCTTTTGGGTGGCAAAAGCAGTTTTTTCTGTATTTTTCTCTCCCTTTTCTTTTTAAAGGAAGAGAAAAGTGAAGAACGGAACAGAGAGGGGAATGGCAGCATGGCAGCCAGAGCAGAAGATTATGTAAGTATCTTTGAAATGTATCCTTAGCTTTATCTTACAAATAGTTGTATATACATGTAAAGGTCCATTCTTAAATGGATATGGCATGATGTCGAATTTTTAGTAATTTAATGTAATGTGGGAAGCACAGCAGATCCCTTAATCTTTTCATTAATAAGCGGGAGAAATAGTTGCAGGGCATGGTACGAATTACAAACTGAGTGTACTAAAGGAGTTGCTTATTTCCTTATTCAGTATCCTTTAAGATTACTCAGTTTTGAAGCTACTGTCTCCCTTCGAGGCTAAGACTGATGTTTCACCTCCAGATGTAACAGTAAAATGAAAGTAGAGAAACAAATGAAGTAAAAACAAATAAACAAAAAGCCTACAACTTTAAAAATAGTATTACAAGTATTTTCTTGTAATCAGTGCTGCAACAATTCAAATGCCCGCTTATTTTACTCGCTAGTTGTTTGCTGCTTCTCCTTCCGCAGCTCGAAATGCTTCTCACTGATGCTTTTAAAGGGAAAGGATTTCAGAAAATAAGCGAACTGCTTCAGGAGAGAGAAATAGAGCCTCCCCAGAAATACAGCGAATCTCTCTTCAACCAGCTAGACAAAGCACTGAGAAAGGTGAGTACCATAAATAATCTTAACTATCTTAACGCCCAGCTCTATGGGTATCAGACTAACAAAGCATGGCACTCTGTGTTTCTGTAGGAGCTGGATAAGAATGAATTCCAGAATGTTTCGCTGCTGCTGAAATGTATTCAGCTCTACCTTAAAAGTGATCTTCAAGAAGGGACAAGTTTGTTCATTGAGCAAGGACTGGTAGAAAAGATGAGTATAATACTGTATACAAGTTACTAATGTGATTTAAGGTTGCTTGTATCGGGAAAGGAACTCCAAGGAAGTGAGAACTAGAGGATGGCTTGTTGGCCACACAGAAATAAAATATTTTTTTAAATATATTGTATGAGCTGAGTGAGAAAAGGTGCTTACTTTCATTGCATTGCTTTCGGTACAGCAGCTAACATCACGGCTTCACTTACCACCTGACTTAATGGGTTTGTGGGTTTTTTCTTTATGTTGACAATGGAAGGAGAAGATGAGTTTTCATGAGTCCCATTTGTGAAATGATATAGAATTTCTAAATATATTTTAAGTGCTCCAGCAAAATACAATTTTCGTAAGAGACTTGATGAGCAGTTTGTGCTTTTACAATTTTAAAAGCTGACATACTCTTTATGAAGGTCCTTTTTTAAATGCAGCTGGTTTACTGTGTATCTAATCTGCAATTGTATTTATCTTCTAATGGCACAATACTGATTTCAGCTGGTAACACGTGTAGTAGCAGAAATGCACTTGTGCCTAAGAGGAGTAATATCTGGATCTAATGTAGCTAGGAGAGACTTAACACTTGCTCTCTGTTAGCAGAGTTGTTCCAAGGAGTCCTCAGTGCAAAATGTTGTAATCCTGCCTTGTAATTATGCTTTTCAGGGATACAATTGCTCAAAATTCCTGCTTGGAGAGATTATTAATAAAGTCTCACCCATCTGAGCTCTGTACCTCTGGTGAAGCATAGATTTGTAGTTGGCCATAGATGTGTGATGATATGCAATATGTTTAATAACATAAATTCTTAAAATAATGACTTTTCAAAAGCTTGACACATTTTTACAAGGTTATTTCACTGTGAATTGACATAATCTGGAAATTTCCACAGGAGTTACAATGCCACTAGCACCGTATGTTGTGTCAAGGAGGTCCTGGGTGCCATGGCTGGGTGCCTTGAGATGAGAAAGGAGGACAAAAGGAGGGCTGGGGAGGGAAGGGGGGGGGGGGATAAGTCCTGCTGAGTGGGTGTGGGGTGGTGCTTTCCATGTTCTCCTAGTAAAATTCACGCTCCTTAATGCCGTGTAGCTTTTGACACAGTACATGATAGTTACATTCAGGGGCTGAAAAACTTTCTATGTGCATAAGGCTTGCTGCAGATACATCTAGTTCAAGGATTATTAACTATTATTCCCAGGTTTTAACTGTTTCTTTTAACTTTTACCTGGTATCTTGGTTTGAAAGAGCAAGAGCATTTGTGATCCTCATCGACCCAAACGAGAATAAATTTTTGATGGCACTTCTTGAAGACTTCTTTGACTCTGCATTGGTATGTATGTGCATTAAGGGACAGAAGGGTTGCCTTTATTGCATAGGAAAACCATCGTTCACAAACAGCTTCCTGTTAAAAAATAAATAGTTACGCAGACCTTGTGCTCTAGGACTGAGCCTGGGACACAGCTCAGGTGGTGGGGACGGGCAGTGCCCAGGAGCCTGCTCCGGGCTGGCGTTAGGCTGAGGTTTGATGCACCTGGGAGAAGCTGCATGGGGCTGCAGCCTTTCTAACAGGAAGCCAAGTGTTTGTTTTTGCAGGAAAATGTGCAAGAAGTTCTGATGCATTTTGCAAACAAAAGCTTTTGTGCTGAAGCCCTTGTTGAGAAACAGAGGGTACTGCCACCTTATGTGCAAATGGTTTTGCCAAGGTGGTCCTGGCAATTTGTTCCTACGGTGTCTGAAATAGCTGATTTACTTTTAAAGAATAATTTGAGCTGCTTACAAGTCTCATTTAGGTTTCTATTTTAAATATTCCTAACTTTAAAGGTATTGGAGGCCTAGTGATGTACCTTTTCAGTAGGAAGCATGCTTTTAGCTTCTTTCCCCAAGCTGTTCCCCCAATCTTGTCTGTAGCTTACTGGAACTGTGTCACTTTATGCATCAGAATTTATTTGAAATTTATGACTCTTTAGGAGACTTGATAAAAGATATTTGAGGAAAATAAAATTTTCTTCTTTCTCTACTAACCACGTTGAAATTATATGAAATACTCTATAAATTATTTATTTGTCAAAATCTGATTTCTTTGTCTTCCTGGTCCATTCCCTCCATATTCTTTCACTGTGGAGGATGAAGCGTTGTTTTATTTTTCTTGTGTTTTATTTTTAATTTTTTAATTTTCCTCAATGGACTTTAACACTCTTCAGATAACATATGTTATGATATCTAGTACTGTAGTGTGTAAATGTAAAATGTGTTTTTACGTAGGCCCATATGTGCAATAAAAGTAACGAAGTGATGCCACGATGTGGGTTTTCCAGGGAACCTGAGGGTATTGCACTCTGAGTGCTGCTGAAATCCCCAGGGGAAGTGGGCGCCTCGCTCCCTTTACCCTCCCTGCATAATGCCAACCTGTATGATCGGGGTGACCGTATGTGACATACCTGTATCAGGTGGCACAGCTTTTCCTGACGTGGGTACAGTAATGTTTTATGTTATTTTAGCCCCAGAAAGGTGTGACAGTGGGGGCATAAACACCTTGGCGCTTTGAGTACCGCTGTTCTTGCGTTGTGGTGTGTTAACAAAGGCTTCCTTTACTTTTTCCATCAGGTGATTTGCAGGTGTAGTAATGAAGGTCAGTACTGTTTTTCCTTCTATTCCTTTATATCCTGAATTTCAGTCTCGGGAGCATGGTTCTTAATTCTGCTTGGACTCTATCCCCTTTCTCTTCTCCCCTGCACTCCCTACCTCCTCCTCTTTGCAATGTTTTCTTTAAATCCTCCTCCTAATTTCCCTCCAGTTAATGTTCACTAACGCTTACATTGGCGCACGAATCCTTTTATCACTTCTCTTTGTTTGCTTCTTTTGAATATGCTGAAAAAATAAATCTAGCTGTGGTATCTTGTTTAAATGGTCGGCATCAAGTTTTTCGCCTGGTCACAGTAAGTGGTGCTTCTGAAAGGACTTGAGGCTAGACAGTCTGCTCTTGCACATCTATTTGTAGTGGCTCCAGATGTTATTCCCTTGCTGAAGGCAACTACCTCTGCAGAATAATGTGGTAACTCCTTCAGCCACCCTGACTAGGCGGAGGGATGTCTGTCTGTCATTCGTTTCAGCAGCGAGATTTTGTCTGTGGCTGCAGCTGGCTTTCCATTAGGGCCGGGGAGCAGGTGCTTTCAGAAAGAGCAAGCATCTGTGTGCCTAGAGATCCAGGCTCACAAGTCATGTAAAAATGAAGCATTACATTGTGGGCTGAGTAACTTGAGCTTATTTGTCCTTCTAGCTTGTTCTAGTGGGAGCAGAGCGGGCACGAGCGTGTTCTGGTTAATACTCGGTTTGCTCTGTTGACTTTGTCAAAAGCCATATATTATGGATTTATCTGTTGTGGTTAGTAAGTAGCTTCTCCTTTCTGTACCTATTTAAGTGTTACTTCAACTGCTGACCTGGTTAGCTGGAGCTTTTTTACAGAGAAGTTACCAGTTCTCTTTTCTGTCCAGGATTAGAGAGTTGTAAACGTTATCTAAAACTGAATCCCCAACTGGGATATTTTTACTCCTTCAACTCCACAAAATGTAGTTGCTTCAACTATCTTTTATACGGGTACCAGCTCACTGCTAGCTGTAACCTTTCTAATTATTTTTCTAGGGAAGAAAGAGCTAGTGAATTTATTTTTACCTGAACTAGGGCATCTAGTGACAGAAGCAAATATTTGCTGCACTCTGCGGCAGGAGGTAAGACTCCTACTAGAAGAAAATACGGATACGTGTGCACACAAGTGTGCGTAATTAGATAAAAAATGTGAAAAATATGTTACTGAATTCTTTCCCTTTCTCTTCTGCCCCTTCCTCTGTGGGGGGAAAGGCTTTGAGGACCCTCAACTCTATACTCGATAGTGTCCCACGGGAGGAGAGAAAGAAGTTCCCTCTGTCTGAAGAGATGTGCTCGCTCACGTAAGTGGTTTTCCCTCCAGCTCCTCTAGCTAAGCACTGTCTTCCCTGCAACAAGAGTTGAAGTTATTTTCACTTTAACTCATTGCATTATGTTGTTTCAGGAAAGACCTTGCAAAAACTATACTGGAGGTTGGTGGTAAGAAGTATTTAGTGGTTATTCTTATGAAGCTGGGGCTCTCCGGCTTTACTTCATCTGCTTATTTATTATAGATGAATTGTAATTTAAATTATTTCCTTGTAGATGATTTTTTTTTGGAGGGGGGGGAATCAGATGGTACTTTAAGAAAATATTAATCAAAAATTGTTAGATGCAACAATGCAGTAGTTCTTTCTGGCTAGTATTAGTAATTCGTATTAACTAATATGAAAAGCTAAACGGATGTATGTAGAAATTAATTACATCAGCTTTATGTATGTGTTTACAAAGTATGCTTCCTGTTAGTCTTCAAAAAAACAAATTTTAACTACTTTGCCACCATGTGGACAAACCTCAGTTAATAAGGTTTATAGCCTCTTGAATGAAATCTTGTTTGTTTTCTCCTAGCAATAACACTTTCTAGGGTGTTACTGTGGTGTGTGAAATGTAACTTAACCATAGTGAGTTAGCTATGGGGCTTTGCTCTCATCCCCTCCCTGACCCCCAAGAACGTCTCCTGACACACGCGTGTGTGTCGTGGTTAGCAGTGCTCTGCGCCTCGACCTCGCTGGGCTCGGGGAGCTGAGGATGCCTGGAGCTAACACTTGGCTGTTACCCTCTGCTGTTTTTCTAGGTGAAACTGAAGCTAGCTGATGCGTAGGACTGTATTAGTGCAAGAGTAGCAATGCTATAACCCTCTGTTATGCTGGGGGGGATATTTACCCTGTGCTTATGTTTGCCATGTAGATTATGACCTTCAGGTTGCCCTTTCAGAAGCACTTTGTAGGTTAATGACAAAAAAATGGAGGGATGACCTTGTTCACCACTGGTTTGAAGATAACTATCTTGCTGAAGCTTTCAAAGAGATCAAGGATAGAGAATTTGAGACGGTGAGGGTCCTTATTTTGAAAACAACATACTTGACAAGTCTGTATAGGGGCTAGTTTTGGTTGAGTTCAGTCAGGGTGTCCTTGTAAGAAGTTCCTAAAAATCTGATTTTATAAATACACAAAGTTATTAGTTATTTGTGGATGGCTTTTTTTTCTTTAATCTGGCAAATATAAAATGGCATATTGTTAAAATAGCTCTTATTTCTAAGTTATTTTACTTCCAAAGCATACATAAGTTAGTTTTTGTGGTTAATGTTTGGAGGCTTGCAGGTCGTAAGGTGGGTCCAAACATTTGTAGCAACTTGAGTGTTTCTTCCCCAGTGGCCTTTGGCATAACACTGTCTAGTTAAAAGCTTATAACTGGAGTAGTGGTTACACAGCCCAATTGAATAACTCTTTGCAAAAGAAATGTAGCCTTATTTTTAATAAATGTAATTTGTCTTGAAGGACTGCAGAAAATTTCTTAACCAGCTAAATGAAAGGCTTGGGGATGAAAGAAGGTAAGCTGTGAACCAACAGAATAAACTGGTGCCGTCATTACTGCAGAGGGGAAAAACTAGGATTGTAAGCTGAGTTGGGTTATATATAAAAAAAAGTATTTACATCACATGTGAGTAAGTTCTTAAGAAGGAGATTTTATTAATTTTCGTGGTGTTCTTTTGAAATTAAAATCAATGAAGAGAGTGCATCACTACTAAAATACTGTATTCTCTAAGCTTCTTCAAACTTAATTTACTTCTAGGTATTTATTCTTTTTTGAACAATAAGATTAGTAACAAATCTTAATGATTTTATCTTTCATAAAGTTGGATTCTGATGTTGAATGTATCATGTGAAGTCTGCTTTTTTCCCAGAGTCTATTCGTTCCCTTGCATATCTGCTTTTGCTGACATGAATGAGGTAATAGTCCTTATCGCTGTGACACCTTCCCTACGGTGTTACCACTGTTAAAATGATAGTTTCTGTGGTATATGTTGGTTTGGTTTTTTTTTCCCCCTCCCTCTTTGTCATTAAAGAGCTTAATTTTCTGGAGTGTAGAGCGTAACCTTCTATTCTAGTCAGAAAGTTTGCTTGTTTGTCGCTTAGCTTCCAGCTTACTGCTGCTGACTTTGCTTTTGTATCGGCCAAATGATAGAGGCAGCGCTTCTCTTCGTGGTGATGACAGAAGAGAGATCTCTAAAAGGAAACAGGAGGACAGGACAACCCTGCTTCCTCTGGCAGCGCTGCTCCCAGACTGCCAGAAAACAAGATGAGCCTGATGCCCGTGTAGGAAAGGTCATAGTCGCAGTTACAGATCCTGCAGATTGCTTTACTGGTCTTTAAGTAAATGTATTTGTGGCACTGTTCCTGACAGTTGTATCGAATCAAAACCAAGTCGATGGAAGCCAGTTCCACTGCTTCTGCTTATTTCAAGTGCTCAGAAACACAAAAAACCTTCACAGGCTCTTTCCTGCCACAAACATGCAAACTTTAGTGTATTGCCTTTCCCTCGGCTGATGTTGAGTTGTGTCTGACTTTGTGGGTATGGTTGGGTAAGCGGTAGGCTGGTAACTTGCAGGTTATTCCCAACTCTTACATCTGTAACATATACATGTGTGTACACGCATGTAGGACAACTTTTTCCAATTTTGTCTTGTTAAAGAAAACTGAGAATGAGACAGCAGCGGTGGGTTTTTTTTTCTGGGAATGGCAGCACTGCTGTTGTGCTTCCCCAGGTGAAGAAGCCATCGGACGAGAAGCTGGAGGAATTCTGGATTGACTTCAACACCGGCAGCCAGAGTGTGACTTTCTATGTGGACAGTAACGAGGTAACGGCAAAGCCCACGTGGCTTGGGTTAGCCTACTGCAGCGGGTGCTTGCTCAGCCCTTCTGATGTGGTGGCTTTGGTTTTCAAAGGGTGCTCTTTGGGACTCTGTGAGACTGTCAAAAGAAGCCGTCAGCAGTTACAGCCTGAAGGGTAAGGTTTTCCAACCAGCATTATCCTCTGTTGGGCTGTAGGCTCACAGGACACAGGGAGCCAACCTAAAATCTCACCATCACTGAAGAGTTCCCGTGTCTTCCCCTCTTCTTGTCATGCACTTCGATGGTCACCTTGCACCAGCTCTGCTTGTTGGACTGTCTGGGGGCCTGTTTCGCACAATAACCTGCCCTCCCTACCCAAGCGGGATGTGTTGAGGGATCAGTGCTAGGGAATAACATAATCGTCTAGATTAATGAGAATAAAATGGGTGAACAGAGTAACTGCAAATGCGTGGGCAAGTTGTAAAAGCGACTGTATTAAAAAACCCCAAACACTTACTCGAATGTTTTTGGGGTGATAGACTGAATGTCTTGCTCTAAAACAGATTTAACTGCCTTTTTACGCAGAGGATGGTGGAGAAAAGATTGTTAAAATTTACATGAAGATTCCTGCTACTCTTAACAAAACAGAAGCAACAAAAATCAAAATATCTTTCAGTGCTGACTTTGAAATCTTAAGTATACTTAGAAAAGTCCTGGGAGATGAAAAAATGATGGTAAGCTCTTAGTGTGAGTTTTTTTCCCTCTTCTAAACTATATTTTACCTGATATGCACTGGGCAAAAACATTCAGTGTGGGGTTTTTTGGGGGTTGGTGGTTTTTTTCACATCTGTTTATTATATATCTGTCCTCCCCTTGAGGATTTGTAACTGTCTGTATAGATGTTCTTAGCTTTGGCCTGGAAGAGAGATTAGAGGCTTCAGGAAAGAAGTTTCAATGGACTCAAACTTATGGATTAGAAGCTGAAAAGTTAAACTTGTTTTAATCAATTTAGTGTGATATGATTACTTTTGCTGAGTTTCTGAAGTAGGAAATAAAACCTATGGCATTTGATTGCATAGCTTGAAGTATAAACATGCTCTTACACCAGCTCAAAGCATTACATTGCACAGGATAAGCAAATTGTGACATGAGGACCTGGACAAGAGAAAAGGATGCTGCAAGACACAAATCTTAATTGACTTTGTAGATAGTACCTCTAGATTAAAAATAGAGTACTTTTAAAAACTCAAGTTTTTTATAAGCAAATGTAAAAACATAGGAGATGTGTTTCTTTTTTTTTTTGGTAAATGTTAATATGGTTAATTTTTAATACTTGTGATTCATCCACAGACTGTGGCGTTTGCAGAAAACCTTATGTGACAGTAAATATCCATAGTGTAGTGCCTGTCATTTATCCTTACAGGAGCCAAGACCTTTCCAAATGGTCAACTCGGCTAGTATCCAATGATTTACCAATGATTTGTTGCTGGCGATTAACAACTGTTAGTTTTGTTATTAAGTAGCTGACTTTACTAGATAAAGACTCTACTTTTTGTAAGGTCACTTTCACGTGAGATTAATTCACACAAACAGATAAATGTGGCTGAAGAGGAGTCTGTCCATGCTGGGAAGCAAGCCAGGCAGAATGAAGGAGGTGATTTTTTTAAATTATTATTTTATTTCGTGAAACTTAAATTGTTCAGTTTTAAAATTAGTATCTTCACTTGCAGTCCACAGCTTGCAGTTAACTACATTTAAAAAAAAAAAAGCAATCCTCAAGCTCGATCTACTGTTCGTATCTCGTGAGCTTGGTAACTGCTGTTCGTGGCGGATGCTGAGCCCCTCTAGCCCACGGAGCGAGGATGGGGCACCATGGCCATGTGCTGCTGGGATTGCACGGGCAGGGGAACTGCTCATGGAGATGGGATCTGTGTGCTGGCAGGTAGCCTGGCAAGGCACATCTCAGCTGCTGCCTGACCTAGGATATGCAAAGTGTCTGCAGGAGTGTTTCTCCACCTGCAGGTGTGGTGCAGTGGGATGCACCCATCTAGCCTCCCTTGCTTGCCCCGTGCATGATTCCTGGTTTGGCTCTGCTGTGCGGGTGCCTGTGGGAGATTCCCTGCAGGAGGGGACAGTGGCATCTGTGTGCCCATGGAAGCACAGGTCCTCTGATGCACCAGCGCTTGCACCTTGGCACTCAGTATGCTCTCCTCCGCTCAGTGGGGTGTGTGTGGTGGGGCAGCCTTCAGCAAGGCTTCCCGCAGGGAGGTGACTTCTGTTCCTTCTTGACAAGGTGGTGTGATAGAGAACAGTGCGCTCCGGTCCCTTTACCCCATGCAGGGTGAATGATGCCCTGGAGATGCCTGGGGCTGTTGTGGAAGTGCAGCTGGGGGAACAGAAACGCTCACTCGCAGTCCCTGTTTGTAGAGAGAGATGAGCAGCAGCACAGCTCCTCTCTGCAAGAGGTGACCCGCTGCCGTACGCAGAGGCATCACTGGTGCTGCCGTAAATACCTCGTGTTGCAGGGCTGTCTCTATGTGTGCCCAACTACAAGCATAGCTACGTGCCTTATGGTAGGAAAGGTTCTTAGCTGGACCCAGGATAGCCATTATTTCCTTCTTCTCACCAGCCTACAGCCAGTGCTTTGTATTTCTTTGAACTGAGTGCATTGAATTTTCTGTGATCAAATGGTGTCGCTTTCCATGCTGCCAGTGAACATCTCCTGCAAGAAGTGTCTTTCCAGGATCTTCTGGCCGAGTTTAATTTTGTTCCAAATGATAGATGTCAAGGGAACACAGAGCCTGAAGCACAGGCATAATGCTCAGGTGCCTTACCCAAAGGAAGGTCCAAGCCCAGCAACGATCCGAGGGGAAAAGAATGCAGTTCCTTCTTTTTCCCTCTGTGCTGCTCTGAAGTTCTGTAACTCCCCACCAAGGCTGTGACACAGTTTGAGGATAAAGCTGCTTCCAGCACAAAAGCAAAAGAGGTGCACATGATCAAAATAGGTCTTAAACAGGAAATATTTCCTTGGTGCAATTTCAGTATCAAAGTATTTGGGAGGTGGCTTTTTTCTGTATAGTGATCTTTTCTGTTTGAAGACTGGGATGTGTCCTTGCTGCAAAGCTGGCTGTATTTCAGTTTTTAAAGTGATTACTTTTTGTGTAGATTATTCCTTGGTGTAACTTGCTTAACAGATATTTCCACATCTTCTAAGACGATGAACTCGCAGCACTTTTTCTACTGCTCACACCCACCATCTCGGAAATGAATCACAAGTTTGAAGAGCCCTTAGGTTAGGTAGCATTCTTTCTGTGCCGATGTTAAAAGCAAAGTTTTACTTTCCTCTTAGTTACTGTGCATTTCAGATTTTTTCAGGTGAATACTTGAAATAGCTGCTTCCAGCTCTAGATGTCTGAGGCAGTAGCTTCTTCGATAGTCCTTCCCATTTTCTTCCAGTTACAACCCAAAATGAGCTAGAAGGGAAGTCCTCCAGATTCTGGAGGTGCAGGTGAGGGAGAAGTTCCTTCATCAGTGTCCACCATGAAGCACACTCAGAGGTACAAGGTGGGCACCACTGCTTGAAGCAATCAAGGAGTACAAAGGGTAAAAGGTAGTTCATCTATAGTGAAACAACTTTTGCAGTGCCTGGTGGAGATTCAATGGAGGGAAACAGATGGTAGAAGATCCCACTGGTCTGTTGCTTTAGCCAGACACCAAGGGTTGTTCCACGTCTTCCAGAGCTAAGAGTCAAGGTAGCAATAAGATGATAAACTTATATGTATTCATATAGCACGAGGAGCTTAGAAGTAGGCTCAAGATGCTGTTTATTTAGCATTGCAATTCTGCACTAGGTAATTTGGAGATGTTTGTTTTTGTTCCGTTAAACGTGATCTTGAGATGTTTGCGCATAATAAGTTCTACTGTTACGTTTTTATGCAGGTGTGTAAGAATTGAAAGGGGGTTGGTGGGGGTGTGTGTTCAATTCCTGCAATGACATTCTCACCCCGATTGCTATTCTGCAGTGATACCCGAGCCTGCTAATCCAGAGAGGAGGAAAGATCCTTCAAACTCTGAAAATGTGGAGACTCTATCAGACAACTCAGCCTCTCAGCACAGCCAGCAGTTAACAGGCGCTGTAGCAGTATGTGTTTTGATGTATGGTGAAACCATATGTATGGTCCTTGTGCCCCTTTTCCCCCTCCTCCAGTCTGCTTTTTTTATAGGTGTGGTAAAAACCTTCTTTCAAAGAAAACTAGTTTGTACCCAGATGTGATAATGTTTTCAAACTCCATCTTATATCAGTGGGAAGTCAGCCCAAACACTTGCCTCCAGAGCTGCAATTTTTGGCAAAACTGCTTTAACAAGAAAGAAATTTTGCTCCCTCTTGCAAGGGGATGGTGGGGTGCTCTTAGTGAGAAGCTCATAGTATTGCTTATATGCAACCTAAAATGTTTTTGTGTGGCTGATAATGAACCTGTTATTGAGCTGTTGCCACAGATTAGCACTGGAAATCTGTTTCTAAAAAACCCCCACTTCTTCATTGGTCATATGCATGCTCTGTTCATGGTTTCATGTCTCCAAGCAGAAAATGGTTAACTCTGGTGTCACCATGATTACAGTGAGCCAGCAGACCGACGTGGAAGATGCTAACCAAGGCTCAGGTCAGGCATGGCTCCCTTCAGTTCCTTAAGTCTGACACAGATGAGTGTCACCCAGGTGACATGGTGAAGGCTCTGCTTTTGTGGGCTTTACAGCAAAAGCAGATAAAGCATTTCATAGTAGCTCCAGAGGGTGAAGCTGTAGTTTCCTTGCCTCCTTCAGCAAAAAAGTCCAAAACTCCATCTCCAAGGATGAAAGCTAAGCCTAGGTGAGTGTCTTGCAGACAGAAAGTTGCAAGGTGTATTTTTTCTGGTTTTGTTTTTTTTGTTTGCCCTCCCCTGGGGTTTTAATGCATGTGATTTTTGAGGTTTATTCCACCAATTATTAAATAAGAAAAAAATATTCTGTTTTGCCACCCTGGCTAGCAAGGCTGGTTGCCCAGAGCTACAGCACTTTGGAGTTGCAGAACAGTGATATTTGGTTACTGGCTTGGCTGCTACTTTGGTGTGACTTTTCTTTCTCATCATTGATTTAATCTAAATACAAGATGAATGTACAGCTGTGTTATAGAGTGTTTAACTTCAGCTGTGTAACTGGAGCTCACCAGTTATGTAGCTGTTCATAGTGAGGCCCATGACTTTTGGGAAAGATCATGTGAATTTGAGTTCACCTTGGCATGGGTAACACCTTTTTTTCAGAGCTTTGCAGGACAGCATTTCTTGTAGTTAACAAGTTGGACTTCTCTAGACCTACTGATTAGCTTTCTTCCCTACACACCTTTTAAACCACTGCTTTGATGCTAATTGGTGCAAGTTTTTCTTCCTCTCACTACTTTACAAACCGACTCTTTGGGCTTTAAATAAACAGCCCCTCAGCACTGCATTCCCCTCACGTGTCCTCTTGTCCTCAGTGAGAAGCCCCTAGAAGAAGAACCCATGGAGGAGTCAACACCAAAGGTATGTTTGCCTTGGGGTCCCCCTGAGTGAAGAGGCACGGGGCAGGGGAGAGATACTCTGAAGTTGCAGAAGAAAGCTAGGATGGGTTGACCCACTCCTGCCCTTGAGCGGTGTTCTGAGCCCATGTAGTGTCATACCTGATGTAACGTGCCATTTAGCACCAGGAGTGAGCTGCAGAGGCAACAGCTGTCAACCTCATTCTAGTGTGGCCCAACCAAGTAATTCAAGCTCAGCTGAGTTTATTCAGTGTATATACCCTCTGGCAGTGCTGTGCTGTTCTTGTGTCCAGGAGCACGGCGTGTGGGCAACCAGCCTGGCCATGTGTAGGACAAGCTCACATGTCACAAGACTCATGCGTGGTCTGCAAGAGCAAGGGTTTGCTTCCTGAAGGAAAGCAAGTCTTGTAAGTCTACAGATGTGTTTACTGAGTTTTGTATGTGAGCTCTAATGATCCTCCCACACTAGATCTGTCTCTGTACTCCTGGCATAGGAGCTTGCAATCTGGGTAAAGTAGCAGCAAGTAACCGAGAGCCATCTGTAGTTGTGTTTCTTTAGACAACTTGAGCACTTGGAAATGTCTTTTGATGTGCCCATGTATAATAAAAACAAATAATCTATGTACTACACAAGAGAAATTAAATTCCCAAAGCAATAATTTTAATTTGGAGTAGGTACTTAGGTTATATAAGAAATCACATTTTAGGCTTGTTTTTTGGTTTACATTTCTAGGTACTAGGTTTAGATTTTTTTTCTTAAAAGGTTTAGATTTTCTCTAGATTTAGTTTTTCTCTAGGTTTAGATTTTTTTTCTTAAATTATTTTTTAACCGACAGTTCAAAGGTTTTGTAACACTTGCCCACTGCACAATGAATTCAAAGCTTTTGAACTACTTCTTTCTGTATCCTCACCCCTTTGGCCCCCCAATTTCAGCTCCAGGGCTCTCCTACTTTCTGGTAGGGAAGAAACTGGTAGCAAACAGTTGCAGCTGGACGGTTGTTGTGATAGGAGGAACGGAGTTTCCTGGCACTCCTTATCTCTGCTTTTAGCAGTCTCTAGGATAAGAACATGACTTGATGTATTGTGGTTTTAGATCCTGCAACTCTTTTCTTTTCAGAAGGATGCTACCTGGGAAAAGAGAAACAGAAAAACAAGTTTGGCCAAGCAGAGGACTGAAGGCAGGTATGACATGCAAGCCTTGTGCCCATGCAGGGTCTACTGTACCTGGTTTTTACACCATTTCTAGAGCTAATGGGGGGAGGGAGTGCCCATGGAGTGTGCTGTCCGAACAGAACAGACAGCAAAACAAGCAGGAGACTATGAAGGGTCATAACTTGTCTCACTGGGAACTTTTGGGTCCCCAAAGCAATAAAGACTTCAGAAGCTAACTCTAGTCTGCCAGAAATGCCTTCACCTCTGTGATACTATGTCATGCTGGCTTTTCCATTTTTCCTCACCCAGCTGTAATCTTCCTGTCCTTCAGTGCATTGAGTGATCAGTGGCAGCTTCATTCACACATACCTAAGCTTTTTCTGATATTGCCCCAGTTTTTTGGCCTCTCATGTCCTAGAGTTTCAGGATGGGCTCTTTCTCAGTTTGTCCCCCTCCCTCACCCGTATACATCCATCTGCTCACGTTCAAAGTTAATGGCACTGCGGGCAGAAGCACTCGAGGGTTGGAGGGCTGTATGCAGTCTGCGGCACTGGAAGTCTGTCTTGTTGCACCTCCTCCCGTGCTCTCTGCTAAGTGTTGTGTGCAAGTTAATGTCTGCTGTGCAGGAGAGCAAATGAACTGTATGTGAGGATCCCGACTGCGGTTCTGGCTGTTCCAGGTCTTCCTTGGGTCTCCTGCTTCAGTCTACTGACTCTTAGCTTAAAAAAAAGAAAAACAACCAAATATTTAGATTTTTTTTTTGATTGCTTGTAGATAAGAATGGGAAAAATTGATGCAGAACTTCATCATTACTACAGGTTCCGGGTTTTAAGATCAAATAACTTGATGCAGCGAATAGCGGTGGTAGAACAGGAGTAGCAGTGTAGAATTTGGAAATGGAGAAGGCGGCCTTAGTTCGGTCATTCTGCTCCCTCTAGTGTTTCGTGTGGAAAGGAGGTTTCTTTCCTTCAGGGAGCTTTAACCAGAAGAGCTCAGGTCTTTAGTCTTCCTATTCTTTCACTAGTAAGAAGGGGAGGGTGTACTGTACGTTGAGCAATAATTGTAGGATTTTTTAAAATAGTTATGATTTGGAGAAAGAAATAAAGGTACAGTTAATTTTAGAAGTTGAAAGACATGAAAACAAAATCTAGATGCATACAGAGAAGCGATTAGAGAACAAACATGAAATGTTAGAATTTTCAAAAGGGAATTAAATTTATTTTTTCTCTGAAATGCTTCTGAAATAATATTTTCATTCATGATTTCTTCATACCGTGTACTACTATTGGTGATGTGGGAATAAAATGTCCATTGCATAAACAAGGATAAGCTAACTTGTTTGTATCTTCTGAATATTTATCTTAAAATGAAAAACTTAGAATTGAAAGAGTGAGAATCAAGACAGACAATAGTAGAGACTAAGTAGGAAAGGAACAAGTGTGTCTTTTTTTTTTTAGAAGCTGAGAAAACAGCATTTTTGGGCATATAAAATATTTGAGTTTACTGTATAATGGAGTTCGTGTGTGTGTAAACAAAACATGTTATCCCCCCCATATTCTTAGTGAAGTTTTATAAACGTTGTCTTGCAGGAAGGAAATCTATGACTTTGAAAACTCGGACTCTGCAAGTCATGAAAAGGTAAAGTTGAGACAGAAGTGGTTAAGAGCTGCGCTAAGGTCCCAGCCTAGCAGCTAATGGAGAGTAGTAACTTGACGTGGGGGATTTCTCTTACTGCGGAAATACTGTAAGGATGGACATGCTGTTATAACAAAACAGACAACTGGGAATGTGAGGTTTCTGTATTTCTGTATGGTGCTATACATGGAAATATTTTTTTGGGGTGGGGAGAGTGCTCATCGCTTCTTGAATCTTGTGGTGGGTACTGGATGATAAACCCAATTGCAGTAGGAATTTAAGCTGTTGCTTGAGGGAGGCTGTGGGATATCTTTGTGACTGAAGGCCAACCTCTGCGTTTTACTGAACATTGAAAGCAGATTGTTGAGCATCCTTCACTTTGCACTCCTAAGCTAAACCAGAAGAGACTGAAATATGTTTTGAGCCACACTTGGCATGTTGGGAATCCCTGGTTAAAGCCAGTCCTCACAACTTTTGTTGGAAATTCTGCTTGATTTATATTTGCAGACTGTTACAAAAATCAAATAAAAATGAGTTGCTCTGCCTACTTTGAAATTTTGACCAGTGCGGGTTTTCCCAGGGAGCTGAAAACTTGCTCCTGATGGCTTCCATCAAGGTGGCTCCATCATACAAACCCTTTGGCTTTCAGCCTCTTCCCTGGTGCAGGTGCCATTGCTGCTGCCTGTTCATTCAGAGGCAATGGGTGCTGAATGGGACACCCCAAATTTCTGTTATAAACTGGACACCATCCAATCCTTTTTACTGCTGCTGGGTCAGCATAAAACCTGGCTTTGTGGTACCATGCCCCGTGTCCCAGCAGCCCTGCCCAAAGGCTGCCCAGGTACCCTGCACTGCGCTTACAGTGTGCTACTGCTAGCAGTGTTAGTGCTTAAAATGATGTTTCTTCTGATGCTATTGCTTAAAATGAGTGTTATTCATAAAGCAAAGAAAAGAGAAAGTAACCCTGTTTAAGAAGACAAACATTTGTCTGTTATAATTTATGACACTGTTTCAATCCAGAAATCCCACTCTATTAAAGTTGAATTTTGATGCTGGACTCGTAATCCATTCCTCCTCTAGCCCTTCTGAGTTCTGATACATTTTAATTTTGTAGATTATTTTATGGGGTAACTCGATTTAGGACAAATACCTACTTCTTTTTTAGGTTGCTGAAGCCAAAGGAAAGATTCTTGGCCAGAAAGTGTCCTCACAAAATCAGAGGTACAGGATTATACATGCACCATTTAAGAGCCTTTTGCTCTGTGAAAGAAGAGTTCATTGCTTTAGTTAAGCTGGTCTAAGTTGGGATCAAAAAGGCTGCATGATGTTTCTAATAAAATAGTTCCTTGCTTAGCTGCCACAGTATGTGTGGATGTTATCAATACTAATATTTAAACAGTACCTGAGAATATAAAGGTTACTAGAGAGAATAATGACTCCTGTCCACTTTGACAATAATAAGACTTTAACTCTTAAACACCACCCTTCCCTGATCATATGCCTAACTTACTGATTTAATTTTTGAGGAACGCTTAAACACTCTGCCTCGCTTTGGCCACCTCCAGTTACAGCAAGCTGCCAGGGACTTGCCACCTCTAAGTATGTAGCCTATTTTTTCTTTTAAAGCTGCTAATTTCCAGGTATCCCCAGACTGCTACTTTCAGAAACCAACCAAAGAAGAAAAACTTGGGTAATGGCTGGGCATTAACAGTTTGGTTCTCCTGCTGATCTCTTAAGGAGCCCCCTGCCATTGCTGCTTGGCTGTGCCCCTTCTGCACCGCTGTGATGTGCTGTCACAGCATCTGCTAGTCTGACTTGGGTCTTTATGGGTTACTTGGCAGGAGTTACGAAATAGAAAACAAGAATGAGGAATCAAACAAGCTCGAGAGAAGGCCGGTAGGTCATCTGTGCTTTTTCATTGCTAGAGCCTTTGATTGCTCTGTGTATCCACCTGTACGAATCGGTTGCACCCTTAAAGAGGCTGAAGTTTAAGGTTTACCCAGTGTAGAGGTGGAGGAATGTGAGCCTGGGAGACTCAGAATAGTCTGCTTGCCACTACGGAAAGCAGCGTTCGGGGTGCAGCAGGACTGCCAGATCAGCAAGTGAATGTCTGTGTTAATTTTTTTTTCCTCACTGTGCTCTTGGCTGCAGCTCAGGCATGTTTAGGCTTTCCTCCTTGCGAGAACTCTTTTATCTGGATGCAGGAGGGAGGGGGAGATGAGGATGGAGGATGCTGTAAACCCCATGTGAGCAAAGGGCAAGCATCTGCCTCTCGGTGTTCTTCTACTGCTGGTTTGACAGTTAACTGTTGCTGTTTTGGTAGACTTCACAGCTTAAAATACTTTAGGTATTGCACTGTGGGGAGGAAGAAATAGAATAATTTGGTAGTAAATGAAGGGGAATGGGCTGGGGGGGCTTCTGGGTGGACAGAGGTTGCTGGCTGAGCAGGACTCACTCTTAATAATGTCTTTAGTCCACTTACAGGAAACATCTTTTCTCTGAAAGCAACAATGAAAATACAAGCACTGGTCAGAGTGAAAAAAGCTGGATCCTTGACTCTCAGAAACAGTCGTTGCCAAAATCTCTTGACTATACCCGAAAAAGACCCAGGGTGAGAAGTAAATTAAAAGGTAAGCTTGGTCCCCTGCTGACACTTAGCTACGCGTGACGTACTGTACTGCAGATAAGGAAGCGGCTGATGATGGTTTGAGAAGGAAGATCTGGCTGAGTCCCAAACCAAGTAGGAGAGAGCAGGCTCGAGGCCGGCAGTGAGGGCTGCGCCATGGAGGACGTGCATTGTGCATCCTTGTGCTTGAAGATCCGGGTGCCATCCCCTTCCCTCCAGTGAACCTACTGGGGTTCAAATGTCCAGGTGGAAATTTGGCACCTAAATGTCTGTGTGGGTGCAGCTCTCTGTAATGGGGCTGAATAGCCCATGGCTGCTGAGCTGATGGCTGCATTGGTGCTCTCGAATGCAAGAGGAGGAAGATCTCTCTGGAGCTGCCATGCCTCATCCCTACAACTTTCCACTCCTCATCTCTCCAGAAATACAATTGACGTGGTGAATAAACCTTGAAAATCAATGCAGTTTACAGACCATAGCACCCTACTCCCCTGTTTATACACTGACAGGCCAATTGGCCTCAGAGTATTTTACAAAATCAGATGTGATAATCTCTGATAGCATCCTCTGCTCAGGCTTGACCAACAGCAAACCTCCTTGGTGGCTGTGCTGCATGGCTGTGTCAGCTGCTGGGACCTCCAAATTCAAACTAAATTGCCCTGAAAGAGTTGGAATGCCTCTGTCCCTCTCATGGAGGATGAGCCTTGCTCAGGTAGCTGTTGGTTTTTGTAGGGATGAAAAAGCAAAAGGGAGTTGAGGGAGAAATTATACTTTATATGGTGTTTCCATGGGGGGAGTTGTTCTTGTTCCAGTGCCAGCCCATGCGTGCCAGCTGGGCTTGGGCACCACTGGACAAGCTGCTGAGCCTGCCTCTTCTTTCGGCAACCGCTCTGGATGTGGTGAGTTGCATACATTTGCATCATTAAAGCTTTGTTAGAAAGGGGTTTTGAAGCTTAATGCGAGTGTTGTGAAGTTTTCTCTTGTAAACGTCTAGAAAACCAAACTCGAAACCGCGTGAGTTAGCCATGATGCAAACCTTAACTGGGTAAGGCATGCAGTTATATTGTCAGTAACCATGAAAATTTTTCTCCTTGCAGTGCTTCCAGTGTCTTCTGCAAGTAGCGGTAGCGACTACCAGACAAAGAAGGTAAAGAGCTGTCATGCTTAGGTGCCTCAGATTTAAAAACATTACATATGCAAAATGTACAAATGAGTGGAAATTAAATAAACTGGTGCTATCTATCTTCTCAAATGTTCTGATGGACAAATTTGCCTATTAAGTGTTGCTGAGACTGCATTGGTCTCCTACAGGCTGGGGAAACAAGGAGGTCTTAGGAAAACACGTGAAACTTCATAGAAACAACTGTGCGTGACCCCTGAGCAAGTTGTTTGAAAACTGTAATATTTACCTGTGATAGATGGAAAATTGGGTAGGAATTGGCATGCTTGGCATGACACCTGCCTTGGCTGACCCAGGTGTCACTCCAACAGGAAAGGATTTGGCTCTAGGGGTGTGCTGAGAACTAGACCTGCCTATCCAAATACCTGCAGAAATCCTAGCTGGGTCCTACCAGGCTGTGTCCCCACACTGTAGTCTCCCCTGTCCTGACAGCTGGTGCTTTGGGAAAGCTCATGTTCTCCTCTGTGTTTTGCTGGCCATTTTTAGGGCTTTTATTCCAAGTCCTAAGCTCATGCTGAGTCCTGGTTCATGCACTGTCCTTTTCCACTTTCAGCTATAGCTCTGGGAAAACTAACCATGGGAAAACTAACCATACTGATGGGGGAATTAGTGGACCAGACATATATCAGGCAAAATAAAATACAGTTTAGCAATGCCAGACTTTTCCAGTGCCCAGCCATTAAGTGCTGTGTATCAAATGTTTTGGAAAGGCCCCCCCACAAATACAGAAATTTTGGGGAAAAAACTCTCCAGAACTGGTAGTTGCATTAAAAGCTTTTATTTTCCCCTGAAAACTTTTATTCTTTTCTCTCTTGACTAAAATACTTTGATTCTGCTTATGGGATATCTTCATCCACTGTAAACTCTAATGGCTAAAGGGAGAACTTACACATGCATTGAACTTCAGGGCACATATCTCCTTCAGTGTTGGAGGGAGCTATCAGTATGTTAGGCATATTTCATATTTCATATACCTCTGCTCTTAGTGTGTTTAAAAAAACCAACCAAACAAAACCCTCCCCCCAAAAAACCAACCCAAACCCCTACTTCTGTAGTAATGTTTAAAGAAAAGACACGCTTAGACTTGGTTTTGTTTTAGCAGGAAACATCAAGGCGAAGAGCTCAAAAGGAGATGTTAAGAAAAAAAAGCACATCCAGCTCTAAGGGAGATGATATACCTACCGTGGATCTTGCTGGTATTTCTTTTTTAATCTCCTTCAGTGCATTAGAAAAGTTGGTTTGATCTGTGTGGGTGTGTGCTTTTTGGTTTGGTTTTTTTGAATTTTGCCTTTTTCTTCACGTTTTCTTCATAAGCGTTCTGCCTTGTGATATTTCCTGTGATGAAGGCTGGATATTGGTTGTAGATAAAGTCTCTTGAGCAGGGAGAATATCAGCTGGGGCTAATGAGAGGTGAAGGAATGAACTTAACAGGCAGCCAGAAATAAAACAGCCTTTGGACTGTGTTTGAGCACCTGTCTGTTACTGGTGGCGGTTTCTTTTTTTTTTTCCCTACATGTGTCATTAAATTGAGGTTTCTAGTCAATACAGGATTCAACCTCTACTGATTGTGTCGTTTGGCTGATCTCTTGCGCAGCTGACACGCTCTCAGAGGAGCTCGAAGGGGGTCCGCTATCACTTGATGTATCTGCCAAGGGCTATTCCAGTGATGAGGAGAAGGCCACGCAGGTGCAGTATGCAGAGCTTTTCAACTCCTCCTAATGTGCTGTCAGGCTACTTCTCATCTAAAAACAGTGCATCGTGTCCCTTTGCTTCCTCTAAGACAGCTTGTCTGCAGTGCAGGGTGGGTACCTGCTTACTTTGTTGTTCTCTTCTCCTTAGAAGTTTCATGATGCATCTGGCACATTGTCAAAAGAAGAAGGAAGTTTTAAGCGGAAGGACTCAGGTTTGTCAGTCTTGATAACATGGAAGAGCTGTTTAAAAAGGGGTGACGTAGTTGTCATTTTTCTTTCAAAGACAAGTAGGCACTAAGATTTTTGATATTTGAAGGATACTTGTTGCATAAGAAATATTTTCCATTTCTCGTTTTGTATATCTCGACAGGCTATGATAAGATTTTTTATATGCGTTCCTGAGTTCATCACTAACTCTTAAATCCTGTCCTTGATTACAGGGGGACTACTAGTGTAGCTATTAAGAGCTGGGGATTTACAAACCCAGTGACCCAAGATAAAATATATGAAATTAGTAAAAGCAGCAGCTTGAAAACTAATTTTTAATTATTTGAAAGTGCAGTGCAACTTCATTTAAAAAAAAAAAAGTATCTCTGAAAGTTATTGACTTCCTTTACACCTAAGAATATAGATGCAGACCATCATTATAAGCATTTGGTAAATGATGACTTGTATTACTGCCGTAGCTTTTTTTAGGTAAGAGGCTTTTAAGGACCTTTCTTTAATGAAACAGAACTTGCACAAACTAATTCAAAACTGCAGTGCAGTCTCTTTGTGATTTGAAACAACAGAACTTCAAGGAAGTCAAGTCAAGGAGCAGTGGGCTGTCTTCATCCTAATATTCCTGATGCTGATGTAGTTCTGAGACAGACTGTCTTAAGGTTATTGTTGTGACTACGAACCGAGTTACTGAAGCTTTGGTCTCGCATAAAAGCATCCCCTTTCTTGTGAGCTGGCTATGTTAGTGTTCCCAATATGTCTCTTACCTGTCCAGCATTTGCAGAATATACCTTTGCTGCACCAACACATCTGCTTAATTTGGGGGGAAGATAAATGCTGAGGACTTAAATTTTTATCACTGTTTACTGCACGGTCTTACAGTTAGAGAGGACTTGATACCATGTGAAGGCAGAAGTAGGGTTATGTTCAGAAATTTCAGCTGTGGTCTGTGATTGCATTTGAACACTTACGCTGTGAATCCTAAATCTACTTCAGCTCCTTGTGGTCCAACTGTCCCCCTTGTCCTGGGCTCCACCACCTTCCTCCTTTCTGCCCTACGGAGACTGCAGAGATGGGGTTGGTCAAACACAAACACCTTGCTGAGCTCAGAAAAGCAGAGAGTGATACAAGAGGATGATTTTTTTTATTGCAAGTTTTCCTTAAAATATGGGCTGCAGCCTCCCTCACCATGTTCTTAAGGGTTTTCCTGGGTTAAAAGTAATTGTATGGCAACTCTAGTGAAGCTGCAGAAAAGAAGGCTGTTACGGGTGTGATTAGTTTTTCTCTCCCCTATGCATTTATGTGATTTTTTTCTTTAAGCAACGGCTGAAATTAGCTCATGAACAAATGAGCATAAACAGACTGTGAGCTTGGGCTGGAAAAGAGAAGGGGAAGAAGCTGGGCAAGAGTTTTCTCTCTGCTTAGAATAATGGGGCAAGAAATGAAGTTGTCTTTAAGATGAAGATATATAGCTTTCCAGTTATCTGCATAGCACTAGGCAGTCAGGTTGTCCACGCTTGTGACAGAAGAGACTTGCTAGTGAAGTCTTGTTCTGTCCTGTAAGTGTGATGCCAGACCCTAAAATGAAGTTGCCTGCTTTTCTGCAGGATTGGTAATTGCAGTGGTGGTGATTTCTGCTTGAGTAGCTGGTAGGTATTGCTACATACCTCATGCAAAAGAACAGACCTGTTCTGAAACACCTATTCTCTTTCTAGATATGTTAAGTGGCACTGTCATAAAAAAGACTAAATTTTCCAGTTGGGAAACAAGTCATTTGTCCTCTGACACTTCCTATAAATCAAGGAAACTTTTTGATTCTGTAGAGAAGGAAGCGGAGAACCATACAGGTAAAGTCAGGTTGACAACTAAGGTGAAGTGTTTAAATGCTTTCAGCTTTCCTTTTTTGATGGTAGAAATCATAGCCACGTGGAGGCTTGAAGAGTTATCTGTAGGGAGAGGGTATCTTCTCTAAAAGTCAAAATGTAGCAGAAGGCATGTATTGCAGTACTGCAAGGCATGTATTGCAGAATGACGAAGCCTTCAGTAGCAGGAGGGTTTATACCACATACGCAGAGGTGTGAATAAGGAAATTTGGGTTCCCTAACCACAATCCACTTGGGAAGCCACTCAATGATGTCCACACTTTCTAGTCTTTCTGAATAGTGATTGTCCAGAGCTATTAAAAAAAAAAACAACCTTGAAAAAAGCATGCCAATAATGGACAAAGTAACTGCAAAACACTGCTAACTCTGAACAGAAGGGGGTTAGACTTTCCTCACAATTAAGTGGAAAACAGTGGCCTGACTTTTTTTTTTATTGCGCTGTGCTTTTGCCTCATTATCTGTAAATATGTTGCTCTTTGTGTTTGGTTAGTATTGTGCCTTTTCTTCCATGCTGCTTTCTAATGAGTCTTTCTCAATGCGTTTTTGGGGCAGTTTCCCTCCTGCTTGTGAGGTCTAGAAGAGCAAGACTCAAATTCCAGCTCTTTAACTAGTATTCACACTAACGACAAATCCTTCAGTAGCAGGAGGGCTTATATTCCAATAAGCCCTCCAGCACGGTACTAACTGGGCATACACTTTCTCCTAGGTCAGGAAATGGATGATAGTGTGGATGATGCATTTTTTTCCAAGATGCTGCGTGAAGACTTCAGCGATTCAGGGGTGATTACTGCATTCGAAAGCTTTATCGGCCAACTAAAGAAATTGTTCTGGGTAATGTACACTCTCTTAACGTGTGTGTCGTGTGTGACATTTTCTCATAGTACATGAAACTACCTTTTTAACACCAGGGGAGTTGGTGCAAATATCCCATCTATATTTTGTGCCCAAGAGCAGCGTTTTGGCTGCAGTGTCTGTTAGCCCGGTGCTCTTAGAAGTATTCTGCACAACCTGTATACTCTGAGAAGTGCTACAGGAAAGGTGTAAAGGAAGTTTTAATTAGGTTTTTCCTTTTTTTCTTACATGTTGGAACATCAAATCTGGTTAGGCATTTCAAATACTTTCCTCGGAGGGAAGGAATCAAAGCTTTTTGAAAGGTAACCCAGTGTAGTGACAGTGTACCTACATTGGAGCTGTGGGTTGTTGACCTCGTGGGCACGTATCAAAAATACAGAAACTCCCTTTTGGAGCACAGAGCAGTTTCACTGCGATGTAAGACTATGCAGCTTTTTCATAATGTAAAACAGAAAGCAATACAGGCTGCACCTATTGACTAGAACATGTGTAGATCCATAAGGACACATTTGTATCTTAGAGATTAATGGTATGTGGAGGTGTTGCTTGCACAATTGATAGTATATAAGCTGTGTATTCTTGGTTCGCTCAACTGGATGGACATACTTGAGATGCAGTGCAAGCAACCAGCTGCTACTGTTGATTTAGCTATAGCAAGTAATGTGGGCATTAAAGCAAGTTTAATATGAGAGGACAGTATCTGACCCATCACGAAATCTTTTTGTGTTTAAAACCTTTGAACAAACCAGACATGGCAGAGCTGACTTATACTGGATCAGCACTTTGTATTGTGCAAACATGATTTTTTTTTTTGAGCTGGTGCTGGGTGTTCACACTAAACTTTTGGCACTAAGTCCTTGAATCGAGGCTGGAGGTGGTTGCATTTACAAATCAGTGGCTGGAAAGCTCCCCCGCAGAAAAGGACCTGGGGGTGTTGATCGACACCTGGCTGAATATGAGCCAGCAGTGTGCCCAGGTGGCCAAGAAGGCCAACGCCATCCTGGCCTGGATCAGAAATGGTGTGCCCAGCAGGAGCAGGGAGGTGATCATGCCTCTGTACTCGGCGCTGGTGAGGCCGCACCTCGAATCCTGTGTTCAGTTTTGGGCCCCTCACTACAAGAAGGACATTGAGGTGCTGGAGCGTGTCCAGAGAAGGGCGACGAAGCTGGTGAGGGGTCTGGAGCACAAGTCTGATGAGGAGCGGCTGAGGGAACTGGGGTTGTTTAGCCTGGAGAAGAGGAGGCTGAGGGGAGACCTTATCGCTCTCTACAACTACCTGAAAGGGGGTTGTAGAGAGGTGGGTGTTGGCCTCTTCTCCCAAGTGACTAGTGACAGGACAAGAGGAAATGGCCTCAAGTTGCGCCAGGGGAGGTTCAGGCTGGATATTAGGAAAAAGTTCTTTACTGAGAGAGTAGTGAAACATTGGAACAGGCTGCCCAGGGAGGTGGTAGAGTCACCCTCCCTGGAGGTATTCAAGGAGCGTGTGGATGTGGCATTGTGGGATGTGGCTTGATGGACATGGTGCTGGGTGGTGTTGGGTGGGTTGGTTTTTGGTGTGTTGTGGCTTGTTGTTGTTGTGTGGTGGTTGGCTTTTTTCTTTTTTTTTTTTTTTCAGGTTGGACTTGATGATCCTACAGGTCTTTTCCAACCGTAGTGATTCTGTGATTAAAATGCACATAGTTTGCATTAATGCTGATTTGAAGTGGTGCTAACAAAGGTTTTGTGCAGTTAAGTGTGTTGGAGTATGGGTGAAGCTCACTTCTTTGCTGGCTGGATAGCATGACCCTGACCTGAAGTCACATGGGTTACATAGAGGTTTTTTGGTGTAACTAGTGTGGCTAAATGAAACCAGTTCATATTTGCAGTACGCTGCCTAAGTGTCATCTCACTTCAGTTTAAATTTGACTTAAGATGGTTTCTGCTAAGCTGAACGGCAGCCCGCGGAGGGATTTGCGTTCCAGGAAAAGGTTTTGCAAACTAGACTTCTAGGTTTTGGCTTGGGCCATTGCCCATCCCTAATGGTGTGTCCTGTGTCTAGTCCCGGTACAAAAGGATGGAGACCAGCGCACAGAACGCCCTGACAACTTCGGAGAAGAACGTGTCTGCCCTGCTGAACCAGATACACGAGTGCAGGTAAGTTGTCTGCTGCTAGCTGAAAACACTTCAGCTTTTTGTAAATTCTGATTGATGTGAAAAGGATTGCCTCTTTGTAAGCAAACGTGACAGTAAGGTACTGCACTTATCATGGTTTGTAAACCAAAATATCCTGTGTGTGTGTCTCTTGCTTTTCTGTAAGAAGAGTTTCAGAAGTGTAGCTCCTGTGATTTATCCTGCTTTTCTGTAAGGGGAGAGTGGATGGATTAATTAATGCAAAGCAACCTTGAATTAGGACCAGTTGATGAAGCAGTCCTTAGACGGTCTTCTGATTGTCATCAATGTTCACAAATCTGTTTAAAAACCCCCTTGTTACACTTAGTAGCTTCTGTTTCTACATCTTTTAAGAAAGAAGCCAGACTGATTTACTTAACGAAGTGGGGGAGAAGAAAAGTAAGGGGTCTGTTATAGACCCATTTCTGTAGATTGTTTCCATGTGCACGAAATAAGTGCTGGCTAGCGGACTTTGCAGGCACTCACCAGATGCGGCTTTAAGAAGGTCCTTTTGCTTTACAGGTTGTTGAATTTCTCAGGTAGGAGTTAGATAAAAAAATCAATTATAATAGTTATGGATTTGTTATAAGCAAAATAAAAGCACAGCCTAAGAGATGAGTAAGTCTATCAGGCATCTAACTACTACACATTCGGTTTGCAGGATTTAGACCAAATGTAGTATGAAATAATAGCCTCTAAAATGCAAAATCCCTGGTATCAATAGGATAGCTATGAGCAGAATTTGCTTGTCATTAAGGTGCATGGAGAAGTTTGTGTTCCAAAAACAAAACCAGGGAAGGTTTTGGGGTGGGAGATAAGAGTTGATGGTGGTGAGCTGCTGCCATGCTTTGATGTTATTAACTCAGTAACCTGGAGCCAACCAGAGCCGCAGGATAGTGGGGGCAGAGCTGTGCCAAATCTGTCCTACCCCGGAAGGGTAGTTTCTAAAGTCACCATCAGATGATGGCTTGGCATCCCACTGCCAGGGGAAAGGTGGCAAACCCAAGTGAATACGGGTGTTGCTGGTTAAGGTTTAGAAATCACTGGCATCCTGTGACAACACTGTACATGTATATCAAACCCATGGTAGGAAAACCCATCCGAGGTTATTTCTGCCAAGATGCTGTCTTCAGCTTGGGAAATCCCTGCTGAAATCCCTGGAGGCTGGGAGAGTATGCAGGGCAAGTATTGCACTAAGAACCATGTTATATGCTCTGCCCTGGGCCCCTGTTACTGGCTGCTATTTGAGACAGGCTGTTTGGCTAAACTCGTCTTCAGTTTGACCTGGTACAGTTGTTTGCGTGCTCTGTGGGATTCCTGAGAACAAAACTGCCCCATGTAGTTCAGCAAGGATGTTTGCTTCTGCCTAAAGGCAGGTTTGGTGCTGAAGGGGTTGTCATCTGCCTTGTGCTAATGCACCTTAAAGTGTTAGACTTGTTTCTGTTCCCCATCACTAGGCTGAGTAAGTTGGAGACCTTCCAGAAGATTGTTGTTGAAGAGCTTGCCAGTCTTGAGAAGGAAACTCAAATCTTGGCAAACATGGAGAAAGAGGCGGTGGTGTGTACAACTTCTTGTGTGCCAGCCCGTGGAGGTACCCCTTCCCAAGTAATGGGGGTTTTCTTTGGGGCTCTTTTTAGGACTTCTGGAATGCACAGTTGCTCAAACTGAATTCTTTCTGCAACCAGCAAAAGCAAAGGTACGTCTCTACCAGCTGTCTTGCATGCTCACAAGTCATCTGATGGTCAAAGGGGGCACTAGTTAAGCTGGTGGTACCCTTGCTGGTCTTTTGGGAAGTATTCTAAAGCTAGTATGGCATCTTCACTTGGTGTCCATTGATGGAGCCTTTGCAGCTTCATGAGGGTTTTGAATTGGGACTGGGGTGTAATGAGGGACTGTGCATGGGAAGTTGCGCAGGACAGGCGCGTACCTCAAGAGACCTGTACCAGGATCTGGAAGAAGGTGCGCATTCTGGTCATGTCTGTATCTAGGGCTCAGAGGAGGTGGAAGGAGGCAATCATTTACTTTATAAAAGATAATCTTGGTGCAAATGCTGGGCAAAAAGCTGCAAAAGGGGGAATCCTCATGTTTATTTTTACTGGTAAATATCTCTGTTTGAGTTTCATCAGTAAGTACTAATGCTTCACAGACAAACTAGCCAAGCTCACTTCTTCTTTCTAGAATTCAATCTGTTGACTCAGCCTTGGGTGAAACAGCAGAGAGTTTTGCCGACACTATCCAGAATACAACGGTATGTGCAGTACGCAAGCAGCTCTGTACAGGTGGTGAACGCTGAGCTGTGGCTTGACTGATGTGTTGGAAGTGAGAAAATAAAACTGACATCCTGGGAGGGGAAACCTTTGGTTAGCTGATCTGTAGGGCTGGTTGTTTGTGGGACCCCTGGTTGTGATGCATGGACAGCGTCAAGAAAGCAGCGTTTGCCCTGCTAGGGACTAGGGAAAGTGGTCAAAAAGCACTTGCCTAAGGCAGAAGGTAAGGACAAGGACCATCAGGTAGTGATGTTTCTTCTGGGTTCATAGCTCAGGGATTCCTTCATCCTGAGGCTGGTTTCTGTGTAGTTAGTGACCCTTAATGCAGTTCTCTTCTGTCACTTAGTCCCACTTGCCCTTGGAGTTGTGTATCTGTAACACCTGTGGCTAGGAGCTCTGCAGCCTAACAACACCTTGCATGCTTCCTCTCATCTGCTTTTTCGTCTGGCAACATCTAGCCTTGACGCCTCCAAGTTTGATTTCCAAAAAGCAAATTTATTCACTAACCTTACATCCCAGTTAAATATTTTGTTTAAGTTCTTCAGACTTAAACTCCCTTCAGAGCGTAATCACTAACTTATGCCCTCGGTTTAATTTGTAGATTAAGCTGAATACTCTGTTAACTTTGATCCAATGCTTAGTTTCCACCTTGTGCACTCCATCACATGTGCATGTATTTTTGCTGCTGTTCCAGCTCTTATGCGCAGACCTGATGGCTTTGGGGGTTTAGCATTCCTGCAATAAGACTGATGGATTACCATGATGTGTGTGATGCCATGTGCCTGCACTGCACAGAGCTGAAGAAAGCTCCCTGTGTTGAAGGAACAACCATGCCTGTGGTCGCTACAGTAGACTGGGCCTGGGATTTTAGAGAAGATGCTGAAAACTGAGGGCTTGTTTCTTTTAGCTGTTAAAGCTGGAATCCTGAGCCTTTCCATAGGAAAAAGTTTCTATTACGAGCACCGAGTTGCTTAGGGACACAGGCTTTTCCCTTACCAGAGGTGATACTGATGAAGGACACTTTTAAAGAGGGGCAGGGCTGAGGAAGGAGCAATCATATCATGGGAGCTGCTCATCCTGCAGCACCTTGTTCCAGGTTGGGTGCTTGAGAATTAAAAGCTGAATCTAAATGTGCTTCTAAGATCTCTACAGTTTCTTTTCTTATGCAATACAAATGTTTGTATAAACTTTTGAAGTGTTTTTAATTTACATTTTTTTTTGCTTTCCCGCAGTATGAACGCCCAACGAAGAATGCAGTAGAAAACAACGTGTTCATTGTTCCTTCTGACTAGCAAACCCCTGAATTCATTAGAGCTCTTAACATTTGAGCACCTTACGTAGCATAGAGAAGACAGTTCTGTGAAGGCTGTGAATCTATTTTAAATGGAAAGAAAAAAAGGGAGAAAAATAACATTGATATTGAACCTTTTTTGCTTAAAAAAATATACACTGAGTGGTCCAGTTCTGCCCCCTGTGTTGATAACATCAAGGTTTCTGCAAAATTGCAATTTTGCAGTCCATTAAATATCAAAGAAGTAGAAAATGAATGAAACATAATGATTTAGCCACCAAACTGATGCGTATACTGGCTTTCTTTGAGTATTCTGCTAATACCTTTATCAAATGTAAAAGCATTTAATGATTGATTCTAAGTAAAATACTGTTTGCATAGGATAACAATCTCATTTCTTTTGAATTGATGCACTGTGTGTGCCTGTGGAAAGGTACTCTAGAGTCCTATGTACCCTGCAATGGGGTGTGTTGGGGTAGCCTTTCTTGTGCGCATCCAGCAATGTGGGAACCAGAGCCACTCAATTCTGGATTGCAGAGATGAAAGCACAGAGGGATATGCTGGATGTTGGCCAGATGCCTGATGGCAAACTGGAGACTGCGGAGGGCAAGAAACTTGGATCATTGCAGAGAAAATGGCGAGTGAAGCTGGAGAAATTATTTTTAAAACCAGTGACTATTGGCTTCTAGGAGAGTTCAAAGTACAGTGAACAACAATAGGATTAGATAAACTAGCATCAAAGGTCTCTTGAAAGTGAGTAGCAGATAAACCATGCTCTTAACATCATCTGCTTCGACAGAGTTCCCTAAATCGCAGTTTCTCATCACAAACTGCCTTTAATGCTGTAGCAGACTTCACACGTGCTCGTGCATCTTAATGAATTTGTGGGAACATGGCAAGTTTCCAAGCTCTGTCTTTCTGTCTACTTATAAAACTGACCTCGGATTGCTGTGTGGGTTGGAGTGGAGGGAATAATTCCCTGCACACAGTGTACCTTCATGACAAAAGCCCACTTCTGCCAGGGTTTGTTTCACCACTGAATGTATTTCGGGGGGCTGAAACTGTTCCTTCTTGAGAAGATTGTGCAGGGTAGTGCAACAACGAGAAGCTGCTGTTGCTGTCATGTAATCTGGAGATTAGGGTTATTCCTTTAGCTTAAGTAGTCCTGACTGGAGTTGGCATGAGTCAGGACTCTTTCATCCATGTCAAGGGGTGGTTGGCTCTTTCCTTCTGGGCTGGTTTAAAAGAAAATACTGCCCTTCCCAAAGCTCCAGATCTATTAGGCCGCTCTCTCCTATTCACAACCTGAGGGGCTGAGGCTGGGATTTCGCATCCGCTACCTTGCCCTTATTTCTTTGAGGGCTGGCCCTGGTGACCTGACTACATTGCATCCTCCTGCTGCTTCTCGGTGTCTTTCCAGCTGCCCTTTGAAGCCAGAACCTCAAAGCAGTCAGCCAAAGTGGCTGTGTCTCTCGGGAGATGAAGCTGTAACCTCAATGAACAGCTCTGCTTGTGCCTGCTAAAGTTTTGCAGCCCGGTAACAGGAGTTTTCAGCATGCTTCGTGTCCCACTGGGCTGGTGGTATGCTGTGTCATTAACCAAAACAGGCTCCAAGGTATTGGCCAGAGTGATCCGAGCATCCCTTCCTATTGCCTGGCTGTAGCAGGTCCAAAATAGAAAAAACACTTGGAGCTTTTACCACCTGAGTAGTAACGCCAAGGTCCTGGGCGTAGGAGCGCGGTGAGGGCTTGAACTGCCCTGTGGCTTGTTATAGTAACCCAGAGTTCACACTAGTGAATGTAAAGGGACGCTTTGTGCAATGTTGTTCCCAGTCCCAAGTACCAAGGTCAGTCTTCTAATAGTTCCCAGGTAAACACCTATGTCCCATGGTTTTTATTCCCTATGATTTGGCCAAACATGATGGATGCGACCAGGCTTCACAAGGTGCTTGAGGTGAAGCAGACCTAAGAATTGAGGAGATTTCCACGCTGCAGCTGCTCTTGTATACTGAATTCTGCAAAGCCACAGAAACAGTGTCGATAACCTGCATCCCTGGAGCATGGGTTGTCATCTTCACGGTGGATGTTGCCTTGGCTGGTTTAGGCTTGCTCACCTGCATCTCCAAGGAGCTGACTGCTCAAAGTGAAGGTTTGAAATAGGAAGAGGGTGAGATGTGGTGGCTGTCTCTGGTTTAAGGATTTTCTTATTTAATTTTTTTTTTTTCAAACTATGACAACAATGGTTGATCTTTCATTTCTGAGATGTTGTTTAATGCTTTATTGCTCTCTAAGTTAGAGCTGCTAAGCATTTAAGCTTTGTCAGCACAATGGAGTAGATGCGTAGTAAGTCTTGTTTTGCTATGTTTCCCCACCCTTCGTGTGTGTTGGCAGAATGTTCTCTTGGTGTCTCCTGTGACTGTAAAAAAAAAAAAAAATTTAGGAACATTTTTCATCCAAGTATCTTTGCTAGATAATTTACAGAAACAAGACTGATGCACACTGTATCTCTTACTGTTGAATCCCCATGTAACCTGTCACTACAAAGCCTGGAAGGTGGGTGTTGAGCACTTCAGAGGGTGTGGATAAAGGAGAAAACAGGATCTCTTACTTACTAAAAATCATCATAATGTTGTATGCGCCTACACTTGCTTTTAACTGTTTTATTGGAAAAGTCTGAACCCTAAAAGGCTGCTTCTAGTGATAGGTATGGGAGAGGGGAAAGGGATATCATACAACTTAGATGTCTCTTACCTCTGCACTTCTTTTTCTATCCCTTCATATAAAATACTTTACCTATTGAGAAGCTCAGTGAGTTCTAGCTTGGTAACCTGTGAACTGCCCAAGGTGGGAGGACATGCTGGAAGTTTTGGTCTTCCTTAATGGTCTTTCCATCTGTAATCCGTAGCAGTTGTGTTGGCAGACAGCATGTTGGGTAGGATCTGATCTTGGGCAGCCCATCTCATACCGCTTCCTGCACTGTTGGGTCAGTTCAGCACGTTTGAGCTGAAACCCCCCTGAAGGTCTTAAGTTGATCTGGCTTCTGCAGATGATACCTTGGCAACACAGACCTGTAACTGCATTACCCTAACGTTTCCTTTTGGAAGGTAGGTGATTGACCTTGGCAGGTTTCCTTTGGCTGCTCACTTATGCTCTTTTAAGCGTTATTTATCCAGCTATTTCTTTTATTTTATTCCTTTCAGTGTAAATAGATAAAGCTCAATTTTCAACCTGTTATCCTGAGACAGAGAAACAAAGATGATGTGTGTGCTGAAGTGCAAAAACCATGCATCAGTACCCAGAAAAAGAAATGGGAAATACAAAGTGTAAGTTAAGGGCAACTGCTTCATGCATTTTAAGCTCTTAACCAGTTTAATATTAAACCCTGTTATAACCCCTGCTATCTTTATGCCATATCTCTTTCAAGGGATGATGCTGTGCCAAGTGCTTGTTTACCTGCACGTTCTGTATCAATGCAATGGTCCGTCCAAGGTCTGGAGGGCTGCTGTTATCTACTGGCAAGGCCACACGAAGGCTGCACAACGCCAGTGAAAGGGGTGTCCTCTGTGGCTGGAAACGGGCAGAGTGACCAGAGGAACTGTGTGTTTGTGTTTGCCCTGGCCTGGGGTCGGCTTGCCCTGCTCTCGGTAAGGTGTGCTGATGTGGGCTGGAGTGCGCTGGGACAGGTCCTGCTTCTGCAAGTGGTAGGACTATGTCTAAAAGAATGGCGTACTGGAAAATGGGTACGTTTCCAGGAACAGCTGAGAGCTGTTGTGTATTGGAAACAAACACAGCAACAGAGCGTTTCCTGGTAGTATATTATAGGGTGTTTTTTGTTTATCATGAGCAAGACTTGAGAAAGCATTACTTGTAGCCAGACTGTGAGAGAAGCCCTGTAAAGCTGTGCCTCGGCATGTATCAGCAGCCTGACTTCTCTCCTTCAATTCCAGTGTTCCTGGAAGGGCCTTAGTGAAGCTCATTCCTTCCTCTTCATTCTTGGGAGGCTACTAATATCCAAAACCAGTGAATCAAACTCAGTAACTTTCTCTCTTCTGCTTTACTTCCCAGTCCTCACAGACACACCCTCTGGTGAGCCCAAAACAGCAGGATCGAGTGTTTGCACATCTCCCCCTGTTTGTGTTTTCAATATGAAAGAAATGATATTTTTGAGATTGTTTTCAGTTGGGATGTGATTGTAGAAAACTGAGAGGAGAGACAAGAGAGGAATCAATCTGAGAATCAAAGGGTGATCTGACAGGTAAATATGAGCTTTGAACAAGCAAGTTATTGCACCCTTCGTTTTGTTCAAAACCCATGTTTTCACAGGTAGCAGGGCTGTGTATGGAGAGCTAGGATTTCCCAGCTACAGTAATCTGTGAGAGGAAAAAAAGTGCTAATTGGCTGGGTAGTTCGATCCAGTTTAAAATTGTCAGAAGAGATGCCATGTGCATGGCATTTCAGTGGGCATCATATCTAAGTCTAGAAACTGCAAACTGGTCAGAGCTGGGAGTGTTTGTTAAACATAACTCCCCAAAACTCCAGTATCTTATTGGAGAACAGCCCTTGTTCTTGACAATCGTGACTCCTTGTAGTGATAATTAGTTAGGCGTTAGACTGTGGAGCTATCCTTGTGCCTCAGCTTCTGATATTGCAGTCTTTACGAAGCTGCTAGCTACCAGCCTGACTCACCTGAAGGAGTAATCTTACCTTGGAGCCAACTACAGTGGCAGAGATATTTTGTGATGAGTGTCTTATTTCACAGTAAATTAATTGGAAGTATTTTTTAATCTTGTCCTGGTGCATATTTTGCTGCTTCAGCCTTCATTTGCAAAGGTAGGAAGTGC
The DNA here is from genome assembly GCF_030936135.1 of Gavia stellata. Taxonomy (NCBI): domain Eukaryota; kingdom Metazoa; phylum Chordata; class Aves; order Gaviiformes; family Gaviidae; genus Gavia; species Gavia stellata. The sequence continues at coordinate 99,190,771 of NC_082596.1, read as the reverse complement.
TGCTGGACTTGTGTTTCATGCTGGATATTTGTGGCTGAAGGAAGCTTAAAGCACGAATGGGACTTGAGTTCTTGTGGGTGAATACAGCTGTTCCCTTCTGCTTACTTTGATTTTCTTCCAGAAATTCAGATGAAAGGTGGGCTCAGCCAAATTCAAGGAAACTCTTTTGCAAATGAGGAAGCTGCTTAGATACCTGTATAAGGTACATAATCTTCTTTTAAAGTATCTGTAGGAAAAATACTGATTTGACTGCCTGGCTTGTTTTGGACTAGAATAGATTTCAGTACTTGTTGCCAACACAGTTCACAAACAACAGAAATTTAGGAAAACAATTGTAGCAAACTGTTAGGGAGATCACGAGTGACATTAGAAGTGCTACAGGGCACCTCCGTGCAGTATCTGGTCCCTTCACCGATCTGTGATCTGTGCTTGTCTCATGCTGACACCTGAACAAGGGACTTATTTATCTGAGAGTCTTTTAGGTTTGCAGTGGCTATGAGTGCCTTTCCTAGGCTCGGGTGCTCTGTAGGACAGAGGTGCTGCTGGCAGCATAAAGCTCTTGCGTCCGTTCACAGGAAAGTCAATACCCTGAAAGCACATTAGAAAGGCAATTGGTACTGCCCTTGTTTGGAGTATTGCCAGAAGATGAGCTTGGTAAAACATGATGTTGTGTTTTTCCACACAACAAATGTTCCTTAGTGAAGGCAGGTGTTGTTCAGTTGAGATTTTGCCTGTTGGGCTGGATGAGGTGCTTCCTTCTGTCCCGTTCTCCTGGAGTGGTCCAAGCATGCTACCAAGTGAAAATATGCCTGACAAAACTTCATTTTCAGCCCATAGAATGTGGAATTTCCTTCTAAACTATTTAAGGACTGGCAGTCCTTGCAAAGAAGTCAAATATAGAGAGAGTGCTGCTTGCCATGAGCATAACTTGAGGTGCCCGTGAACATGTAGTTGCTAGAATCCCTTCTCAGCCTATAAGTTGGTAGGAGCAGCTTTCAGACTGGATCCTCTTTGCCACTATCAGCTGTTACAGTTCTTATCTCTTCCCAAGAATAATACTAGCTTTTTCCATCCATGGTGCTAGACACCATCTCTGTGTGGTAACATCCAGTACAGGGCTTTACAGCAGCACTCAGAACTGCTCTAGCTAAGTTTGAGATTGTTTTTTATGAGGGTTTGGCAGTGAGAGAAGCAGCGGACTCACTGCCTATTTGAGAGTAAGCATGGTAACCATGCAGCATCTCTGCTCTAATGTTGTCCATTTCAGTATCTTGACCACTTCCCAGGTTTCCCTTCGTGGCTGGAGCCAGGTGTCAAGGATTCCTTTGCATGCAGTTTCTGCATTTGATGGACTGGAAACTGTTGGCATGCTGAACAGTTCAATCCAGAAACACTTTTTCAGTGGAATTCCCATTGTGAAGGGGAGGGTTTCATTTTTCTTGCTGCCCAAGTGATTAGCTCACGCTTGTGACATGTGGAGAAACCTGATTTCCACTCTCTTTGGTGAAACAAACTAAACCCTATTATCTTCCATCTTTCAGGAGATGTGTCTCAATTAAAAGCATCTCATAGATGCCAAGTCTGCACAGGATTTCCTGTAAATTCGCATGGTTCTGTCTAGGTTGTGTTGACTGCTGATTTTATTTAGTTATTTTTATCAGGTAGAACTCCCAAATGAGATATTTTAAAGCCTTTATATAGCAGAAACAGCAGGCACAAGAAGCTGCATTGCCAGTAAGGAAGTCTGGGCAGACTGACAGGATTCTACATCTTGGCAAATAATAGGTAAACCAGGTTACTCACCACATCTAGATATGTCTGGAGGGATTGTATCTCCACCATGTCTCGACTGTGATGCTCCAGTTATGCTTCACTGTGCCCTCACACTGTCGTGCACAGCAAAATCTAGATATGTTTTCGGTGTTGTGTGTGTAGCACTACAGAGTGTATTAAATTAAATGTGAATAAAAACTGAAATTCAAACTCAGTTGAGCTAATGAGTGGGATGCAATGGTCTTCCTCCCGTGCAGTATTTGGAAATTTTCCTCCATCAAAGCTGAGACTGCTCCTTTTACCCATTTATAGTAGATGAATCTAAAGGATCCCACCAGCCTAAATCTGCAAGGCAAGCGAGCCTGGGAGCAGGGAGGCAGCAGAACCACTCAGGATAATTTTAAGAAGTCTGTTTGGACTGACGTTTGGGTTTAAAGTGTTTTTCTCTCCACTGGAAAAGGCAAACTCTGTATGAGGCATTCATGTCAGCTACTTCACGCATCTGAAATAAAACCCAGGAGCAAAGGTGGGAGCCTGCACTGCCTGTAGAGCCGCTGTTAAGAAGCAGGACTGCCTGGGAGGGACAGGGATGTTCAGCCTGCTGAAATAAAAAAAAAGGTATTTCAAATAGGAAGTGTAAACATGCTGCATCTGCACGCTGTAGAAAACTGTCTCCTATCAATCTAATTAGTGTGTGTGCACGAGCATGATATGCAGAATTACCACCTGCCCAGTCAATGAGGAGGGTAGAGCACAGCGAACAGTTGTACAAAAAACACAGGGGAGCTTTACATCGGCGTGCATGGAGTTGGCGTGTAAAGTTGTTTCTCAGTCTGAGGCGAATGTCCCAAGAGCTTTCTGAAAAGGTTTCACAACAAAAGTGGTCTCACATAGCCACTTCCCAGCAATTCGATGCCTTAAAGGGGAGTGGAGACAGCCTGATAGTAAAATTTGTTTATTTACATTGTTACGTATTACAGGAAAATCAGTTTAAAAAGTCAATGCTTCTTTTTCTTCAAAGTTGCAGCATTTTGAAGATGTTAAGACAGATCTGAAGAATTTAAAACATACCTGATTCCAGCCTTCCTGGCCAGTCTGGATCTGCAAGGTGAGACCATCTTGGTTTTTTCCTTTTTTTTTTTTTCTTTTTCCCCAGCCCTTTGAGTTTAAGTAAGGCATTTATTTATTTTTATTTTGAATGAGGTTTCAACAAAACAGAAGACAAAAAATAAATCTGTGGGTTTGGTTGCCATAGTAAACTTCAACACTTGTATGCTGATGTTGTCCACCTTGATAGTCAAATGCATGCTTTGCCATCAAAAGGTTATGGACTCCACTCAGCCTAAAACCTGTGCTGGGCCACACAACCATTTTGTTGCCTGCTTTAGCACACAAGGCAACTAGCTGAACCATTGATCTATCTTGTCAAAAGTGTTTGAATTTTGCATGTATTTTGGTTACCCAGCCCATGAGGATGCAGCTGAGCAGCCCATGAGGATGCAGCTGAGCAGCCCATGAGGATGCAGCTGAGCAGCCCATGAGGATGCAGCTGAGCAGCCCATGAGGATGCAGCTGAGCAGCCCATGAGGATGCAGCTGAGCAGCCCATGAGGATGCAGCTGAGCAGCCCATGAGGATGCAGCTGAGCAGCCCATGAGGATGCAGCTGAGCAGCCCATGAGGATGCAGCTGAGCAGCCCATGAGGATGCAGCTGAGCAGCCCATGAGGATGCAGCTGAGCAGCCCATGAGGATGCAGCTGAGCAGCCCATGAGGATGCAGCTGAGCAGCCCATGAGGATGCAGCTGAGCAGCCCATGAGGATGCAGCTGAGCAGCCCATGAGGATGCAGCTGAGCAGCCCATGAGGATGCAGCTGAGCAGCCCGGCTGCTCTAATGTACTGCCTGTGCTGCAGCATTGTGGGGATACCAGTTTTCTGCTGGTTTTGTCCGCATTGTAATGAAGCAGGAACTGGCTGGAGACAGATGGGATCCAATGGGACTTTCAAGCACAAATTTAAGCTGAACTCCAACCTGAGACACTCTTCTCTGTGCCACTTTCTCCTCTTGCTGGACAAACCCGTCTGTTCTTCCCCCATCCTGTACAGCTTCCTCGGTCCCTTTCTCTCCTATCCACGAGCCACCAGCACTGCTCCCTGGGACAAACCTTCCTGCCTTTGCACCTGCAGTCTCCAAGACATATCATCTAGATGGGATAACTGACCCGGGAGGTGGAGAAGAATTGGCAGAGCAGGATTTGGGACAGCCTCCTGTCCACGTGGGCCCTCTGCAGCTCTTTGGTTCCTCTGTGCTGGCGGGGCACGTGGTTTGTCCGCTTCCTGCCCTGGGTCCCCGTGGGGTGACGGGAGGGAGGGGACACTGTCCCTTTACAGAACTGCTTTGGTTGGAGGGGCTTGCTGGGCTGGGAAGACTCTGAAAGGTGTTTTTGTTGAGAGAATTTATACACGCCAGATTGGAAGAGCCCAGAACTACTTCACTGTGAAAAATGGAGAGGAAAAAGGCCATGTCCACTTTTAGCAGAGATCTTGAAGGTGGGATAAATGAGAAAAGGACGAGGGCGGATCCCCAAAACTAACCTTGGGTATTCTTCTTTTCTAACCATTTAAGTGGGAGGTGAATGCAGCTAACTGAAGCAGAGGAGATGGTGACCGGCTATTGCGAGAGACACACCATTACAGCTGCAGACAGCAAATATCTCCTTGCTTTCCCTACAGAGGATTATCCCTCAGTCCCATCTGTTTCTCCAGTTAGAGACCAGTCTGAGTAAGGCCTGCCTATCACAGAAATTCCTATATAATGTGCTTTGCTCATTGCTGAATTCAGTTTTAAGTTTTTCTGTGTCTTCCAGTCTATTAATATGTGGCATGTCAGTTTGCTTCAAATCAGCGGTGTTTGTATAGGATTAACTTTGTGCACATTTACACCCAAAGGATTTATCTTCATTAAGTTGTTGAGCTCCTATTTCTTTCAAAATCCTTTTACTCAGAACTCCTATTAATTTAGCACATCCTAAGTGACTTGTTTTGCTCTGACTAGAGCTCAAAACCCTGTATCATTGTGCGCTATCACGTATTCTAAACACTGGGCAGTCCCAGGTGCTATCAGTCCAGCCCCCTGAAATAGCAAGCTCCTGCCAGCCTTCGTGGTGTTTGAGTTAGGTTGAAGTGAGCACCGTGCATGCCTGTCTGCAAACTATGGGATGGTGCATCTGGGCTCTGCCCTCTTTTATGTCCTTCCCCAGGGCTCCCACAGGACCAAAGGGAGGGCTGCACCTCGCTGGTGTCCACGGGAGGGAGTGTGCTTTGGGGAACGGCTGGGAAGAAGCAGCAAGGGGTATGGTGATGGCAAAGGTATGATTCTCACCTTTTTTCTTTCCCCTTCCTCTTCCTGGCCTTAGCCACAGTTTAGCTGAATGTGTTGGGTGCACTGCGAAGCCTTGCCTCAAGACCTCTTATGCACAGAAAGTGCTCACTGCGTTAGTCTGAACAGAGTTCTAACCTTTTGAAGGCATTGATTGATTTATCCATCAAGTGTTTTATAAGGCGTTTTTGTGTCAGCATTAGATATCAGAAAGGTTTTCTTTTTCATATGAGAAAGATCTTGGCCGCCTTTGTTCCGATGGTGATCTTTGACAGGACAAGTAATTCTACTCGTTTTGTTAAAACCTAAATAGCATACATAATAAGCATCTGGTACAAAGAACTGATAAATGTAATCAAATAGGTTTTAAGCTAAAGCTTGTAATTCAGTCTTTTTTCTTCTTTTTTTTAGAAAAAAAAACCCATAGGAAATGCTATACTTATTGTGCTTTCTTATTGTTCAGGAATCCATTGGCAGCAGCAAAGTAGTCCTTATGGAAACCGTTCTTGATTTCTGTTGTGACAGGGGTTTCCTTTATAGCTGTTCTTGAAGGTGCTTTCCAGTATGTCTATAAAAGCAAAATCCAAAGTAAATACTTGGATTTTAGTGCCCCCCAAACACTACTTGTGGTTAACTGTAAAATGGAGCTGTCTGGTGTTTGTTGATGCAGATGTACATATTTGCCTCAGAGTGTGTTAAGGGAACTGTATTATTCTTGCTGCTGTGGGTGATATTACCTTACTAGTATTACTGTAATACTTCTTGATGTCAAAAGAGGTTTTAAGCCCTTTTCACTAGAAGCTCTATGTATGCAGGCAGACTGGAGCAGTCCCTGCTAAAAAAAGTTGAAATAAACAACGCAAAGACAGCAGAGCTGCTTGTTTCTTTATTCCAAGGAGGGAGGAAGACTCAAAAAGTTGCCAAACAGAAAATTCAGACCTCCCAAGTCCTGAATGCAGCACCTGAGTTGCTATACAAGTGCAGAAGAGCTGAGATGCAATGGGGAGGTCGTCATTACTGAAAAACTGTCTCTTGAAGACATTACTATAGCTATCATTCTTAACTGATGTATATATTTTAATGCAAACTTATTTTAAGTACTGATGGTCATTCTACATATGAGTTTATCAAGACTTCTATCCAAAAAGTTCTTTTCTTCCCCACCCTTGTCAGAGAGCTCTTGGAAGACTGCTTACCTTAATGTAGAAGTTTATGAAGAGAATGACCAGCGTGGCCATGTAGGAGGACTGGAACATGAGGCAACCAAATGGGAATCCACATGGCTTCACAGCTGCACTGAGTGTGTGCACAATAGTGAGCAGAAACTGGATCTGTGGAGGGAAGATCATGCATGAGTATTTGCTGAGAAAGGGTTGGTGCTAGCTAAATCAGATATTAACAACGTGACCTGGTCCTGCTCTTAAAAGTTTGAGTAGTCTTGAAAACTATCCCTTTCTGAACCTGTGAATGTATTGTGAGGGTTAAGTTAAAATGGTGCTTTTATGGAATTAAAAAAAATGAAGGGGTCAGATTTCTAAAAATGTGGGTTTATAGGCCTAGTTGGCAAAATGAATACTTTTTTTTTTAAGAGGTTTTTCTATCTTCCAGGCTGTGTCGTGCCAGGTACAGCATTGTCTGTGTTACTAGGCAGAAACTCGAGAAAACTGAAGACTCCAGGCAATAGCTTTAGAAGTCTGAACAGAAAATGGAAAGCCCAGGTCAGAGGAGAAGTTCAGGTAGGCTGGTGTTTGCATTAACGGAGTTAAGATGGGGACAAATGAAACAAAATGAGATGGAGAAGGAGTTGCAGAAGGTTGTCTGTATTTAGGACTGCGAACCACAGCCCACACTGGTGCATCTGATTCTCCCCAGCCAGCTGAGCGTGCCCTCAATCCAGCGGGCTGGGGTGCATTTCAAACAGGGCAGCATGGTCCAGCTGCAGGGATGGTCTCGCTCAGAGAAGAAGCACTTGCTAAACACATTTCTACACAGGCGTTTTTAAGCTCACTGCAGACCTCTGAACTCCCAAATAATATGAACAAGCCCTAAGATAAAAAAGTTAAAATAACTTTATTTCACATCAAGCCTTCTATCTTGTTGATAGAAGTTATATTTGAATTCTAACCGGCTTAATTCTGCAAATGACAATATTTATCTATCATTCAACCCTGGCATTTTGAAGGATTTCTGGTCATTAAAAATGAGATCAAAACAGATACATACCAATTGTGCTTGAGTGAGGTATTTCTTCCACCACAGATACTTGCGCATAGAAGGGATGACTGACAGTCCGTAATAAGAATACATGAGCACGTGGATAAAGCTATTCAAAGTGGGTCCAAAGAAACCTATAAAAATCCAACAAGGGAAACGTTTTACATGCCAACTGCTAAAAAGTGAGAGAAGAGATTGTTAGCAATGTCTCCTGCATATGGTAAGTCTTTCCTCTGTGCTTATCCTTTGCTAAAGACATTCCAGATATGAAGAGATGCTGTCCTAGGGACAACTGACAAACTGAGTGATACTTCCTATAGAGTTTGTCTTATGCTGAATATTCTGTTTTCATCCCGTATTTTTCATTTTCTCCGCTTTACTTTTCTGTAGTTTACAGGTTATTGCTTTTGTTCCCCTCCCAAATGTTGTTTGCATGAGTCTCTCCATTATCGCTGTAAGCTTTAGATGCTGCTGTGGGTCCCTGCTGCTGGTACCGCAGCTTAGGGCCCTTGGAAGGCACCTGCTCTCCTGCTCTCTGATGTGGTAGTAGGGTTTTACTCTGAATTAAACTAGCCTGGTGTGGCTGTATTTGAGCACCACTCTCATTTTCTGCAGTGGCTTTTCTGCTAGATGCAGATTTCCAGAATTTCACCCTGGATAATATCTTGCCACTCTAATTAGCTACACTTAGTAAATACAAATTCTAGAGCAAATGAATTGCCCTCTGTACCTTACAGACTATTGAGAAGTAGCAGCACTACTCTCTGCTGCATGCTTACGTGTTTGATGGCAGTGCTTGACAACTACAAGATGGTCTTGCCAATTGTTTTGATTTTTCCACTGATTAATTACTTAATTACTGATTTTTTTCCACTCTAATTATAATAGTGCAAAGCTAGTGCAAAGCGTGGCGAATACGTTCAGACACAATAGAAAGCACAAACCCCTGCTAATTTCTTCACGCTTCTGTAGAAATAGCTCATAATTGCTATGAAATCCTTGGTCTCTGCTTCCACCTTATAACAGTGATTTACTGAAATTTTGTGCTGTCCATAATAAGTGCCAACAAATGTGAATTCTGCTTTTTGTTCTGAAAAACACCTGCAACAAGTTGCTTTACAAAATCTTACAGTGGACTGAGGTGACTCCCTTTAATAGTGCAAAGTAAGAAAACTGATTGTCTTAACTTCGATAACAATGCCACAGGAAGCCTCTGGCTGTATGAAGCCCTGGAAAAGCGTGCCTGTTGTGAGACACCTGAAGTATCACAGAATCATAGAATCATTCAGGTTGGAAAAGACCTGTAAGATCGAGTCCAACCATAAACCTAACGCTGCCAAGTCCACCACAAAACCATGTCCCTAAGCACCTCATCCATGTCTCTTTTAAACACCTCTGGGGATGGTGACTCAACCACCTCCCTGGGCAGCCTGTTCCAATGTCTGACAACCCTTTCAGTGAAGAAGTTTTTCCTGACATCAAAGCTAAACCTCCCCTGGTGCAACTTGAGGCCATTTCCTCTTGTCCTACCACTTGTCACTTGGGAGAAGGAGTAGTTCTCTGCTGTTTGGACTTAGTATACAAACACCAAGCGACCAGCCTGTGGCACTGTACATCTTCCCCACCTCAACAGGGAGGATGATGACAATTACAACATCCTCTTTAGAGCCAAGTTGTTTAGAGGTTACTGTTGTGAAACATATTGAACCCAAAATATAATAAGGCAAAGGATGCTGCTACTTCCACTATTTCAATGTGAAATGTAAGACCGTATTGATCAGTTCTGGCTGTCCAGTAGTTCTAGTACTTGAATGAGATGTGTTCTCATTTAAAACAAAACAAACTCAAACTTGTATTTTAATTAGCGATTATGTTAAGTATTGTATCTTGCTAAAGCAGAATGTCAGATTGATGCATACAGGAGTCAAACTTGTAAAAATGCTATTGAGTTCATTTGTCATGACTGACACTGACTTTACTAGGGTCATGATTTCCTCTTACATCTGCTTTTGGAGTAGGTCTTGCATGTGATCACTCTTGTGTACTACTCAGCAGTGTTATCCTGTCTAAAAGTGGTTTGAAGAGGAATAAATATGAGGAGTTGTGGCAGCTAAGTGGAAAAATCTAGGGCCTAGTGCTCAGATATTTTTTTTTGCCTTGAACTTTTAACCATGCTTTTAATTTTACTATGATCTACAGGTGTTTGGCATTTCTGAAAGGCTATGAATGTTAATGATGCTGTCAAGGATAGGCTTGCTTTGCATGGTGATGTGATTCTCCTCCAGCAACAGGTGACTTATACTCCCGGTGATGAAGCGAACACAGACTTACTTTGCCCACAAGGTATCCAGTTCAGAACACACCACCAAATGTTAAACATAGTGGCATGGTGATACACATGAAGGAAGGTGATCTGGCTGTTTTTCTTTCTCAGTACAAAGAAGATAGTGTCCATGAATTCAATTACTTTGGAAAAATAATACCACCACAGCACCTTGGCTACCTGTGCAAACAAGAATAAAGGAGCAGGAGATCAATATCTGTCCATAAAAGGGCTTAAATATTGCTGTACTTCATCAGTCCCTAGGCATGCAACTTTCCAAAAGGCGTTAATATCCTGTTGAAGGAGGAGCACAAGCTCTTGCTTCAATTTTATTTCCCTTTTGAATGAGGCAGTTTAGAAAAAATGTATAATTTTTTATGTGATTGTATAAATATATAATTATCTAAATATAATTTAAGAAATATAAACTTTGAGTGTTTTCCAATTGTTCTATTTTTTTCATCAAAGATACAGGGTTTTTTGTGTTTTTTTTTTAAGGGTGCTACCATTTAATTTGTTGGCACTGAACAGATTTTGCTGGCGGCTTCTTATTTTTAAATAATCCAACTTTGATATTCAACACAATGGAATACACCCTCCTCTAGATTTGAGACACTTTATCAGAACTCAGGATATGTCCCAGGACAGTTAGACAGTTAGTAAAAACAGAAAGGGGAAAATACCTTGTTGATGGGAAAAGGTATTTAACTGACTTTTTTCTTGCCAAAACACAGACAAATTTTGAGGACTGGGGAAAATGATATAAGTTAACCAATCTTTCTGCCCTTGAACTCTAACGTTATATGGAAAGCAAGCCTGAAGTAGGGAATGACAGAGTTAAAACATGGAATTGCTGTGATGCAGAAATAAGGTTTGAAACTAGAGACGAGCCAAGCCAGCACACTGTCTCTGCAGTTTTCCAAAGTTTAGAGTTGGGCTTAAATCACTTTCCAGCTAGAGCCCAACAAGCGTTACATTTTAGATGATTGATTTTTCTGCCAATTTCTTAAATGATCCATATTCTCTATTTTAAGTCAGGCAACACTGTGTTGATCACAGATCTTGATACGTGGCTTTTCAAAATACTCCCTGTTGCACTTTCCATGGCAAGGATGCCATTAAAACCCTCGTGTTAAGACGTCGCTGATAATATCATTATAACTGCCATGAAGGCAGAAGTATGGCACCAGGGACACGGGGGGGAGGACTGCCGCGGACGCTGGGGGCTGAGCTGCTGCTGTCGCTCACCCGGACGTCAGCCTCCCCTGCGCTGTGGAGGTTCTGGCACTGCAAGTTGTAGCCTCCTTCCCATGTGGCAAGGATGAGCTGGAACAGAAAATGCAGTAATTATGTTCACGAACAGATGTAGCAGTTCGCTTTTACCCCTGCAGCTGTTCTGTGTTTATTGAAAAAAGCAGTATGGAAGTACGGTAGGTTCCCGCTCCTTCCATGAACTGATGCTCTTAAATGAGACAACTTGCTTTGAAATGGAAAAGGCATCAGGTTGTATTGGAGACGTGTGCTGAAAGGGTATACCTTTTACATTTCTCTGGTTTTAGAGCCTTGAAGGCATCCATTAAAATCTCTCATTACTTAATGCAGTGATCCTCATTCCAAAGCTCATGCTTGAATATCGTATGTCTGTCCTGAAGCAGTACAAACAGAGCTTAACACAGCAAAACTGTCCTTGAGAAAAATTCCCCAATGCAAAGCAAGCAAACAGAAGGCAAATCCAAAGTAGTGCAATGGGAGAAATATTTTCTAATGCCATACATGTGTCTTTTTATCCTATGCTGTTAAATGCCGGAGGAGGTAAAGGAGAGCAGGCGTAGTGCTGAATGGAGATGCGAATAGGCACATAAGCAATTTCTTAGGTTTAGCGCATGTCATACTGGGAAGTAGACAAAGCAGTGAAATGTCGGGCAACCACAGTGATGGAGCAGAAAGTTTCTAGAAAGCCAAATGGTGGCTTTTGGTGTGGAATATTTTTATAGCAATGACCACTTAAAGCATTCAGCAGCCCTTTCGGAGTAAGGAGCATAATCTGTTGTATGTGAATGCTATGTAGAGTCTGTTGATTTTTAAAAAGCTCTTGCTTATTCTTGAATGTGTGAAAAGTGGTTTCTGAGGCCAAACTGAGCAATTCACGTTCTGGGGTCTGTCTCCCTCTCTACAGGGGATGCAGTGAGTGATGGTGGGAGAAGTGTTATGCTGGAAGCATAATTGCAAGATGCTGTGAGAAGTGGGTTGCTTTCAGCTTTGGCACTACATTCATCGGGAAGGTGTGTATTAGCATCTGTACAGACCTTTCCCTCCGCTTCAGACTGAAAAGTAGTCTCCTGTATTGAATGTGTGACAGTCTATACAAAAGCAAAGCAGGGATATTCTCAGTGATCAAACGGAATTAATTCCTAGAATAAATATATTTAAAAAAGATTATTGATAAAATTTTCTGGATAATTAGCAAATACCCCAGAATGCTTACTATAAATTCACATTAAAAAGCAATAACACTTGGAAAGCCAGGATCTTCTGTTGTTTTCATCTGAATTGCAATTCTGTGGTTGTCCCTGTAATTCCAACATAGCTGGTGTATGTGGCCAAAATAACCCATAGATATTGCAGAGAGAGACATAAAGACAATAAAAGAGTGTTTTGCAGATAACTGCTCTATAACAACTGCAACAAACCCACTCTGTTTTGGAACAGCCCGTGTTTCAGTGGATTCGCCTACAGTGTGTACCAGAGGTCCCCAAACCAAACAGGATGGGACCAGAGTTTAAAAACAGGGGAAACAACAACAACCCAGCTAGACATCCTCGTACAAATGCTCAGTGCAGCTGAGATCACAACTTGTCTTGCCAAGCTGGCCTCTGCTTGGGTGTTGTGCCTGCAAGCGTGCAGGGCTGGGACTTCTGGGCTCCTCTCCTTTCCCCGCTGCGGCAGGCGGGTGGGAAGGGGAGGCGTGGGTCGCGCCTCTCCAACTATCTTAACCTGCAGAGGTGCTGAAGAGAAAGGAGTTAAAACTCCTTGAGGAAAGCAAATTATGCCATTTCATTTCCCTAGTACCTTTCAAAAAGCGGTTGAGTGGGAAAGGGGTCACTCCTCTTCTCTGAGTAGGAGGCAGAGGGTATGGAGCTGTCCCTCCTGTGGCATGTCCTTGGTCCCCAGGTCTGTGCCTGTGCTGTAGCTGGCAATAGATAGCAGCTTCATGAGGGATGGGGAGATGTTACTGTATGGGTGCTTTTCTGGGTAGCTCCTGTCAGTGCCTCCTTTGTGCGCTCCCCTGCCTTGGATTTTCTCTCCAAATAAGAGGTGACTGAGTGAGCCCAAACCAAGACTTTTGGAATAGGCAGGTACAGCATCATTGACAAGCTGTTGGTGAAGATTTGCTCTCAACTCTGTCTTGGTACTTGGGAAATGCTGAAGAAAATGGAATTGTCATCTTGTTCTTGGCTGGGAGCAGTATGGTCAAACAGTGCTGGAGTATCGGGAGCTCATCTGGAGGCAGCATCCTGGATGCCAGCGGGCTGCAGTGGTGACATCTGGGAGCTTTGGTAAGGCACGGCCTCAAACACAAGCATTAACAGCTCTGCTAGAAACCTCTGCTGCTAGTTCTACTAACAGGAGCAGGAAGTAAATGATATTGCCTCTTGCTTTTTCAGTTTTCTCAGTCAACTATAATAAAATCCTCATTGGCTTTAGAAGTGGGAAGCGGTGATAGTGGGATCACCTCTAGCCCTTGTGATTGCAGGGAGATGAAATCATGACACACAAGACCTCAAAACCCTAAAAACAAATGAAGGAGAAGAGGTGGCTGCTTTTCCATTCTTGTGCAAGGCAGTGTCATAGACTAGGGAGGACCCTTTCTCCTGATTTTACTGAAGAACTATAAATTGCCATTGCAAATGCGCTCTGTTGCTTTTTTAAGGTAAGAGGTAAAGTTTTGTGTTTTGTTGTACTTGTACTTTACATCATGTTTTATAACTTAGTTCTATGATATGATGTGCCTATAACATTTTTTTATCTAAAGCTCTTAAACAATTTTATCTTACGAGACACACGCAATTTTTAACATTTTTTCCAAGATTAATTAAAACAGTTTCACCTGATTGATTCTATTGCATTCTATATTTGTAAATTCATACCTTTCCTATGCTTAAATTGGTCAAATTGGTTTGATTCTCTTTTAATGTATCTTTGGGAATCTGCTTTTTTCAGCTTCCAATTGCAAAAACACTTTACTCTTTCAACCTCTCTTTCTCTTCCTTTAACAACTAACTCATTTTTTTCTTTGCTGAAGATACCTAACCTCATAAAACTTTCTGCTACAGTGGGTGAAATATTGGTTCACAGAAATTGCTAGAAAAATTTGCTATTTAAAAATCTTTTGATTAGTCTGTTTTACAAATGTTCTGATTTGTATATGATTACAATAGACTGATTTTCAAAAACCTCTTTTGTGCATTGTTTTCTTGTGTGTTACAGGTTAGAAAACTTTCCTGCTGGTGCTGAACTGGCCTGCTTGGTCATATCTCAAGTTTTTCTTTTCAACTATTCCATTCATAGCTCTCATATTGGAAAATGAGATGAAAAAACCCTTAAAGCCTCAGAAATAAAATATATAAATAAATATTTCTTTTCAATATCACAGATTTTTAACTTAGCGTTTGAGAAATTTGCAACTCGTCACAACTGGTCAGCATGCAAATGGAGAGCAAGCTTTGGGGCAAGAATACCACTCTCCGACTGAAGGGTTTTCTTTAATTTCTTTTGTTCGTTATCCCATGGTTCTGTATAATGCCAGATTTTGCAGATCATACTGTGTGCCTATTCCCCAGTCGTTTGACTTGGCAGAAGAGTGCCCTCCGATTTGTCTGTATTTCAAGAGCCAGCAGCTTAGAGTGAAGATCTGTTTTGACTGTCTTAACCTTGCTCTTTTGTCTCAGCTTTTCTGTAGCTCAACTTTTCTATTCTCTGTTGCAGGTGCCTAACATACTGCTGGGTCTCTTCTAGGGAAAAGAGGAGAATCCACTTTGAGTTTTGACTGCTCTACTTTGCAAGCTGATTTTCAAGATTTCTGGTTAACTTTCTGATTAAAAAATTAGTGGGGAAACTTGGAAGGCAGAGTACTTTTTTGGGAGCCTGGTGATCCAAGGCCATGACTTTCATGTTGGCTATCAATGATGTGGAAGGTAAGCAGCTTACCCAATGGTACCAAATGAGCCAGCTGCATATCTGGAACAGAAGCTGGTACCTTGAAACAAGATGTTCAGTTACTAGGTCTCTTTTTCTCTGGTACCAAACTCATATGTTACTTGTACTATTTCAGCTATGTTCCCTTTCACATGCTGAGCAGTCACGACTCTGTAGGGCTGATGGTGTTAATCATGCAGAGATGGTGCAAGTGCAGGATGTATTAGAGAGATAAGAGATCCTCCTTCTCTTTCAAAATACAAATTCTCTCTCTCTAGAGAACAATTCTTCGAATGCTTTGCATTCCTGGCAGCCTATCCTGAAAATAATATTAACACATGCCTTGTTTGAAGCTATTTGGAAAAACAGATCATGTAAAGAGGAAAGTGCTGCCTTGTGAAAAATTTCTGCTAAGTAGCAACATCCTGTTAATTAGCAGAGTTTTCACATTTTGCTTTTGCTCTAATGATTCCAGTTTTTACACCAATAAATGACCTTTACTCATCTACTCAAGTATAAACAGCATGAGGATTCACAATAGTTGCTTTGCTGCAGCAGTCCAACTCATGCCGTTTTTGTTTGTTTTTTTAAAATGGGGAATCACATTGTTCAGGAATGAAAGGTGGTTCTTCTGTAAGAAATCTCAGTGCGGGGCGCAGCAGGTGACAGAAGATGGTGCCAAAGCTTCTCACCTTGATGAGTAGCAGGCTAAGCACCAAAAGCCTAGACTCAGGGGCCTATATGCCCTGCTCATTTCAAGCTTTCAGCCTCAAAAATCTCACAGCTGTAGCTTGTTCCTGCATCTGTCCCCTACAGGTAAGCTAGAAAGGAAAGCAATGTGATTTTTCTGAATGGAGGTTCCTACTTCTGACTGTGGATTCTCTGTGCTCTTTGAGTTGTAGAAAAAGCTCTGTGCATGTTGGGTTTTCTCAGATAAAAATGCCTGGAAGCAACGAGGCATTCCCCCTTGCCCCAGGGCAGGAGAAAGACAGGGTGAGGCACCAGCACCTGGCTACGTGTGGCTGGCAACCGGTCACCAGTGGTGTTCCTCAGAGCTCAAGTCTAGGGCCAATTCCGTTCAATATATTTATCAACGACCTGGATGCACCATTAGCAAGTTTGCTGATGATACCAAACTTGGGAGGTGCTGTTGACTCTCTTGAGGGACAGGAGGCCTTGTAGAGGGATCTAAATGGATTGGAGCATTGGGCTATGATTAATGGGAATAAATTTAACAATTCGAAATGCTGGGTTCTGCATGTAGGACAGAGTAATGCTGGGCACAGGTATAACTTGGGAGAGGAGTGGCTGGAGAGCAGCCCTGCAGAAAGGGGTGTGGGGTGTTGGTTGACAGCAGGCTCAATACGAGTCAGCAGCGTTCCCTGGCAGCCAAGAGGGCAAACTGCGGACTGGGATGCATCAAACACAGCATAACCAGCCAGTCAAAAGAGGTGATTATCCTACTGTATTTAGCATTGGTGTGGCCTCACCTCGAGTACTGTGCGCAGTTCTGGGCCCCACCATTTAAGAAGGAGGTGAAGGTCCTTGAACGCGTCCAGAGGAGGGCAACAAAACTGATGACAGGGCTGGAAGGAATGTCCTCTGAGGAGCAGCTGAGGACACTGGGCTTCTCTAGTCTGGAGAGAAGGAGGCTGAGGGGCGACCTCACTGCTCTCGAGAGCTTCCTGAGGAGGGGAAGTGTGGAGGGAGGTGCTGGGCTCTTCTCCCTGGGATCCAGTGCCAGCATGCATGGGAATGGTTCAAATCTGTGCCAGGAGAGGTTTGGACTGGACTTTAGGAAACATTTCTCTACAGAGAGGGTGGTCAAACCCTGGAATAGGCTTCCTGGAGAGGTGGTCTAGTGATGTTTTACTGGGTGTTCTCTGGGACTTCAGCCCTCAGCTAAGCTCAGTAAGGAGACTAACCTGTCTATGTAGTGGAAAGAAGGGTCTAACTTGCAGTGCTGTAAATCACCTATTTTCCTTGGCCATAGGAAGAGATTTTTGTTAGTCCTTGTGAATGGCAGTTCCTCCCTGGATCTATAGGCTTGGACAAAACAGTCCTAAAAGCAGTTATCTGCTGGCCACATCCCAAGGAAAAGGATTCTAAGCAAACACTCAGGACAGTGTCTCAGGAAGGAGAGTGGAATTACTTCTGTTTTCTTCGTATTTTTTATTTTAAGTGGATTTTAGAATGAAATGCCTCAGAAGATTATCAGTGTCTAAAAACAGATGCCAGGTATTCATTATCTCACCTGACTTTCCTTTTTTAGTTTTAAAAAGGAGAAATCACCTCCTTGACTGTAACATGGCTCAGTTCTACAAGCATGCAACATCTGAATTGTCTTCCTATCCCCAAGAGGCCATTGCACTTTTACATAATAAGTAGATGAATAGAGGAAGGTACCATCAATCGTCCTTGATTTATTATTAAATCAGTCTTAAACCATACATAGAAAGCTTTCAGGCAGGTTTTCTGGGTAGGGCATTGAATTGTAAAATCATCTGTGAATAGTATTTTTTTGAAGAATATCTCCCTATATAGGTTGCCTATTTTCAGACGAGCTTTCAAGAATCGTGGTATAATCCCAGATTTTGGATGGATAGCTGGGATGCAGAATAGCCTGCATTTCCAGATTGCTGCTCTGGTGTCTTGAAGATCTCGAATAAGCTGTAGCCTGGCAAGACCGTAAACCCCATAGGGAAACTGCGTGGGCTAGATTGTTCAGCCTGGGACTGGGGGATTCCAGGAGCCTTGGTCAGTGCCTCAGTTTCCCCAAATGTAACAACTTAGTAGTGGTGTTGTGCCAAACAGGAAACAGGTGCTGAATAGGAAATACCCCACAAGATTTTTCACAATTAAAATATTTTGTTGTCCCTCTTTATGATGCAGTTGAGATTTTTTTTTTTTCATGGGGACACAAATGTAAAGAACCTGCTTTGGGCTACTCCTTGGTGAGGCTCTCCATCTCTAGTTAGAGGTCCCACAAAAATGATTGGCTAATTCT
This sequence comes from Gavia stellata, assembly GCF_030936135.1. Classification (NCBI taxonomy): domain Eukaryota; kingdom Metazoa; phylum Chordata; class Aves; order Gaviiformes; family Gaviidae; genus Gavia; species Gavia stellata. The sequence goes on along the minus strand of NC_082596.1, from coordinate 99,172,881 downwards.
GTAATACGCTGACTGGAGTTTGCTATCCTGACCTGCAATATGTACAGCTGGATTCCATGCTGGATCTCTCATCCTGCTGGAGCATCCTAACTAAAAGGATACTGGTTATTCCAGAGCAGAGGAAGTAAGTGGTCCCATGCTTTCTTCTTATTTTGAGGTCAGAAAGTTCATATCATGGTGACAAAAATAAGAGCCCCTTCCCAAATGAATTTTTGATAAATGTCTGATTTTTTTTTTTTGTCAACAAAAACTCTTTCAAATGTAAAGCCATGTTGTTGAGAAATTCCCGGCCAGTTCCATTCAATTCCCCTTACGTAAATGGGAGACTGCTAGAAGGATTAGTGAACTAATGACTTCAAAATGACTTGAACTTAGGTATGAATGATAATTCCTTTGTGTGTTGCTGTTGTTTGGGATAGTGGAATACGCTAAAAGAAATCCCTTCTAGGCTTATTTTCCATGAATCTTTGATTACATCTCTTGTTCTGAATAGCTCCCATATGTTACTTTGTGGTACCAGTGATGGTATCAGAAGCTTTGCACGTGTGGAAAAACCTCATCGTATGAAATTTTACTTTTGATTTCCAATAAAGTTCTACAGAATTCTATTTGAATGTGCAGGTGAGATCCAGAGCACTGCCTTTTTGATGAACAGGCTAAATGTTCTACCTAAATGCAGCACTCGGAAAGGTCAGTAGGAAAGACATGGGGAACTCGGAGGATGAAAACTGAGAAGTGCGGACAACTTGTCCAGCTAGAATAACAGCAGGCAAGGACAGCAAAGTTAGCTCCTCAGCTCTCCAAACAAATTATTTGATTAAGATAGAAGAACACCTGGGAATTTAACTCTTCCTTGTTCAAAAAAGCTGTTTGCCTTTGTCCTTACATTTCACAGCTTTACACTGCACTCTCAGTGACCTTTTGCTATCTAGTTTTTTTCCCTCACTTCTCCCTTCTTCCAAATGATAGAAAAGTGCACCTGATCTCTTCTGGCTTCTCACTTTGTTCTTTTCCTCTTGCTCCCCTAAGTAAGGTTAAGACAGTCTTTCTGTCCTACTTAAAGAATTACTTCAAAGGAAGCCTTCACCTCAAACACCAATCCTTATGGATCTAGACTCATTCCTAATTTCGCTGCTAAATTTACATTTGCTAACTTCTGAACAATTAATGAAGGAGTAAACAATGGTTACAATCTTAAAAAAAAAAAATAAAAATCATTCTGTTGACGTTGGATTTCTATAGTAAAATTCCAGGACAGTTCAAATCAGCTAGGATGTATGTCTTTTTACCTTTCTTCATCACTTGCGCTGTTAAAACTTTACTTAGACCTTCTGCTACTCAAGCTCTATCTTTTTAACACTTGCTCGGTTAGGAAGCAAATCTTTCTGATGTCAGCCATTGTAGTGATGGAATAAAACAGAATTCAAGTGCTCCTTCTGTTTTTGTTTTTTTTCCTTTTATCTTGCCCACTGTTATCCCAAATCCAGGCATTATACCAGACTTTCTAGTAATTTGTGAGATGTAATCCCAGTTGCAATGTGTAGGGCTAAAAATGGTGGCTTGTGCCAGCATTGGGCTTCTGACCTTTCCCCACTATCGGAGGATACAGAGAAGGCAATTCTGGTACTCCTGGGAATCCTCACATCATCACCTGTGAATCTGCAAGTCACAACTATAATTCAGAAATTGGACTTACTGTGGGGTGAATTTTCAGCTCCTAGAAACAGGTAAAATAAAGGTAATGTACTCTTTTTTTTTTTTTTTATTCTGTAAGGTAAAAGACTTTTCTTCTGGCTTCACTAAAATGTTTAATACACTGGGCTTGCAATGCTTGTGCAGTTCTGCTCTTTCCCTTTTGCTCTGAATCAAGGGATCCTCACATGCAAGTCCTGCTTCCCCACATGGATATGGTTGCTTGCTTACAAATCCTATGGATTTGTAATAAGTCTGTGAAGCTACCTGTGGATACAGGCAGCTTGAGACATCACGCCACCCCTATGCTAATGAGATGTATCTCTAGATCTCCTTTTTAATCTGACACAGATGGTGCCAGCGTCCTGGTTTTCTCAGTGCCTGATCAACAAAAGGGCTGGGGTGAGAGCTTGATGACTAGCTGAGATTTAATTTAAATAGGGCGGAGGTGATACTTACTGCTGGGGAAAGCAGCCTAAGACCATGGTAGAGATTATGTCTTTTCCTATTAATGAGAGAGAGTATCATCACCTGAGTAATTTCGCAATTCAGAGATCAGCATTTGGCTCCTTTTGTTTCCAGTTTTAATTTATCATTGGAGTTGTTCTCCTGCGGTGACTGTTGAAATCTTATCTTGGCCTCTGGTGCCTCAGACTGCATCCCTGGAGTGTGGTTTGTGAGTTGACTTGCACATGAAATAATTTTAAAATATGCAAAACCTGATTGCTTTTCATGGTAAGATGGTTTTCTGCTCGTAATTGATACTTTTAGGATCTTAGGCAGAGACATGTAGAGGAAAGCAGTGAAATTGCTAAAAGTTTTGATTTTTATTACAATAGAAAGATTGTGGTTGTTATTCTTTATACAGATTTTTGGCAATGTTACTAGAAATTTTTCGATCAGTAGACTTGATCTGGGTCTATGAACACTTAATGGTACAGAAGAGTACACAACCAGTAACAAAACTCTGAAGCAGGTTTGTCTTGCAGTGTCAAGGGTGGAGGGAATTGTCTTCTGGCCCCTTGGCAGTGCACCTGCAGCCTGCCTAATGTAAGCTCAGGACTTGCATCTAAGCTCCAGGTACTTGAAAAAGCCATGCTCCAAAACAAAATGCCCCACTTCTCCATTATATTCAATGGGGAGAAGTAAGTGCCTTTGACAACTTCAAGAAAATCCATTTGCCTAACTCAGAAATCTAAATTAAGGTCTAATAAACTGCCCTTCTGGGAGGCCTTCAAAGGCACCTAACTCTTTCTTGGCACAAAAATTTTTGAGACATCTCAGTAGGATGAGGGCAGCTGGGCAGAGCTGTTTTTCTGTAGACCTTTGGCCTTTGAGGATAGTAGGGGTATCTGACCTCGTGCTAATGGCACATGTTAGTTGTCCTGGAGCTGTTCCTCCAAGTACTTTAGGGACTGGTTGACCTCGAAGCTCGTGGAGCTAAAATCGGCTTCATGCCCATGGTGCAGTGCATGGAGCTCTGGCTCAAAAGAGGAATGTGCCCTTGGAGATTTAAAACCAGCCCTTTTGTTATGACTCCTTGCTATAACCTCTGTCTTCTTGCATTGAGGTTGTACAAATCAACTGTAGTCAAGTGACAGCTCAACTAGGTCAGGAGATGAAGAATTGCAGCACAGGTACCCCCATCAGCTGGTTTACCATGTTTCTCATTAAAGCTGTCATGTGGGACAGTCTGCATTTGGGGATGCACCCTTTCTGGTGAATGAGATTCTTCTGTTAAATGAGATATTTTTCTGTTGAATGTCTAAGCAGCACCCACTCAATTCTGGAGCTGTCACAGGAAAAGGTGTGTGGCACCTTATATACAAAACCAAGAGGAGATAAGAACAACAATGCCAATAAGAGTTTTGGGGTGGTTTTTTTGGTGGTTTGGCTCTATTATAGAGCTTATTATTTTGTGATTTATCTGTTACAGAGACCAGAGGGGTTCAGGTGCAGTGGGAGGATGGAGGAATAAGACAACTGTTATAGATGTCTCTAATTAGGATTTAATCCTGAATCATACTCACTGGAGGGATCAGCTGTGTTTACATAAGAAACCACTGTGCAGAATGCTCTAAATATAGGTAACTCTTGCCTTAAAGAGCTTACTGTCCATAAAAGACAGAGAGAATAAGGGCCAGAGAGAAGCTTCAGAAATGGAACATTTTGAAATGTGAGTCACCATAACTTTATTCAGTACTGACGATGATTTCTGCTCTCCCATTTGCCTGTTTTCCTTCACCAGGGATGTGCACGCTACCTCAGGCAGGTCTGCAAGCCTTAACTTCCATTCTGCTCCTTCACAGGAGAAGCTGTGATAGGAACAAGGCACGTAGACTACGAAAACATACAGAGCCACTATTATGGAAGAGTGTTTTGTAGTGTGTAAAACCAGCCTGACAGTCCAGAGCTAAGAGTGAAATCTGCAGTAAAACAGCTGGTAGTGCAGATCAGTAGTGATGTCCCCCGGGTTCCCGAAAAATGCAGAATGTGGAGCTACGAGCCGTTGCCAGCCGTGCCTGGCTGCAGTCTGGGAGGTATAAATCAGCAGCCTCCAGCTACAGAATCAAGGTCTAAAGGGACTAATCTGAGGACTAACGCAACTCAGCGATCATCTGCAGCAAAGTTAGCCTCAGGAAGGACAGGGCAGTGAGGCGGCTCAACGGGAGCTGGCTCAACACAATTCCTACAGGGATGCGACGGTGGCAAAACCCAAGTTTGCTTCGTTCATGCAAGCGAGACCTGCTAAAATTCTTTGTTCGTTCATTTACTTGTGGCAGGCCAAATCAGCCTGCAAGGGGAAGGGAGCAGTGTTTTTGTTTTCTGTTCGGTTAATCCTTTTCGCTGAGTCCTGCTACTGAAGACAGTTATCTGTATACCTTCAAGCAAAATGGGGATTTAAACATCAAAGTGCTAATTTAAATTCTGGAGGACTAGACCATCAAACCTTCCAGCAATTGTGCTGGCTTTTCCTTTGCTCTGGGGCTGATCCTGCACTCTCAGACACCCACAGCAACCACTGAAGCCAGCTGGAGCTTTGACCAGGACGACGCTCTGTGTAGCACAATCGGTCCTTTGCACAAAGGCACAAACCTAAACTGCTGCATGGCCTTTTGACCAGGCCAGTCACCTGGTGTTCAGCTCAAATTAATTTTAAAACTTGAAATCTTCAGGGTCCCGTTTGGCTTCTGCAAAGTTTCTTGTCCAGCTGACAGCACAGTCGGTCCTTGTTTTTCTCGTGGAAACTGCTGTCGTGGCTGGGAGCCCAGGGAGCAAGAAATGCTGTGAGGCTGTGCAGGCGAGGCAGCAATGTCAGCTCACACCTCCGCAGGTCACGCCGTGAAATCAAGCACATCCTCCAGCCAGGGCTTCTCATGCCCAGGGTCACTCTTTAAGCCAAGTCAGAAAATGTTTTGTGGTTTTAGTCTTTTAGTGTTTGTTTCTTAGTGCTGCAAGTGATGGATGTTGACGCTTTAATAGTAAAAGTACCTCTATCACAAGGCTAAGAATGGGGAGCTCCCAAATAATACCAAAATAGTGACTTTTGGCTTCTGCTCCCCATTGGGGAGGTGAAAACTCGCATGTGTCTGCTGAGGAGCGCTGTTTGAGTCCTCTGCTGTTGCAAAACCATCAGACGCATTCAAACCTCTCTTCTGGTTCTGAATGGATCCTGATTTCTGTGAGCGTGTTCCCTCCTGATAAGTACTTGGGAAATAATCTGTGTGACCATATTCAGCCTCCAAGTCCCACAGCACTTGCTTTTGGCTGAAGTGGCAGGCTTTTACATCTGTCTCTTACTGTCTGACTATGAGGAAAGCTTCTTAGTCAGGAGAGCAGAAAAATAACATTGAATTGCCGATACCATAAATAAATTGGTACTTACTCTCACCTATGAAGCTGTTCACATTAAAGCAGGGGCATTTGTACATAGAAAAATCATTCCATAGACAGTCATATGAATAAAACCCAATCCATGGGCATATTCATGGGTGCTGAAGAATGAGGTGTAGGCATGTTTGAGCTGAGTGACTGCTGCAGATTCAAATTCATGCTGTAGACACTCTCCTGGAAGCAGCCAGCTGTCCCCAGGGGTGGGCTGTAGCTCAGGAAGGACAGTTAAAACATGCTGAGATCTAAGCTGAGCAGGTACTGCACAACTCACTGTCCAATTGCCAAGGGACTTTTCTTGATCTTAAATTTACTTTGCTGTTGATGTTAAATTTCCTAGCAAAACTACCTGTTGCTAAGATATTTCTGCTAAAAACTGTATATTGCTCACCTTTCTCAGCCATGCTGCACGGAAGAACACTTACCTCTATGAGCATGTACAAGGAGAGCAGTGTAATCCCAAGGTTATATACAATGAGGTGAGCCCTGAGAGAGAAAGGAGGCCTGTCCTTCATGAACTTGTTGCCCAGCCATATGCAGAGTAGGTAAGCTCCAGTAAGGAAAAATGTGGGAAGGTAAGAGTCCAAAAGGAACCATCCTCTGACCCTGGCATCTGAAAAGAAACACATGCAGCAGGCAATTAAGAAGGCTATGGTGTATAGTATTGCTAAAATAAGGCAGATCACATAGTGAAAAAAGTCTGCTAAAAGCGTGAGAGGGAATCTGCCATGCTTTGCTCGCAAGAGCTATCCATTCCTTTTACCTCCCTGAAACTGCATACTAATTCAGAGAATTAGTTTTCACTGCATGGCTTTCCCTAATAATTTAAGGTCACTTAAGTCTCGTTTTAACAGGAAAGAGAAAATGAAAAGAAGAAAACATTCCTATACGCTTCTTAAGATTTAATTAAATGTTTTAACTCAATATTTAATTAAATCTTAATCTGCTCAATGGACAGTCTGCAGATAGTATTAAATACAAAGTATGTATGTAAAGTTGCCAGTTCATATATTTTAATTCTGCATTTGCAGTATAAGTATGAAGGTATATAACATTTACTAGAAAACAGTTATACAAGGGGAACATTTTTCAAAAACATTAAATATGAAAAAAAAAGGCAAATGTTTACTTTGGTTATCAGAGATATTTGGCAAGGCAAGGGCTTGCTTTCTCACAGTTTGTCCCATTTGCCTGGTCCTGAAATGAAATATTAAGGTCAAACCCTGCTTGCCTTATTCACACAAGTAATCCCATTGGCAGTAATCAGATAGCTCAGTGTACATGAGCAAAGCCTAATCTTATATGCCAATCTGGAGGCACCGCTTCATTGTCCTATGAGCAATTGGATGTCATGAGCGAATGGAGTGCGTTGGGTTATTTTTCAAGATGGAGAAAATATAGAGTTAATTTTCCACAGCAACAACCTTCAGACATTTATCTATGAAAAGAACAAGGGGCATCATGGCTAGTTTTTCAGAAAGGTTACTCTAAATCTGTCACGATTTATGCACTAAGTGAAGAAGTCAGTCAGTTACAAGCTAATGTGCAGGTCACAGTAGTTCTTTCTGCTCTTAGAAACTGTTTTAAATTTCTTAGCTTTTTTTTTTTACAAAGACCAAGATTATGTTAAATATTGTAACAGAAGGAAACTTATTCACAGTGCGTGAAAAAACATTTCACTGTTTTTCTGCCTGTGCTGCATTTGGAAAGGACTGGGCAATGTATGATGCACAAACCAAACGTGCCCAAGCATTTAACAAACTGTTGTTGATTGCAATTCTGCTGTACTGTATTCTTTCTGACTATTCTTTCCTCAAATATATGCATACAGGTATATGTAAAGTGAAATTTTAAGTGAGTTAGAATAATCTGCTTATGAGCAGGTCTATGAACATCAACTTTTTTTCTCATTAGTCTTCCTCCGCTTCCCACCTTACTTCCATTGCAGTGGCTGTAACATTCATCTGTTGGATTTGGGCTACTCATAGGATGTTAGCTCTTTTTCAGGAAAGACTTTCGACCAGACCTAAGTTACCATGGAAGTCCAGTGCTCTCCTGGTTTTAAGTCTCCCTTCTGGACTCCCAAAAACCTCTAGGAGAGGAGAGGTGTAGGATTAAAGCAGTTACAATAGCACAACCATCTATGACACAAAGCACCATCCTTCCTTTAAGATGTCCTCGCTTTGCTGTGCATTAGCAAGCTAGAATGCCTGTTTTCTGTCTTCAGATCTCAGTGTCTATTTAAGTTCACCTCAGTGTGAGAGTAAAACACTTCCAATAGCCCTCTTAAAGTTCACAAGCCGCGTGTGAAGCTCTGGAATGGATGTTTTTGAGGGGATTCTGCTCCCATGTGGGCTCCAAACAGGTTCTCCTCCCATACGGGCTCTAAACAGGACACAGGAGTCATAGGACAGGTAAAGGTTGTGCGTGTAAGTGTTGACCTACTATATGTTTTAGGAGCATAAAGATTTAATTTATTTAATCGGTATCTTAAATGAAGGTGTAGAAAGCAGTCATGTCAGCAAGGCTGCTATCTAAAGAAGGATCTCCCCATCCAAGGATTGCAACACTTGGTGCATAAAGGTTACTTGCACTAAGGCCAACTGGCATCAGTAGATAATGAAACGGCATGTTTGTTCAAAGAGGAAAAGTAATTGGAAGAGACGAGAATACAAATGGAACTAAACAGCATTAAATGCTGCCCCAGTACACCCTCGGAAAGTTCTCACTCTGCTGTGAGTGGCCACAAGCATGTGGCCTGATCCATACAAAAGCAGAACTCGTGGGCTTGTTCAGGTCAGCATGTCAAGTATTTTTAAGATCTATACTATTTACATTTTAAGAGAAATTATTAAAACATGTACCCTTTCTGATTATTTTCCACCCCGACCTTGGTACCTTGAAGGGTAAGGCAGTTATTGGCAGAAAGTGTTTTATAGTGGCAGCCAAGGAACGTGATTATTTTGTTTCCACTTACACTTATCCCTGAATGACAAGAAGAGGAAGGCTTTTATGTGGCAGGAAGGGAGAGGAAAGGGAGTGTATTTCAAAAAAAGTTATTGGAAGAAGGGGAGAGATCAGAAGTATTTCTGTTGACTGACGCTTCGATCTCCATGTTGAAGTACTATAAAGGTATGCTGTCAATAGAAGAAAGGATTATTTTTACAATGTTGAACCCACACAGCATCTGAATTTGAGACCACGGCAGTGAATAAAGCCACAGTGTGAAAGTGCTGGACTACAGCAGGGGAAGGAGCAAGCGCCCACAAGCTCTGATCGCTCCATGAATAAATTCATTCACGGTCACTGGCCATGATGTGCCAGATCCTTGGGGTGAAATCTTGGCTCCTTTGAAATGAGTGGCAGGCCTCCCAGGCTCTTTAAAGGTATCAGGCTTTTATCAATGAGGTTTAGAAACATTTTGATTCAGGTTTCTGTATAGCTTTGGCCAGTTGGTGTCTGAGTCGATTCAGACCTTTTTAGGTGCAGAGGGGAGATGGTTTTGCACCAATGCCTTGCTACTGTTCATGCTCAGTTGAGGAGAGGAGGAGTGCTTATTGATTTATCATAACTTTATTAAAATGTATCTATTCTTGATCACCTCTGTTTCTTTCACAGTTAAAACAAGCAACTGATGAACTAGATTTAGCTCCTGCAATTCAATATTCCTTAATCTTGCGTAACGCCAAACAATACTCTGCAGATGAAGACGATCCTGGAAAAATGCTCTCTTACAGAATAATACAGCTATTTCACTCTTTCTCATTTTGCCTTGAGCCTAGATGATCTCTTATCCAGAATAATATGGACCAACACCAAATTGTAAGACCACTTCTTATTAAGAGATGCAACCGATGGGCATGTATATGGCTTCTATTCCCTGATCCAAAGGACTTGGTCTGCTACTTCAAAAGCAAACATTGAGATAAATTGGTGTACAAAGTCCACCTGATACCAGTGAACAAAGGCACAAAATATGCCTATATATAAATCAAATTCAGATATTTGATAGTACGCCCCTTATTTTAGTAGTGCAGTACTGCAGCTTGTGTTAACCTGGTACTACACCTGTGAGCAGAGATTGCCTCCAGGAACTAGTGCATGGCTTTCTGTCTCTCCTTGTGTCCTCAGCCACATCTGGTAATGATGACTAAAACCAGTAGAGTGATACCAGTATTTCAGAAGCTACTACTTAAAATGTAAACGATAAATATGGGATTGATTTTAAAAGAATAGAGCACTGGTGTCTATTCTTTTAAGCCATCATTCTGTTGAGTGAAGTGTGTACTGTGGATGAGAATTGGTGGAGAGAAAGAAGGGGAATGGTTTGTTGGTTTTAGACATTTGGGGAAGCTCTCAAGAATTCATTAGATTTTCATTTGTGGGGTCATTCCAATTTAAAACTGTTTACAGTTTATTGTGAATTATTTGTGTGTATAAGCACATTGGAGGGAGCTATGTTATTCGTGAAACGTATTTTTTCCTAAAAAGGCTATAGGTAGAGCAACTTACCTCGAGGTCCAAACATATAGTCCACAAATGCATTTACTTCCTGGTCAAAAGCTTTCAGGTGCTCCTAAAAAATATAAAAAGGGCATATGCCAAAGACATTATCTTATGGCTCACAGAGGATGCAATTTAAAAAAAACCCCAATGAACCGGCAAAGAGAATGTCACGCTCAAGTATTTCCAGAGTACGCAAAAAAACCCCAAAACCTCTTTAAAAATGAATGTAGGGCAGATTATGGTCTAGATAAGAATAGAGGTCTCAATACTGGAAACTGTGCCAAGACCAGAATTCTTTAGGAAGGGAAATTAAGGTTTTACAAATGAAAAAGAACAAGTACCACAGCAAGCCCATCTGTGATGGGTGTTACTTTCACTCTAATAGAGATGCTTTTTTGTTTGGTTGGTTTTGTCCTGCTTCCTCAACTGAAATCACTTTTTGTAGAGAGGAGCTGGTGATTCCTTTGATAAGCTTCACAAAGCTTTCTGGTTGCAGCTAGCCTAGTGACAGCGCATCAGCTGAAAATACTGACTCCTCTCTTGAAGAAGGAAACCTCTGGGGTGGGCCAGCTGAGGTTTCTCTAAATCGGACACGGAGTTCCTAAAAAAAGGCTGCGGGAGAACCTAGACCTCCAGTAATGAAGTTCAGGCCATGTAAGGAGGGAGGAAGAGGAAGGCTACGTTACAGAGACATTGTGTTTTGAGGTCTAAGTCAACGAAGCTGCTAAGCTGGAAGGCTTAGCAAGTTTGTGTCTGATTGTGCCTGAGTTGGGAGCTAAGTCATGATCAAAACAGTCCTTCCCTCAGTCAGGTGTGGTGGCCTCTCCAAAACTCTTCTTCCCAGACTCCGGTTCTGGGCAGCGGCTTCCTGCACGCCGGTGCCTGAACAACTCTTTGCCACAAGCCTGAGGTCAGCCAGGTTCTTCCTCTGCTCCTTCCAACAAATGCTCTGCTGGGCTTGATGAATTAATTTCAGCACTGAGCAGATGCAGCCAAGCTGAGGAGAAAGACGCAGAGTGACGCTGAGCATCTCCACAGGGCAAGAGCTGCCAAGGGCTGTGTGTGCCTTTGAATACCAGATATCTCCATGCCAGCCTGGGCTGCAGTCACCATTAGCAGATCTGCCTCGTGAGGAACTACATTTGTGGTCTCCGCAGGGGGAAGCTCCTGGCACTCCCAAGCCCCACGTGTTTCTTCCCCTCTTATGTTTTGGTCGTCAGGATGGTCAAAGCGGACAGATTTCGTGTGAATACGTGGCAGCAAGAGGTTTTGCAGCATCCCAGGCTGTAAAGGTCTGTCTCTGCAAGACGCTGCTGTGTTCATCTTATCTTAAAAAAAAACCCAACAGCAAAACCCCAGAAACTAAAAGTATATGTATATTTTTTTTAACAAAAAAATAAAGGACTTGCTCTGAAAAAGGAGGGAATGAAACTGATGATTCATGCTACAAAAAGATTTCTCCTACTTTGCAGCATTGAGGAAACTAAACCAGCTTTTAGGAAAGGGTCCTGACTACTGCCCCTGGAGAAAGGCATTTTCTCAATTTCAGACAATTTCCTCAGCAGCCTAAGGATGCCTTCTGTCATAGCAGGTGGCTCCGTTTCCAGGTGAAAGACCTGAGCAAAAGATCTGCTTCCATGTCTGCATCCTTGAGCTATGCAGTTTTTCTGCTATTATTTCATGACAAAGGTACCGCCATTTGGGGAATGCCACACTGCTGTTTGTCTGTGATGTGCCCACCTGCTGCATTAACTTGAAGCAGAGCTACTGCCCCAGGGGAGGTTTAGATTGGATATTAGGAAAAACTTCTTCACCAGAAGGGTTGTCAGACATTGGAACAGACTGCCCAGGGAGGTGGTAGAGTCACCATCCCCGGAGGTGTTCAAAAAACATGTGGATGAGGTGCTTAGGGACATGGTTTTGTGGTGCTTGTTTTAGGGATTTGGCAGTGCTAGGTTAATGGTTGGACTTAATGATCTTAAAGGTCTTTTCCAACCTATGATTCTGTTCTGTACTCCTGTGCTTGATGGTTTTGTGGTTAGACTTAACAGACTGCTTTGGAAAAAATACTTTAACGGATTCAAGTGGCTTGTAGGGATGAGCATGCAAAGCTACTTGCTTTCATGCTTACATTACATAAACAAATCTTACATGTCAAGAACAAAACAATAAACCATGTATATTCCTTTTATATTAAAATACTGTACACAAATCTACTCTTGGCTGCATTGAAATGGAAATTAGAGACTGAATTCTTCTAACAGTTAGATGGAGCAATTAGAATTGTGGAATAATTATTAAGGAGAAAGAGCAGAATGAAGACTTAAAAAAAAAAAAAAAAAAAAAACCAAGATTGCTTTTTGCACAGGTTACTGTTTTCATTGATCCAGCTTGTGATGGCTGACCTCTTACATCAGGCTAGGATGAGCAGACAGCACGCTGAGTAGATGAGCCAGTCTAAAGTTAAATCTACCTCCTTATGAATGTGCTTAAATGCCACAGTGGGGACCTGTACCAGCTCCCAACCCTGCTCCAGTCTATCTTAATTAGTACTAGATCCATTCAGTGCCTGGTTTGCTTTCATTGATGATTTGAGAGTAGAAATTTTTTCAGGAGGTGCAGCAGAAGAAACGAATATACTTCTTAAGAATGTCCCAGCATTTGCCTCCCTTTTAGCTTTTTTACAGCTTATTTTAGTTTACAGGAAAAAAAAATAGAGATTTACAAGATACAGATTTACAAGGTTGTTAAAGACAATACATTTGTTTATATACCTAATACTAGTACTAATAATTCGTGGGAAAAATAATTCTTACTTTAAAAAAGGTAGGTCATTTTGTGTGACTATTCTCTTCACCTTCCTGCCAACACCGCTACAAGAGACAATACTGTATTTCTGGGTTTTAGAACATGTCCTTAATAGTGCCTCTGGGCAGATCAGATGCAAATGTCTTGCTCGACATGATCTGTTGTATTTCTAAAGAAAAGCAAATAAAAACAGCCTGAACAAAACCACATGCTCAGACAACTCACTTCTCTCTGGCAAATCACTGTAATAGCATTTATCAATGAAGGTATTTGAGTCATAAGGCTAAAGATTAACCTGTATTACATGTTTTTCCTTCTGTTGTACAGGACGTTGCTCTGGACATTGGCAATGCTAGGAGTTTGGCAGGATTTCAGGCAGATTTGTGGAAGATCTATTTACCTACACTTACAAAAAGACATTAGGTTATCTGAGCAAATCAAATCACCCAAATGGAAAGATGAGGAGGGAGCATAAAGCCAATGATGATAAAGCAACATAGAGCTCTCTAACAAGTTTAAATACTTTTGCAACAGAAATGGAATTAAGTAGCATGGTACGCAGACGTGAATTACTGTTTTCATGCTGGTTGCGCTTAAAACACTATTTCAAGGTCAGCAGGTATGGAAAAAAAATCACTTCTCTTTCTGTGCTTGTATATCTTTGTTAGTGTTGGTCTTCACTGAGTGACCAATGTCTACTGCTTCATAATAGTTTTAGTAAAAGTAGTATAAGCTATGCAAAAATTATGTACATGCTATCTAAACAGTTCAGGTATCAAAATACCTTTGATTTGTTCAAAATACCTTTGATTTCTCAAAAAAACAATGATCTGTCTTTAGGCATTATCTAACGCCCACTGAAAACACAGCCTCAAGTGATTTAAGTTTCCATTTATATAGCTATAAAACCCAGCCTACCTGGATCCAGTATAAACATGAAAAAACTCCTTTCTTTTACAGAAGCAAGTGGATGCTTGTCCCTGTCAGCTATTATTCCCAGTGACAATCTTCAAAAATCCCCCAACTACTGCTTTAGTGAATTAATACGATAGTCCAGAAACAAGGGCTTTATAGCCAAAGTCACTTGTTTGATCTTTTGGGACCAGGAATGACCACCAAAGGGCTAGGGAGCCCACTGAAATCCCTAGGTCCTAGTGGCTGCAGTCATAAACCCTTCAGAAGGAGAATTTGCCCACAGGCATGGGGTCTCTGTAACCTGTATTAATCTAAGGATGGATATTCTAAAATTAAAGGTTCCTTGAAAATCAGAGACAGCAATACCAGGCTTTTCTAGGCTGAGATGAGGAACTCATATTCAAAATGTTCTTCACATGCATAAAGTACTGTTACAGACAATAACTGTGATGAAAAGACAAATAAAAGGCAATTATTAAATATATGCATACATGCTGAGGTATGTTTGTGAGGCTTTTTGTTTGATTATGTGGATTTTAAACAGCTTTCTGAAATAAACTTCCTACAGATGAGTAAACTGCATTCAATCTTACTTATGCTATCTGGAAACCTTTTGTATTAGTGGGGTTTTTTCATGCAAAAGCCTTGAATGTCATTCAGTATCTCAAAAATCCAAAATAATTTGCTGTTTGTTCTTACACAGCCATACATGAGTTATAATACTCTGTATACAAAGAGATCTCAGTTCAGGCTTCAAAGAAAAAACAGAAATAGGTGCCAGCCTCTGCTTTCCAATACAGCTCCTGGAAGTAAATGTGCTATTTGAAACAACCATGATAGAAACTACATATATTAACTCTACGGTGATTTTTATTATTTAGATGCAACTTTTCCTTAATTCCCTGAAGACTTCTGCTCCATAAATTGTCAGTGACTAAGCAGTACTGGAATTAATCTGAATTTATCAGCATGTTTAAAGAAACTAATTTTAGATACCTTTACATATTTGAATATACAGATCACAGAATCATAGAATGGTGTGGGTTGGAAGGGACCCTAAAGATCATCTAGTTCCAACCCCCCTGCCATGGGCAGGGACACCTTCCACTAGACCAGGTTGCTCAAAGCCCCATCCAACCTGGCCTTGAACACTTCCAGTGATGGGGCATCCACAACTTCTCTGGGCAACCTGTGCCAGCGCCTCACCACCCTCAGGGTGAGGAATTTCTTTGTAATATCTCATCTAAATCTATCCTTTTTCAGCTTAAAGCCATTACCCCTTGTCCTACCACTACATGCCCTTGTAAAAAGTTCCTCTCCATCTTTCCTGTAGGCCCCTTCAGGTACTGGAAGGCTGCTAGAAGGTCTCCCTGGAGCCTTCTCTTCCCCAGGCTGAACAACCCCAACACCCTCAGCCTGTTTTCATAGGAGAGGTGCTCCAGCCCTCTGATCAACTTCATGGACCTCCTCTGGACTTGCTCCAACAGGTCTATGTCCTTCTTATGTTAAATATTAAAGAAGTACTGGAAAACTGTAGTGTTGACTCTAGAATGGCTGAAACAGGGGATGAAATGAAGCAAAGGGAAGTCAAAATTAAATCTCAGGATTGTGGCGTAACTGCTCATAAAATTAATTTTTTAGCTTTTTATTGCTCAGCATTTAAATTTAATCTGGAACAAAGATGTACAATGGGGGACAATTTTTCATCAACAAATTGTTTCAGACCACCTTTTAGGTTTTTGCCATCTTTATCTTCTATGATTTGTGTGTTATATCTGTAGGGGAAATATGTGTATAACAACCCCTAAAGAAAGCACTTCTTTGG
Source organism: Gavia stellata (assembly GCF_030936135.1). Taxonomy (NCBI): domain Eukaryota; kingdom Metazoa; phylum Chordata; class Aves; order Gaviiformes; family Gaviidae; genus Gavia; species Gavia stellata. The sequence continues at coordinate 99,157,244 of NC_082596.1, read as the reverse complement.
GGATTATTATACACAAACAGCAGAGAAAGATGAAGCTGAAGGCAGAAGGGTGAGCCAGAGGGTGCTCTGTATTCTGTAACTATAACAAGGGGGCTATTCAATGAAATTGGGAGACAGGAATCCAGAAGTTGATAATAAACTGTTGCTTTATGTAATTTATAATTAATATACGGAACTCACTGCTAGATAATCTCACTGAGAGCAAGAACAAGCTGGAGTGAGCTCATGAGAGAAACAGACAACTAGCTGGGGGATGAGACTGCTGTTACGTCCCACGGGTGCACAGGGAGGGAGGGAGGGAAGGAAAAAAAAAATAGCTAGAAGGGACATTGTCTTAGATCTTCTTTTTTAAGCATTTCAGATTAATCATTTCAAGAGACAGAAACCGGACTCCTTATTTGACATGGTAATTTCTGTGTCCCGTGTTCTGGGACATTCTTTCAACTCCGATGGCTGACCAAGATTAGGGGCTGGCCACATTGCTTAATCAGCACAGCTATATTGCCAGAGCTCCTGGTAGAAGCACAGCCCTGACTGTGGTAAATTGGGCTGGCTAAAGGGCTCTTTTGCCGATGTCAGACGCAGCCGTGCGGGATGTTTTTGCTAGTGCAGCAGTCTCGCTGCCTGATTCCTTCCCAACAAGTGGCATTGCGAAGCCAGCAGAATTTTTTAACTGGATCTGTCTACAAAGGCACATAATTTGGTGCGACAGAAGTGACAGAAGCTAAGCAGTACTGCAGCAAGGGAAGTTCTGCTAGTGGTCCAGGTCCAGTGAGGTGCTCATATAATATGTGAACAATGTTTGGTAATGCTCCTATTGTGGAAGAGAACAAAGAATAGCTACTAGAAAGAACAGTGATGACTCCATCTAAAGATATAGTTATTCTGAGTTCCAAGAAAAGAGAGATCTGTATCTTTGCTTTGGAAATGCAAGTTGTATAATACATTTTAATTTAATGCAAAAATCTCTGAAAAATACAGTATGGTGGAGAAAAAAACTAAAGAAGGCTGTTCCAGCTTTAGCACAGAAAATAAAAAATGAATGGTCTTCATATGTTTTTCTTCTCTTCCTGTTTTCTTTCTTCTAAAGGCTTTCACAATAAACTGTAAGCACTCCAGGAGAGAAGGATGTTGTTATTCTGGTCAGTAAATTATTTAAAAGACTTCAAGAACAGATTTGAAGGAAACAAAGACTAGTACTGCTTATTTTTGAGAAACATACAGTATTTCTAAAAGATTTCAGTAAGAGTCACGTCTGGTCTGAAAACAATTTCTTTTATCTTCAATATTTTTCAACCAGATTATACTTTATTCCTATGATTTTCTCATGATATGCAATATATGCTCCATTCCACTGCTAAAGTTTGCATGCCTATGTGCAAATGTCTGGATATTTTCCAGCTGATATTGTCAAATTCAGCACTTTTTGTGACAAAAAGGGCAATATCTTTGCAGCTGAGGGTTATTTTTGCATGTATTTGGAAATTACTGACTCTAGGTTGGCATCCTATGTGAAGCTGGTAGCTTGCAGGTCTGCCTGTTACCTGGCAGAGTAAGTCTGTGGGGGAGCTGATTCATCAAATAGGCTGGTTTTGTCTAGAGGGGATTGAGAACAGCTGTTTGAACAGTGATTACAGCCGAAAGTGCTGAACACCTTCTCCTGTGCTGATTTAGTGACCTCAGAGACAGCTGAGTTGATGATGGTGTTACTGAGGGTGAAAAGATAAGGGGAAGGTGGCTGCAGAGCACAGGGAGGCTCACAGATTTTGCCTTGGTTGCTGCTCAGGTTATGCTACTTGCAAGAAAATGCTATGTTTTCAGTGGCTTCCTCAATAAGAAGACCAGCTAGCAATTTCTGATATGAAAAATGAATGGAAGGATGTAAAGTCTGGTAAGCATGGAAAGACCTGGCTAAATGTAGCCAGAGGTTTTATCTTTAGCAGTTACTGCATTTGGGCTGTCTAGGTGGCTTGACTTTGAACAATAGATAAGATTTCTTTTTTTTTCCTGAAATATATAGTTTCCCCTCTGTTCTTGTAATTTTGAAGTGAGGGCACTTGTGTCTAAAGGTTGTCTTACTTTACTGCTGTTCAGAGAAATTCACCATGTGGCTTAGTAACGCCTGCAGGAAAGTGGTAGGCTGCCAGCAATATCTGCACCAAGCCTGAGGAGAACATTTGACTTGCCTAAGTTACCAGGAGCATGCTAAAAGATGCTACTTACTCAGGCAAACTGAATTTCTTCAATCTCATCTTGGTTTTTAGTTCTGCGTTCTCTCTACTCGAACATATCTTGCAAGGAAGAGTTAAATCCTCAAAGAGGTCTGGGGTGTGGCGTTGTGGTGTGTGATGCTGAGGTGTCTTGATGAGCTCTGCGGTCCCAAGCGAGATGCCCAAGCTCCCTATGTCAGGCACAAGACCTAGGTACCTGGCTCCCTGCGCTGGGCAGATGGGCTTGGAGAGGCACGGGAGCTCCCTTTCTGGAGGGTGGTATACAAGCAGCTGGCTGCTTCCCCTGGCTTGTGACTTACAGCCTGTGACTATTTCTGGAGCTGGGTACCCACACAAGTCTTTCCCCTTGCAAACACAGCCAAGATAAGAAAGTGGTACCTGTGTACCAGCAGCAGCCAGCGTGCCAGGTGTTCCTACGATACCGGTGTTCACTGCCTAGTCTGTCAGTGGGCTTTCAGCTTGTATTCTCTATCTGCCCTGAGCCTTAGACTAGCAGTTGACTCTGGAACTTACATTTTTTCATTTCTTCAACTGCAGCTCTTGTCTCACTAAGAAATACTTCAGTATATGTCTAAGCAGGGAGTAGAATCCAGATGTTGAGATGAATGACTTCAGATCCAATTTTTCCCCTTTCTTTGATGCTAGTGATGGCTGACTAAGCTCAGAAATTTAGGGGGACATGCCAGCCTAAGTGGTTAGGGAAGTCATAAAAAGACGTGAGATACGAGTTCAAATCATGTAGAAAAACAGTTTGAAGCTTGGTCTCCAATACAACAGGTGAGGGCTTTAAGCACTGAATTGATGGGAATGATAAGGTAGTGGGTTTGGCGGCATCGCAAGTACATAGTTTTGGTCTGTATGCAGCAATCTCAAATCCGTGCTTAGAAGACCATGTCCCACAGGGGCCAGAGGGCAAGGAAGGCATGGCTCAAGGATGCTCCCGGGGTTTAAGTGCTCAGACCAGTATAGTTATGTGCAGAAATACAGGTGCTGTTACTGCTGGAAACATGAGCACCTAGAGAATTTAGGAGCCATCATGTGGCAGCTGGGTTCTAAATTTTGGGCATAGGTACCCTGAAAAAGCAGTTCAATGACTGAAAGAATAAAGACAACAAACAGCACCGTGCAGCCTCTAGCTCTTCCTTAACATCCACCCCTGCTTTGCCAGCATTTTTGTAGGGCTCTGTAGTTTTCCAGCGTATGTGCTTCAACCAAGCAAAAATCTAACGTCATGATGCTGAGATGTGTCAGATTTAAACTGCAGTTTTGAAAAGGAATCCAGAAAAATGGCACTTCAAAGCATAAATGCTAGCCTGTTGGTTTTTTTTCTTCTTGGTTTGCTTCAACTTAATGTTAACCATTTGCTGGATTTTTATTTTCAAAGCCATTCTGCTTTACCTCTAGAAACAAAAGCATCACTCAAACTGCTGCTTCCATCCTGCAGTTGCAGTCAGATTAAACAAAAAAGAATAAAATAACCAAACCAAACTGGTTAGTATTTTGTTTGTTAATTACCCTTACTGCATGCTGTCTTCATTAGACTTGGGCTTGTAGAAAAATCATAAAATGAACAGGAATCTCTCTGTGAGACCCATGAAGAGGATTCAGAAAAAATATTCCTCGCTCCAGTCTAGGTTGAGAACCACAGCGTTTGTGCCTGTTAGCCTTTGAAAATAAGGACAAGAGTATGTCGTCCCATATTGTAAAATCAAATCCTCAGCACGCCCGTGCTCTGTAGCAGACTGCAAGGACTGGTGTTAGGGTTCTGCTGTACAGGCAACCCCTCCTACCCCTTCTTTCCTCCCATTAGTGGGTTTTTCTGGGGGGTATTGCTGGGTTCCAAAGGCACCCTGCATAGTGCCTTCAGTGACACTATGTAGACTACTGATTCTCAATTTAATTTTATAGGGAAAGGCAATTAGCTATCAGATCTCTTCTTATCCTTATGCTGCCTTATCCTTATGCAAGGAGAGTGGAGTTCTACTTGCTGCCTCCCGTAGCCTGTCTGTGAGTCCCAGTATGCTGAGGTCTTTGTAAGGTATCTGCATGTCTCTCTGAGGGGAAAGGGTTTCTTTGGGGCCTGACGGTTTAGAGGTGCAGCCCCTATATATTTAAGCAGCGGCGGTCTTGAAATCTTCCACTTTTTCCTTGGAGTACAGGCAGATGGGCAGTCCTAAACATGCTGTGTTGTAAGGAAGGGTAAGGCTCTTCAATTAGTTCTCCCACCAGCTGCTCCCTGAATGTTCAGGAATAGTATTTCAGAGTGCCTCTTTCTTCTGTATCATTTTTGGTCATTATTTCATGTAATCCCAAGCTTATACTCAGTATTAAAATGGTCTCTACCCTGACAGAGTTGATTGCAACAGTTCAGCAGAAATAGTTCCTCCTGATAATGTCCCTCTGTTCTTCGGGGAGTCAGAAACTGATCTTTTGGCTAATGTGCACCTAAACAGTTTCCCTGTGGTCTCTGTGTAACTCTGGTGAATGATGCCACCTTTATGCGGTTCCACTTGTGCTGATGGTACTTTTTGTGGGTGCCTTTCCCCGCAAACCAGACTGGAATATTAAAGCAATAGGAACTGTGGACCCAGAAAACATCCCTCCTCATTGCCCAGGGTGGAGAAACAGCAGAGAGTCTCAAACCAACATCTCCCATGGGCAGGTCCAGAGGCTTCCACAGAAAAGAGTAAGGCCAGAAGGGACTTGGCACAGACCTGCCCTGAGTTAATTCCCATTTTCTGCTGAAGCAGCTAGTAGCAGAAAGCCAACCCCATCCTTTGGTATCTGTTCCTAGGGTATCTTCTGTATTTTAAATAAAAGTGCTTTCCTTCTGGTGAAAGGGAAGCAGATAACTTTAGGGCTTGAAGGCTGAAAAACTTATGCGTTCTCCTATGCGGAGCATCAGCTTGGGTGGCCTACATAAGAGTCAGAGGACGTGGCTCTCTTAACAACCCCCTGCTTAGGCATCTTATGGCTCTCAGGGTATTATTGACAGAGAGCATTAAGAGAAACGGTGGCCTACTAAAGGCAGAGCCTTTGCTGTGCTGCCCACGTAGCACTCGTAACCCCTCGCACTGTGGAAGCACAGCCCTTTGGTGAGCTTGCTCATTGTCCCCCAGATCAGCGTGTGCTGTGCAAGGGGCTCCTTCTCTTCACGTGGCCTGGAAGGGGTGCCTGATGCAATCTGCGGTTGGTAGTCGTGCACCTTCATCCCTGAGTTTAATACAAATGAGTGATGGGGTGCTAGGAATGGAAGGGTGCTTCGTGATGGGAGAGGCAGCATGTTTCCCCAGCTCCCTTCTACATCTCAGCCCAGTTTCCAGCCACGCTTAAGTCGGTTGTAGTGGAAAAATACACAGGCAGAGCTGTGCAGTGATGGCATTCCCTCTGATGGGGCAGTTTGAAATACAGCAACAACCACAAGCTCCCAGTTAGTGTGCTGCATGCCAACAGAAAGCTAGCAGGACACATCAAAACCAAGTTGGGTGTATGTTTCTCTCAGAGGTTCAACACCTTTGATTTCTGTACAGAGACCTGTGTTGGTTATCGGTGAACCTGCCCTTTCTGGGAATCGCCTCTGACAGAGGAGGAAGGAACACACCTCCTTGGCTCGGTTTCCCTGCCTGCAGCAGTTGGTCCCGGAGGGGAAGGGGGCACACACTTGCTTCAGGAGGTTTCTGTGCTCCAGGCAAGGCTTCAGTGGGTCACCTCAGGCTGGGAGACCAACCCAAGGCGACCAGCTACACTTGGTCTTCCGCACAACTGCACTCCATCCTGCTCACGGTCGTAACCACAGCACAGACGCACACCCCACGTCAGCTGTAATCCATCTCATCCTTACCTATAGCTGCAATATCCACCTTCAGTGTTGACTTTTTTTCCCTTGGTTTTTACAGGCGTGAATCTATAGGCAACCCTTGCTGCTGCTGGGATGCTTCTCTAAAACAAAAGCTTATGGGATTACAAAGTTTTCTTGCTCATGAGGTGGTTTTGGGAAATGTAATGGATGATAACCCAATGCAATGAAAGGAAAACAATTAAATTTACTTTTGGGCTTTCCCAATGTTCACCTTCCTTAAAATTGTCATATAATATGAAGATCAAACTGTAAAAGTTTCCTGTACTTGTTTTCATTCTCTCTTCCTAATGAACAAAAAATACCCTGTGTTTTTTTTTCTTCCCCCTCCAAAAGACTGGGTTTTAACTCTTGATACTGTAAGGCTTCACAAACTATCATAGTTCTTATGTATCTCTGAAAATACTAGGTTCTAGCTGTAATGAAGTAGAATAGCAAGTTCTGTCTTGTACTGCTAAATTTATAATAATGCATTAAGAAGAACCAAACCCCAGCATGTATTGCCTTAGTGCAGTTATATATGCAGAGGGAGTTGTGCAGCATTTTACTTGGTGTAAAACTCCCGAAACCAGACTGCCTGGCTGTGGGGGTTGCCATCAGAGCAGGAACTCTGTGAGCACCTCAGTTCTGTATGACAGGCCTTCACGGCCAGGAGGGTCCAGAGAAACACTCTTCTCTCAAGCTTTGTCAGTTGTTGGTTGGTATGCTCCCGTAGGAAATGGGAGTTTGAGCTGTTTTCAGCTGAGGAGCCAACATACTCCAGGCTTTTCACTTCTAGAGAGATGGCACTAATATTTAGGGTCCTTCTGCTTTGGGATCTTTAGTTTTGTTTAACAAGAGGTCTCTTTTCACTTGGCTTTGTAGTCCTGCTCAGTGCTAAGCACACTCATCCCACACATGGGGATAAGGACCTAGGTGGAGAAATATCTGCTTTACAGCTTCTGTCAGGACACAAATCAGGCTGAAGCACCATCAACGCCAAAGGTGAGCCCTAAGGGGCAGAACAATTTTTCACAAAAACATTGTAAGTAATTGAGCTATTTCAGACATCGGTCCTTTTTTCTGGACTATTCAACCTGCTAGGAGTCATAGAAAATATTAATTTCTCACAGAAAATAACATAAGCCTTATTTCACCAGCCACGGTACTGTCAGATCATATATCATTGTGAGATAAATTGTTCTTACAAAATTAATCAGCTGTTTATTTTAAGTACGAGGAAAAGGAATTTCGAAGGTTGTTTTTTTGCAGTACAATTTCATGGGATAGTATGAAAGTGATTTAAGAACCCATTAATATTTACTTGGCTACCAAAAATCTATTATTAATTCAAGTACTTAAAAGCATTCAGCCTATTGCACATTTTTTTCATTGTTTCATCCTGTAAAAGACTGAGTGGTTGCATTGTCTCTAGAACGAAAAATTCCCCTTCTGGAGTCACTGCTTGCAGGCTTTTCCGTCTACAATTTCCAAACTCTTTTTGCTCTGTTCTTTATAATCATATTAAGTAATCGCTAAAATAAAATATGGCAATGGCAGCGCTCAGAATAGAACTCATCTGGCCTTAAAAGAAGAGCGGAAAGGAAGGGTGGCTGCTGTGGCCCAATTTGCAGTATGTGGCAGTCATGTACACTCCTGAGAACCATATCTTTATAATTCATCCTCTTGTTATCAGAATTTCAAGATGAAACTGTCACCAAAGCAGATCAGTACAATCCTTTTAAAAGTAATCCTGCTCAATGCTACCTGCTACACAGGGGAACATCAGCTTAACTTGTAATTAAAGAAGATTTCTCTAGGGAGATCTTAGATGTGGCCTGTCAGTTCCCAAGAAAATGGTAGCAATTATTGACCTCGTTTTTCCTTTGCTCTAACAATCAGATTTAAAATGACGGTATGACCTGAGACGGAGCGTAATTCCTGTCAGTGACGATGTGACAAGACTGTATGACTGCGAGGGAATAAACAAAAAGGAAATTAGTCAAAAACGAATGTGTAGATGAAAATTCTGCCTCCTCCTAATAGCCTGAGTGAATAAATCGCTTTCCCAGGCAAAGCAACAGTCCTTGGAAACCGGTCCTGGCTTGAATAAGAAAAAGCTGTCTTTGGAGCAGGAAGGTCCTCAAGTTACAAGCAAAGAACCCCAATGAGGTTTTTACAGGGAGGTTAATTCTGTTACACTTGCTGCCTTAACGGTCTGTTCAGCTCTTCTTGACTTTACAAGGGGTTGGGTCGACAGATCAGTATCAGAATTAATTTTACATCAGCAATATGAAGGCCAGCACGGCTTAACATATCTGCTTCCAAACAACTCGACTTGGTAAAGGATGCTGAACCAAACTACGTAATGAAGAAGCAGTGTATCACTACTTATTATAAAAGAGCAAGACAGCCAGCTGCACTTTGAGAAGCATGGGAAAATAATTCTAGCAGAGCAAGGGAGGGTAATTACCCTTCTAAGGCTTTGGATTTACCAGATAATTTGGTTTTGGACCAGAATATTCCCCAAAAGATGTGCATGGGTATACAGTGTCTGCCCAACATGTGCCTTGTATGCTACTACGCAGTTGTTGCGGCAAAAAGCTTCCATCCTAAATTTAGACCCATACAATGAATAAACAAGATGGGGACAGGGAGCAAAGGAAGTGGTAGGGGAGAATTACAGCAACAAGTTTACAAGGCAGCTCAGTTTTCTGAATATGCCGTATCGTGATAATTTTGTTTTCCTCGCTATTTGCAGGCAGATTTTGTTGCTGCCGAGAAGCTGATTTCGAGAGTTAGTATAGTGCATGCAGGGCTTTATTTTGTACTTGCATACATGTTTAGCCATTTTTCTGGTGAAAGCAATAGAGACAGGCAGCGTATCTTTTCTAGTACTGTGGATATCTTTTCTTAATTTTCTACTGTAACAAACTTCCAGATCTAAGATGAAAAGAAGATCCTAAGCCTCTGTACAGGATCTCATGGCTTGTTGGACAATGAACCTTTAAAAAAAAACCCCACCCCAGAAGCAAGAGCTCTGTTTTTCCCACAATCCTGGCAGCGCAGTAAGACAAAGGGCACTCTATGCCCAAGAAGTAGGTTTCTTGGTTGCGGTCCCAGATGTCTGCGGCGTAAGACTGTGTCCCCACGGCAGGGATTAATGTGCAAGGGACTGCCTGCCCCTCCTGTCAGAGGCAGAGAGGATCAAAAAGGATTTTCTAAAATGTGTTCCCTGACCGGGGGTCTCCCTGACTGAATGGTTTTGCCTGAGTTTCTCGAACAGCTCGTACTGATGCTGCGGGGGGGACAAGACAGGAGTGTTTGAAAATCTGTGTGGGTAGCATTTCTAGCTCCTCTGGGCAGACATAAAAGGGCTGTGGGGTTCTCTCTTTAGAATACAATAAATTAGAAGAAAATACAAAAATATAAGAAAAATAATTAGAACAAACCTTAGGGTTTTTTCTTTATATCTTATACTCTTTGACAGACAGTTGTCAGCAGCTCTTCCGAAAACTGTAAGTCAGAAACTTGTAAAATATTAACTAGTAACTAATTAATTGCTTAATTAAGACCTTTTCCTGCAATGCTAATTCCCTTATAGACACTTGCTAAGGACAACAGCGGTAGAAGATTGAATACAGCCTTATGAAGCACATAACAAAAATGAAAGATGTTGAGAGCTGTTGGCAAAACTGACAGCAATATACATATGTGTAATTAATACCGGTTTTCAAACCAAACCAATAACTGATTCACCTAGTCAGGATGTAGGGGGTAAAATAGGCTTCTAATACATATAATGCTAAAGGTACTGTACATAACAAAACTAATTAAATGCAGCACATCTTGTTTGCATCATTTAACTGTGTATTGTATACATAGTCAGTGTATTATGAAGCTCTGAGGTACACTACTATTAATTTCATGCTCCTAATGTATTTTAAAATGGCCGTAGCTACTGAATGCACACAGAAGAATATTTTAATATAAAAAAAATTCTAGGAGCAAGTAGACAATTATAGCATAGAATACCTTAGTTTTTCAGAAAAAAATAATGGTCCTGAAAATACTTTCATCCTCATGAGCAAAACCATTTGCAGTTGATGCAGTTACTAAACTGCACTGAACTCCTTATTGAGCGTGAATAAAACCCAAATCAGAGCTAGAGAGCCATTGCGTTGTAGGCATAATGAGAGTCGCTGTGCTGGGGAGAGAGTTGGGTTCCCATGCACCGGCTTCTCAGCTGGACCTTCCTTTGGGCCAGGAACTCCACCACAGACCTCTTGGCAGTGCTGGTTGTGCGACAGCTACGTATTTCAGATAAAGTGACTCCGGTTAATCGAATCTATGCAAATAGGAGCTCTTTGGCAACTGGACTCATCCTGAGTAAAATAAGTTATACAAAGCTCAGGTGAGGAGACGTGCAGGGTGGTGACCTGCAGCAAAGGGATGGTGCTGTGTGACTGGAAGCGGTAATCTCATCTACTGGCACAGCTGGAACAGGAGCCGACAGATGTTCACTAACTTACTAACTTCTTTAGTATAGATGCCCCAAACCAAACTCCCTCCGTCCTGCATTTTTAGTAAGCTAAAACACTACATAAGACTGGTAAGATAGGTCATGTTGTAGCCTGCTTTAGCCACAGCCTTAAAAGTAATGGCACTTAATTTACAGATTTGTTCTTGTTCTTATAGCTTGGGTGAAGGAAATCTGGTTGTGTTATTTGACCATTAGAGAAACGGGTTGTTCCTGGTTCACAGTCATTTGCTACACCATTCCTTGCCTAGTTGCTGCCCAAATGCATAGACCCTTTCCTGGACTATTTATAGGGATGTAAGTGGAAAAAGGGGAAGGAAAAGGATAGAAGAGGAGGAGGTGTTTGTAGCATGCTGCTGTGGATTAGAGAGTCCAGATTCAAGCTTCTAAGGTTTCAGCCTTAATCTTCCAACACATGCAAAGCCTTTCAATTTCACTTCGAGGTCATTACCCATGTACAGAACAGTCTAACTGCTGTGTGAGGAATGCAGGTACAAAACTCAGTACGGGAAGCTTTTCAGTTAGGTAGTTAAGAGTATAATGCATTCTGGGAAAGAAACCTGAGATTTTAAGTCAAAATATCGGCTTATAAAATCTAAAATCTGTATATTAAACTTCAAACAGATTTCAAGCTTATGAGTTTTAATAGACATTTATCTTCTAATTTATTGTTTGATGCTACATATAATTTACCAGTAACTGCTGATTCAAAAAAGAAAAATAGAATCAGAAGAATTCTGAAGGATGAGCATGTCACAATATATAATATTATGGAAAGAAAATGGGACTAGAAGACATTCAGCGCTTCAGTGGGTATGCTGGTCTTGCAATACATTTTGTGTCTTTGTGATTATATCCAGTATTAGAAGATCGGCTTTCTTGGTAGAGGCTTTTCACACAGCTTGCTTCATCGTTCAGGGAGATCATCTGACAGGATCAGCCTAAGCTGACCTGTAAAATCAAGTGTCATTGAAGTTGGGGATTTCCATGTGACATAACATCTACCCGAGAACGCTGCACCGGAGTGACTGCCACATCTGTCTGGATGGATTGAATTATTAATTAATTCTTCTAGCAAACAGCCATTATAAAGATAGAGATCATGTGGAAAAGTATTGGTTCCCTCGATGGTTAAGTATCGATGAGGTTCAGCGCTGCTCTGTAGTGGACAGATAGTGGACAGATAGCGGACAGGAGGAAAAGAGAGTTGCTGGCAAGGTCAGCTTGAACTGCCTGGGACCTGATACACATCACAGACAGCGATCAGGTACCTCTTTCCAGAAAACGAATATCTTCACGAGCTCAAGTTTCCAACAAGCGAAGCAGATGCTCCAAGTCTCTTTAGTTTTACTACTGTTTCAAAGAAGCAGCATCACTTCTTACTTCGCATTAAATGTGTGTTGTTGGGAATAACTATTTGAAGAGATGACAATTTCTTAAAAGAAAATGTAATAAATACATTTGTTTTACAGGACAAGGTAGAAGTAGCATTGATGGCAACTGCAGCTGACTTAAATATCACTACAGATATCCTTAAAGACAGATAAAATGGGAAGCATCTCTCTTAATTTATTTTTTTTAAGGGAAGAAAAACTAACTAGCAGACACAGAATAATTATTTGCCAGCAAAATGTGTTGAGACTTCCCTCTGTAAAACAGACTGTAGCAAGAAATAGACATCTCTGTTTAAGTCTGTGCGATCTGTAAATGTGGGTGAGGGAGCAAATGTGTCATAGTCATGAGAGTTAAGCAAGCAAGTAAAATAAAAGAATTGCAAGTATTACTGGTTTTAAAGAAAATTGAACTACTTGAAATGATTTCTTTTAGCAAGATGCTAAGAAAGAAATCAGGAGGTGATGTCTGAAGATGTCCTTTGGTACCTTTCCCAGCTAGGTATAAGCACTGAGTTATTTGAGGGCTCTAATTGAATTGAATGCTTCCTTCATTCTGACTATGCACGTTTCTCCTCCGTAATTTAGACTCAGTTACCTGAAGATCTGATCAACTGAATGTTGATCAAAACATATCCCAAACTGGCTTATTGAGTCAAGGCAAGATCATTTCAGGTAACAAATTCTCAAACCTCTTCTAATTCTGGATTGATGAATGAAGTGTCGTAAGTGTTTAATGATCTCACTTTGCTTTCTGCAACACAGATGCCCACGTTGCAGTAAGTGTGCTGTTATTTAGCTCAGTATTGTAAATTTACATGACATCATTATTTCAACAATATTGTATCCTCTTCACTTCAGTAACTGCCTATTGCATCCAATGCAAACTGCTGAGAATCGCATTGGCTTGAGTATTTTATCAATGCCATTCATATTTGGAGGAGGAGCACTGAGGGGTGGGGGGACACCTTTGTAAAAGAAACAAGAGCACATGAACACCCAAATTTGCTGAAGACTAGGGGGCTGGTATGGCTTTCTTGTTTTCAGCTGATCAGGATGTTCCTTATCCTACTGAGTGCTCAGGAATTGTTGAGCATTTCTGAGTGCTTGCAGCACGCACACTGAGTTTCAGCAAGACCTAAGGTTTAATGAGCCAGAATTTTGAAATACTGACAGTCCTTTAAACTCATGAAAACACAGCCGGAGGCAAAATGGGATAGTGCTGTGTTGTTTCTGCCTTCTACACCCGTCCTTGTGACACTGTTCTCTGGCTTGGCTTTAACTTTGCACTTTTTCATGAAAACACTTTCTGATCAGAATTGTGCCATCTCCCACAGATGTCTGGCAAACAGAAGGAAATTACTTCCTGCTTGATGAAAATAAACTATTTTGTGAAAAAAATTGTATTAAATGTAGTCCTGAGGGGACATTTCAGTGATAGCCGATTTGAAATAACATTATGCTGGTAATTTAGTAAATGTAAAAGGGGAAAAAAGTGGTGCTTTTCCCTGTAGGGTAAGCTATGGGGGATATATTTGAGTTTTTCTTTTAGTCATTGTAAGCAAAATAACTCTTATCTAGTCTTTTATCTTTCAAGGACTTTGCACATACTATTAAAATGCAGGCTTACAAAGTCTCCAGCAGTAAGGAATAACTGCATTAAAAACAAAAGGTTCTCAATATTGCTTTTCACTGAAATGGAGAGCCACTGGTATTTTGCAGAGGAATAAAGCTAAATGCTGCCTTTTCTATTTCCCTGCACAAATTCCCTACTTCTTGAGCCAAGCTTCAAACATGTTTCAGCACCAAAAAATCACAAGCTGTATCTCTGCTTTCAAAGGGGAGCATGAACATCCTGTGAGGCTTTTGACACATACCAGGAAAAAAAAAAAAATCTTAGGGAGAGTATGTAACTAGTCTTCTGCCAGAAAAGAGAGCTCTGGAAATTGAAGAGAATGCCATAAAACTAGAGATGTGATATACTTTTAGTTGTCTGGTTTTGGGGGTGGACTGATTCAGTGCTATCTTCTTATGGCTCTTAATTATCAAGCTTCCAGATAAAGCCAGTAGGTCCAGTATTTGAAGAGGCAAAATTTCCAAGGGTGCTTTTGAGGGTGGATCCAGAGTCTTCTAATACCTTTTTTCAATGGAAGGACCTGATTTTTGGGAGGAGATTCAGATTTCTTAAATAACTCTTATAAAATAAGGTGTCTACCAATTGGAGAGTGATGGTGGCTGCTGAAATTGAAGCCACCTGCATACTGGCAGGTTGGAAGACAACTCTCACTTCTGCTTTCAGCAGCAGTAGAAAGTGGGAAGAAGAAAGGAACCTATAAACACTTCGCATATCTGAACTGGTTTTTGATATGCTTGTTTTCTGATGTCTTTGATTTTGATTTTTCTTCCATAAACTTGAAAAGAGGAAGTTTTTGTCTGGCTTCATGCATAGCTTTCTGGCAATATTAAAAGATGCACCTCAGAAAGAAGTCTGGTCAAGGTAAGAAGGTAATCCTAGGTAAGAAGGGCTGATTTTAAGCCACAGTTCAGTCTCTGGTGTAACAGCAAAGTAACGCTGAAATGCTACGCTAGGAAGGCACGTAATCCTAACAGCTGAGAAGACAGATGCAGCTGTTCCTATAAGCGTTGCACGGGATATTTTTCATACTAGAAAGACTTCTGAATTTGGGGAGGAGGATAATTTTGAGTAGCCAGTGAGTACTGCAAATTGATTAAACTCCTTAGTACATAAAGAGATTTGAATAATAGATTGACAAGCGTATAAATATGAAAATAGGTTTCATGGGTTTTCCCCCTGGGATTGCATGGACTATTGACAAACACTGAAAAAATTAAACTGTGTACATAATAAAACACTATTCTGCCACAAATACCAACTTCTAGCAGATGAGGAACTAGCACAACCTCACACCTGACCTTTTAAGCTGCAATAGAAGTAACTTGGCTGGCTGCAGCCAGCAATTGGAGAGAAAGCGGGTGTGGATGGTATTATTCAGAACTGCCTTACCAAAAGATGTGCCAATTCCCTGACATGGAAATCACCCTCGACTACTTCTGCCAACCATTTATTCCCTGCCAGTTTGAAGGCACATTGCTTTTTGGAATGGTTTTATCCATGCTCACAGCAAAATGCAAGAAACAAAGTATTTTTTTACTTCAAGCTGGCTGCGAAAAATGCATGTCTAATACAGGGAAATGAAGGAACAGTATCTGATGCTTGTCTTCTGAAGTGTCACTTGAGAACACAAAACAACATTTGAAGAGGAAAATATCTTCGTGTTCTGTTAACTGGTCCTTAACTTTTTTCTTTCATTTCTCCCTTAAATCCTTGAGGGCAAAAATCTGGATTTCAAATGCTAATTCATGTTTTGGATTTCAACCATGATTAAAGAAGACTGGCTGAGGAGGGGAAAGGAAATGACTGCTGGTTTTCAAGTTTAATCAGGAAGGCAAAAAGAGAGTATGGGAGTTTCTATGTCTCCTCCTCCAAAACAAATCTAAATTTACCTCTTTTAAAACCTTAAATCAGGCTAACGAACTCTAAGGACATCTCTTCTTAAAAGTGTATGGAACCTCAATAATAGAGCATAGTCTGCTGGCAGGGGATAAGAGGATGCACAAGCTAATTATCACCCTTCCTCCGTTAACCCCCACAGTAGGTATCCTAGAGTTTAATCCACACATAACTGGAATCTGAAAGCCCCAAACTCTTAAACTCATTATACCATGGGAACACCCAGACTGATGCTTTTCTCAAAAGAAAATAAAAACGCTAATGACTGTGCTGTGTGCTAAGGCCCCAATGACACAAAAATATCTGTAAACTGCATCAGTTATTGTCACATAGGGGAAACAAAAACAATTGTAGACTTTTCTTCATGTGTGTAAGTTACTCCCCCCATTAGGTTGCTGTACCACATTTTCTTTGCTAGCTGCAAAGTGTCATGAATGGTAACTACTAACTAGCATACTTTAAGGGGGCCTTTAAGAACTAGGGAAAGAATGGTTTTGTTGAGCTTCCTTATGCTTGGTTTTAGGATATTTCATTTAAAACTTGGCGACCCTACTTCCAACTTCCATTTCTTGCTGTGTTTGGCTTTCAAATAATGATATGGAATATGAAGTACGTCTTGTTTCCTTTCCATATCTGTCCTTCTTAGGGGGAAAAAATCAAAATGTCTCCCAACAGTGATGAAAACAATCTTAATTTTTTATTCTCTAATTGAACATCTCCATATAGCCATTTCTGGGGCTTGATTTCCTTCAGTTTGGGACATCTGACCTTAACTGTTTTATCATGGACAGTTTTGACTGAGGAAGAGGCAACACAATGCAGTTTGAAGTCATTAGCTGAAAGAACTTAATATTTCTAAAAAACCCACTCAGTTGTTGTTAGGTTGACATCTAATCAGAGTACTTTCAGTATTAATGCCGATATAATGTTAATTATCATATTCTTGAAGATGTAGGATGTGACGTGTTCCCTCTCACCCTCCTAGCTCTGAGCATAACTAGCCCTCAAAAACTAAAGAGTTTTTTTCTGTGTTGCTTAGGTAGATAAGCAGCCCCACAGAAGACTTACTATTCACTTTATTTCATATTGAACTCTACTTGTCAGCTGTGCAGCAGTCCTGTGGGTAAAGATGCAGTCACTCAGATATCGTGACCCCTGTATTTAGCATATGATAAGGCAAGCCATGGGGGGTGTATGCAGATAATGGATTTATAAGCTCAGCTGTTGCCAAGTGCTTACAAATTGGCTGATAAATTTTCTATGCTTGGAGTCTGAAGCATGGCATTTATAATGCGGCAGAGTAACAGTCTCACAAGGTATTTCTTCTCTGTTGCAGCTGGGCAATCCTTCTCGTGCCCTTTCACCATCGCCTCACAAGGCAGACTCATCCCAACAGCTTTCAGGCTCCGAACAACAAGAGGTACGCTTAGTTTAATCCTTCTAATTTCCCTCCCTTCTCCTTTACCTTCTTTAATTACAAGTCAGGCTGCACTTGTGACATATTACCTTATCATCGAATATGGACTTCAGACTCCATTTGCATGAGATTTGTTTCTAAATGCCTGTCTGTGCCTTGACTTCTAAATCAGTTTTACAGGCAGCGATTAACAAAAACTCTCATAGACCATGGCATGAAACTATCAGGCAAAAATCCTACCTGATGGGATCTGTTGATTTACTCTTGAAGCTAGCTTAAATCAGGGAATAAAGCAGCCCTTTATATTTACATTAATTGGGAGTTTACTAATACCTAAAGAAAATACTACTGCAAGTTTTGGGTTCCCCCCCAGCTTTTAATTGAGTGAGAAGTTCAATTGTAAAGTGTTTGCATCTGATTAACTTTTTCCTTTAATAAAATGAAAAGACTATATTAAACTAAATGAATGTAAAATCAAGTGCCTGATGAACAACAGGAGTCTGTTTCTTTTCACAGCTTAGTCTGCTTGTAATGACGATACAATGATCAGTCTTAAAGAATCAGAGGATCTTCCTAGAGATGAAAGGCATCAATCAACACCAAGGCCAGCATGCAGTTTTTCATACGCAGGTATCCATAAGTCACTATGCAAATGAAACACTGGACTCTTACTTCAGGTCCTGGAGGTTTTTTCTAACCAATCCCTTGTCATTGCATCATGTGCAAATAGCTTCAGCGCATCTTCTAGAGTTTCTGTGGAAGGACTTATGTCCCTTTGTCTGTTCTAGATGCAGTTTCTGAGCAAGTGTTCTCATAGCTTATTAATTCTGTTATCAGCTGGCACAACTCTGGCTTGCTGCCTTAGTGCTGGATGGCAGGGCTGCTGAAGTCTGCTACCTTTTGCCTCTGATGGAGCTGGAGAGATCTTGTCGGCAGTGGGTGCTGTAGCACTGGCTCCTGTGTCAGTCATGGATTTGTGCTGGATTGATCTCTGTCTACAGAAAATCTGCTCCTCCAGTTTGTGTGTCAATATTCCGGGGCTGGAACATTGTCTTTGCAATACTCTTTTTCAGGAGGTGCTCAGGGCGATTAACAAATACTAATGGACAATGAGGCAGGCTTTTATTTTGGCTACTGCCAACAAAGAAGAGAGATTTGTTGCT
This sequence comes from Gavia stellata, assembly GCF_030936135.1. Lineage (NCBI taxonomy): Eukaryota > Metazoa > Chordata > Aves > Gaviiformes > Gaviidae > Gavia > Gavia stellata. The sequence goes on along the minus strand of NC_082596.1, from coordinate 99,139,135 downwards.
GCCTGGGGCCCTCTCTGTATGTCCTGGAATGAATGTATCCCCACATCAAGCATCATACCCTGATATGGTGGCCATGATGCTTATGAATGCTTAGAAGAGTTAGGCGTCTTTCTTCACTGATTTCAGGTTACACCAATTATCAAAGTCTCTTAGGGAATTTAAAAAATATTCTAGCTCCTGTCTATACAACCCCTCTACAACGGGATTATTGTAGAGGTACGGATACTTGAACCTATTAAATACAGCTTCCCACCATCCTCATGTTTATGCTTACCTTAGTGTTCCCCAGCCTCTTTGTAAGCATTAGTTGCCATGCACTGTGCAAGGTTATACACTCTCTTACTCCGTAAAAGTGGGATTTGACCCCATGGAAAATACACTGACAAATCAAAACTTATAATCGGTTTAAAGTTCAAGGGTGCAGCCAAATCCTGAGCCAGTGTAATTTGACCTAGATTCACTGAAGTAAGTAGAGCTGCAATGAACTACATAAACAGAAGAACCGTCCCATTGTGGTTTCCCTCATACGGTGCAGATGACAAGGAAACGCTTAAAGCCTGATGAAGGCTGTAGTTTGCTGCTTCAGCAAAATGAAGTTTCAAAAAACATGTTTCCTTACACTACTTTCTACAAATAATAGTGGTTTAATACCCAGGATGCTGAGGAAACTCTCTCAGTTGAGTTGAAAGGACACTAGCAACATACACATGCTTATTTCTAAGCCCCTAGAGAAGCGAGCGCTAAAATACTGTTCCCACTAATTGGCCCCAAAATCTATGTTTGTCATTCATTTGCTCCTGATACCTTTGGTAGCATCCTCCCGTGTTGTGTGTCCCCTGCCCCCAAGCTCCAGGTCCACCTAGGCTTTGATGTGCTGTAAGTTTTAACCCTTTGTTAGTGTCATTGCAGCAGTTTTCATCAAAATTTCAATTTTATTTTCAGTAGCTAATGCTCCAAGGACACTCTTTCAAACTTTTAGAGCCAAAGCAACCTTCAGCCTTTATACCACTTTAAGGATTTTCCCAAATCGGTCATTCTCCCCCCAGAATGCCTGTATGTGTGAGTAACAAGGCTTGGGAAATCTCAGCAACTTTTCAACACCAAGGTTATTGGAGAGACAGAAGAGCAAAACTTGCTAATAGAAACCCATGCGTAGCTCTGAGTGGTGATTTCTGGATATTGCTGCCAGCTCTTTCAAGAATAATTTCAAGGTTAATTAAACAGCTCTAAGAACCAGAAATAACAGCTTAAGGGTAGGTCTCAGCTATGATTTCCATTAGCACAAAGTTTCCAATGCCTATGTTACCAATTTTTTTTTTTTTTATTTGCACCAGTAGAACTGACTTCATCTCAGTCCTGGAAGGAGTCAAAATGAAGTATTTTAACTGGTTTAGGCTATTTCAACTTTCTTTCCAGTTGGCTCAGCACTTCTGAGCACCTGGGTTAGCTGTACTGGTTATTGATAAATAACGCACAATACCTTCTGCAGCACCAGGTATCTTTGTAACTGCCTTCACTGTATCATAAGGAAGACATTATCAATGGCTGGTATTAACTTAGCCTTCAGGCAGTTATGGTAATTTAGTCGTATATTTTGTGTTTATGTTCTACCCTACGTGATAAGAAATAGGAATTCTATAATGTAGTGGAAAGTCATTCTGGAGGTCCTGAACTGCATAAACCACAGCACTATTTTTGCTCTTTTACAATAGGGTCTTTTCCTAGCTATCATCCCAAGTCTGAGTTGATTGCAAACACATTAAATAGGAGAAATAGATTCAGACTGACAGCAGGTGGATACATGACTGTTAGGAAAAGAACTCAAGTTAATTCACAGAAAGACTATTCTAATATGACTCATGTCTGAATTGGGGGGGATTTCAAATTGATTTTTATGCAAGGAAGGAAGAATTTACAATATATGATGCAAAGACATTTGAGAAAAAGTATTTTTCTTGTTAAATCATATGAAAGAAAAACTAGATTCTGTTGTTAATCATGTCCCAAGCTTCTGATACGATGAGCTTGGACAAATTAGTCAGCCCCACTGCACCTCAGACTTTAAGGCTGCAAAACACCTGTATGATACTGTCCTACTTTGTAAAGTCAGCGTTACACTTAATGCATTACTGTTTATAAACAGGATGAGCTCCTTTGGGGAAGTTACTATGACTGCAAAGACGGGATGCGCTGGGGGAAAGGGTCCGACTTGCTAAATAGGTGACTGCGTTCTTCCACTTTAACTCTCTTAAATGCTAAACTGGAATCTAAAACTCTATTGTTCATTCATTACATGGAAAAAGCGAAAGCGTTCCACTAGAGATTGTATGACAAACACAAGAGCTTCTGTTAACGTACCGCCGGGAATTATCTGTTTATGTAACATGCTCAAGCGCACCTCGAAATAGAGGAAAATGCACCTGCGTGGAGCAGGGAAGGGCACAGGGCCGCGGGTGCCCCGCATGCTCCCGCACGCCGCCTGGGGAGCTGTATGCCGGGGGGCTGCACACCATTTACTCCCCCACCCGCGCCCCCCTTCCTCCCTTTGCCCGGCCCCGCGTGGCACGGGTGTGCGTGGGGCTGGCTCCCCCCGCCTGACCCGCGCGGGGGGCTCGGGTGTCTCGCCGTGGGGTGGGGGGGGCAGCTGAGGCCATGTGTGTCCCCCCCACACCCCCCCCGAAAAATCGCGCCCCGAATCTGACGGGTAGAAGCGGGGGGAGCAGGGAGGGCAGCGGGGCCCCGCTTGCAGCCGGCCCCGGGGGAGCGGGGGCGGCTCGTTCGCAGTCGGCCCCGGGAGGGGGACGCAGGGCTGCGATCAGCCCGGGGGGCAGCGGCGGGCGGGGTCCCCGGTGCGGCGGGGGGACGCTCACCATGGCGGCGGTGCGGCGAGGCGCTGTCCAGGGTAGCGGCCGGCTCGGCTCGGCTCGGCTCTGCCGGCGCTGCCCGCCGCGCCCGCGCTATAAGGCGCCGCCTCCTCCCCGGCTCCGCCGCGCCCGCCCCCGCCGGCGGCCCCAGGGCAGGCGGGACGGCTCCCGGCTCCCGGCTGCGGCGGGCGGCGCCCGGGGCGGGGTGCGCTGGGCTCCTCCGGGTCCCCGCCGCGCGGCCGGGCGGGGGAGCGCGGAGAGGGGAGAGGCCGGGAGGCGGTGTGAGCCGCCGCGGGGAGCGGGGCGTGCGGCAGCTGAGAAGGGGAGGGGGATAAAGATGCTGCTCCGCCACCGCCCGGGTGTCACTGTGGAGAGTGGCCGCCGGCCCTTGGCAAAACGGCTGGGAAGATTCAATTCAGAGTGGGGTGAATGGGGTGAAATCCAGCTGGCGGCTGGTCACAAGCGGAGTCCCCCAGGGCTCAGTTTTGGGACCGGTGTTGTTTAATATCTTTATCGATGACCTGGATGAGGGGAGAGAGTGCACCCTCAGCAAGTTTGCAGATGACACCAAGTTGGGTGGGAGTGTCGATCTGCTCGAGGGTAGGATGGCTCTGCAGAGGGATCTGGACAGGCTGGATGGATGGGCCGAGGCCAATTGTATGAGGTTCAACAAGGCCAAGTGCCGGGTCCTGCACTTGGGTCACAACAACCCCATGCAATGCTACAGGCTTGGGGACCAGTGGCTGGAAAGCTCCCCCACAGAAAAGGACCTGGGGGTGCTGATCGACACCCGGCTGAAAGGGAGCCAGCAGTGTGCCCAGGTGGCCAAGAAGGCCAACGGCATCCTGGCCTGTATCAGAAATGGTGTGGCCAGCAGGAGTAGGGAGGTGATCGTGCCCCTGTACTCAGTGCTGGTGAGGCCGCACCTCAAATCCTGTGTTCACTTTTGGGCCCCTCACTACAAGAAGGACATTGAGGTGCTGGAGCGTGTCCAGAGAAGGGCGACAAAGCTGGTGAGGGGTCTGGAGCACAAGTCTTGTGAGGAGCGGCTGAGGGAACTGGGGTTGTTCAGTCTGGAGAAGAGGAGGCTGAGGGGAGACCTTATCGCTCTCTACAGTTACCTGAAAGGTGGTTGCAGAGAGGTGGGTGTTGGTCTCTTCTCCCAAGTGACAAGCGACAGGACAAGAGGAAATGGCCTCAAGTTGTGCCAGGGGAGGTTCAGGCTGGATATTAGGAAAAAGTTCTTTACTGAGAGAGTAGTGAAACATTGGAACAGGCTGCCCAGGGAGGTGGTGGAGTCACCCTCTCTGGAGGTATTCAAGGAGCGTGTGGATGTGGCATTGTGGGATGTGGCTTGATGGGCATGGTGCTGTGTGGTGTGGGGGGGTTGTTTTGGTGTGGGTTGTGGTGTGTTTTGTGGTTTATGGGTGGTTTTGGTTTTTTTTGTGGGGGTGTGTGTGATGTGTGGGTTGTTTTTTTTTTTTATGGTTGGACTTGATGATCTTACAGGTCTTTTCCAACCTTAGTGATTCTGTGATTCAGAGGGGTCTCCACCGACAGGCCGGCCTGGGAGCAGACGGGGCACTGGCTGGCTGCCCTCCTCCCGGCGTGACTCCCTTGTATTTGACGGAGGGTTCGGTCTATAGCCCAGCACTCGTGTTTGCAGGTGAAGTTCTCTGGCCTGAAGCCCTCAATCCTCCACGCCCCGTGCCAAAGTGAGATCAATGCCGCCCTACGGCCTAACTGTGGCATGTCCCTGGAGATCTGTCTGTTAGGGAGGAATTGATAACCAAGTGTTTATTCAGGTTGGCTAGGGAGCAGGCAGAAATCACACAGAGCGGGAGCTACCGGCCCCGTCACAACTCTGTCACTGATATAAACCAGAAAAAGGTCAGGGAAGAAGAGAGGCTTTGTGCTTGGGGGAACAAGCAGAAAATTTCATGCCTTCAAAACTGATTTTTGTTCTAAATGCTAACAAAGCCTAATATCTCCTATAAAACATTTATTTAAACTATCAAACCTTATTGAAATTGTCCTGCTTCTTTTCCCCTGTTTTTAATAAAGCAGTCTTTGGCATGGGAAATCAAAATAACCTTTCTTACAATATTAAAATTCTTCATTTTTACTTTACTTTCTAACTGAAAACTTGTCAAAAATGGCACGTTCGTACATGCACTCCCATTGCTGCCCTCTCAATTCCGGCTGTTCAGTTTTGTTGACCAAAGCTCAGAGAACAGTCTTTCCCCATTTCAGTAGCACAAGCAGTGGAAATAAGCTAAGGGGACCATGTGTGGTGCGGGACAGGTAACATCTTCACAAACGAAAGTGTACTTGATATATAGACAGGCTATATTTGTCCAAAATGTAATGCTGATGTTCTAAACCTCAAGACTTCCTTCCTGGTAGGCTCTTTGTCCAGGTACTATTTCACCCCTTGCTTTCTCTTGGACCTAGACGCAGAGATCCTCCAAGGGCTGTGAGAATGGCTATCTTCCCACAGCTGCCTGCCTGCCCAGAAATGATACTGCCAGAAGCTTCACGTGGAAGCATGTCCTCGTGTAACTTCTAGCCCACTTTTATAGATGCAGACTTGTTTGCTTGAGCTTCCAAATTCCGGTGTGTTAGTCCTCACTGAACTGCCGTAGTTCCTGAGGTTGACCTGCCAGCCTTTCCTCTAATTCATCTCTTTGATCAGTTATTCATTTAATTCTTTCTGTGTTAGACAGACCATCTTGACATACTGAAGAGAAATACTTTTTGATATCCATTCTGTCCCCAGAGAAGTTGTTCCCTAAGTAGAAAATTGTCCTCTTTGTCCAAGAGATTACTCTTTAGGTGCTGTAGAGCAAGGAGCAGTTTGGAAGCTGACTGACAGAGAAACATGGTAGTGACTCAGTGCATTGGAATGCTTCAGCCTCACAATTTTTATCCCAATTTCTTTTTAGTCCAAACAGGCTGAAGTTAGTGTGTCAAACCAAATCCAGGCCTAAGAACATGGTAATACAAAACATTTTATTTTTTTTATTCTTGCTTTTCTTTGTCTAAAACAGAAAGGAAACAAATGTTCAAGTTTGGTAAAGATGTAACACTTCTAATTTCTTGAGTTCCTTGTACCTGACACATCATATTAATACTAATTAATGTAGTTTCTTTCCATAGTAGCAATTTTATTTTTTATCAAAACAATAATGTTTCCAATGAAGTCACACATAGGAAGCAAATAGGATTCTGGTGGCATCTAAAAGAAGCTGTAATAGTATTACGGATATTTTTAACACCTATCTAATGACCTGAATTTGGAGATTTAAGGGCTGTGGCAGGATTTGGATTCATCTGTTTTGTATGGAGGGTGATGCCATGCATTTAGTTGGATGCCGGGCACTGAGCACAGCAGACCTCTGCCAGGCACGTTAGGTTTGAGTGGCTGTCGAACAGCATGTTGCGCTGAGAGGAAAGGCAGAAAAATAAGTCAACGTGTGGACAAATGGAATTGCTTAGTTCCAGCTGAAATTCCCTGGAAACAAAGAGAGTAAGTGGAGGCAATTAAAACAGGACTTCATTCTGGGGCAATGCTGTTACACAACTACTGCTGTTCACAGTGAAATACCACAGGGAGTTAGCTTGAGTCCTGCTGGTGTAGGGGTTGGTGGAGGTTGGACCTCATCACAAGCTACCTAACTTACAGAATCACAGGCTGGTTGAGGTTGGCAGGGACCTCTGGAGGTCATCTGGTCCAACCCACCTGCTCAAGCAGGGCCACCTAGAGCCGGCTGCCCAGGGCTGTGTCCAGTCAGGCTGTGAATATCTCTGCATTTTAGGAAAAGCACCTCTGAGTTGCAACGACTTTGGAGCTGCCAGGTCCCACTGGGTTTGCAGCTCAGGAGGAAACAGGGTGGACAAGGTACCACTGATCAGCCAACTATTGGCACCTCTCAGCTCCTGCTAAGTTTCAATCAGGAGGATAAAGTTTTAGTTTGAGAAAGAAAAGTGAAATCAGCCATGTTTCCCATTGACAATCACTGCTATTCATCATGATCTCCTTGGAATTTAAGTTCAGGACCTGCATTTTTCCCAAAATTGTCCTCTCAGTAGTATCTGTCCAACAGACTGGCAATGTCTCTTCCTTCCCTGAGCAATTAGCTCAGTTGAAAGAGGTTATCTTTCTTCTACTATCCCTTCTTTTTCTAATTTTATTGGCACAGGACAATGGTTATGTACCTAAAGATCTTGGTTCTGCTAGTGACGTCACGGGGAATTATGAAGTTAATGTGACAGAATTTTTGTTAACTCTCAGCGAGTGCTTAAGAACTGTCAGTAATAAAACTGCATTAATCAAATGTGAGTGATCGCGCTAAAGCAAAAAGATTTTGTCATTTGTCAAAAGATATTTGAAAGTTTGTCCTCTTGTTTTCCTCTGGTATGGTTAGTTCTTTCTATAATGTCATTTTTTCTATGCTTTTCGTTTTTAAAACTATAGCTGGTGTAATATGTCTGTACAGCTAAAGCTAAAACGTGTATGAAATTGCCAGCTGCGAGCACGTAAAATAAAAGCTAAGCCACAATAAACTTATGCTGGAGGAAGTACTGAGTTCAGCAATTGTGCAGCTTTGCAGTTTTTGTAATAAATATTATGTTTTAGCACCCTCTTTTGGAACAAAGTATTACTGCCGGTATTTATTCTTAAAGGATTTGCTAAAGCTGGAATGCAAGTGCAACATGTCCAGGAAAAGTCCTTGGCTGCAGTCACAGATACAGTGTAGTTGTGTAGCTTGGTATTTTCTAAATTGATACAAATAAATTTTCCTTATCCCTCCTATGCTTATCATCTTTATATAAATAGTCTGTATTGTCCACTTCAGTCAGCCAAGAACTGGGAAAAGATTGATGGCTCTGAACCAAAAACTGAAGCCGAGTTGTTGCAAAAGACCATAGTTAGATGTGCTGTTCCTCGTTGCCTGCACGTCTCCTGGGAGGAGCCTGGTGGCGTTAACTTGCTGTGAATTGTGGATGGACCTGAATGCTCTCTCTCATACCCGCTAATATTTAGCATTAGGGTGGCCTACGGAGGTCCCAGTCTGGGATCATGGTCTTGCTGTGTTGAGACCTATACCAAAGAGCTCACAGTGTGATGCATGACAACGCAGAGGGAAAGGGGTGGAAGGAAGCTGTTCCCTGTACTCCTGACCCAGGAAATAGAAATGCGTTAATGCCAAAAGAAGGGTAGCGAGGGGAAGGTCACCAAGTATATTCTGAATAGAAGAAAAGGCTACACTTTGCACCTTCCACATGAACTATTGCTACCTGGCTAGCTTCTGGGGTACAAATGATAGGCAGTCAAGCTCCTATACATTGTTTTGGCTCTGGTAGTTGGAATGGTTGCCAGTTAACTTCAAAGATAATGCATGTACCAAGAGAAGGATTAAAAAATTAGGACACCGTAGACCAAAAACTGCCTGGATTACTTTAACTTGCTCTTCTTGTGCGTATTCATTTTAATGAGCCTTATTTACAATGAGAGCCTTCAGCAAGACTTCTGCTTCATCAATGCACGGTGCGGGTGATAATAAACAAACAGGCAGCCATGAATGATGCAAGGGTCTGGAAAAGGAGAAAAGATAATCTTGTCAAAGTGGCTGAAATTACTTTTCAGGACTAGAATACACTGTTTATATAACATAATTTTCATGTGGTTATGGGGAGATAATTTAAATATTTTTTCTACAGCTAGTCAATGATTTTATTCTTCCTTCTGCTGTCTGCCTCAGGGTAACTGAATGTAGATTTGTCAAAGTGCTGAGCACTTACAGCTGCACCTGACATCAGCGAAAGCTGTGCTACAAATATATTAAATGCAAGAGAAACATGAGATTTTCCCCATATACCAGCTGAAAAGGAGGCCAAAAGGGGCACAGCCAAAAGCAGTTGAAACTTCTAATGTGTATTTCAGCCTCAGTCCTCTCCCTGGTGAATGAGGGATAATAACAACCCTCAGCTTGTCTTGCTACACAAACACAAATACTAGTTCACTGACTGCTGTGAAACAACTGGTTAGTCTAGATGCATTGGCTCTCGCACCCTGAAAACAAGGCTTGTGCCCTCAGCGTCTGCATCCCTCTTGTCACTAGTTTCTAGCTCTCCTATTCGCAGCATTGCATGGCCTTGCTGCTCTACGGAAGCGTGTCAAATGCTCCTGCCTCAAGCCGACCTGTGGTCTGGTGTACTGTTTGGCAGAGGCCCTCTCAATGCCTGCTCACCAGTCTTGTGCTGCAGTCCCCTTGTTGCTTGATGACCTGACCATCCTCCTTCCTCCCCCCCCAAAACACATCTCAATGCATACGTGGTCGTACACACTGAAAGAGATGATATGAGAAGTTTGATCAGTGTTGAGCATCATAGGAAAAAGTATTAAATGTAGAATATTGATAGTATGCAGTGAGCAAGTGTTGCAAGATAATGGATAAAAGACCATAATGACATAATCAGTGAGTTTTTCCATCGTCTTCAGGGAATGGATGAGCTATATTCAATTCTGTAACTCCATATTGCACATATACACATAAAGAACTGGGTAGAACAAGCTTAGCTTTGTATAAACAACCTTACTTCTGAACTTCAGTGCTTAGAAAACCTCAGCTGTCCAACACTAATCTTTTTTTCTTTTGTGATTTCAGGGGCTTTAGAAAAATAACAATACCCACATTGTAGCTCACTAATCCCAAATGCATCATCATTACTATTGGTACAGATTTCTGGCACATTAGCACATGAAATGATATCTAGTGGGATGGATGTGTATGTGTTCATATGATTTAATTTTGGTCTGAAGAAAAGTCTTAGATAAAATATACAGAATATTATGTTTGGGTTTTTTCATTCAGATGGAAATCTGTATATATGTTTCATTTGACACAATGTGTTTCAAGTGGCCCAAATAAAAGGCTTTATTTCACATATTAGGAAAATTAGGATAACAAAGATTGCATTCACCAAATGGTTGGAGGAGGAAGTGTTTCGCCTTTTATCTCATGGCTTGGTTAGAGTGTAACACCCACAGTTACCCCTTGCCTATGTTTGTGGGGTTTGAACTTCTACTTCCTATTTACGTGCTTCGGCCATTATGCTAGAAAGCCTTTTTTACTTGCTTGTTGTCTGTCCTGAGGACAATTTCAGTTCATCCATACTGGTCTTCAGCAGTCTCAGGCCACCAAGACCAGAGGGAGTCTGGAGCAAAGAAGACTTACCCTCAGTGGAGGAGGACCAGGTTAGGGAGCACTTAAACAAACTGGAAATATGTTAGGTCCATGGGGCCTGACAGGTTGCGTCCATGGATGCTGAGGGAGCTGGCTGATGTCTCTGCGAGACCACTTTCAATCATCTTTCAAACAGAGTGGTGACTGGGAGAGGTTCCTGAAGACTGGGTGAGACCAAGCATCACTCCTATCTTCAAGAAGGGCAAGAAGGGAGATCTGGAGAACTACAGGCCAGCGAGCCTCACCTCAGTCCCTGGAAAGGTCCACCTCAGTCTCTGGAAAGGTCATGGAGAAAATCCTCCTGGAAATCATCTCCAAACACATGAAGGTCAAGAAGGTGATTGTGAGTAATCTACATAGATTTATGAATGGGAAATCATGCCTAACTGACCTGATGATCTTCTATGATAAGGTGACTATCTCAGCGGATGTTCTAGAGAAAGGGACACTCAAATAAATAAAATTAAGGTTTTCCAAACTGAACATATGTTGATTAAAAGGCCCTCTACCTGTGCAGTGTAATATGAGAAATCTAACTGCTACCTGTTTTCATCTTTATTTCCTAGTATATTGCCTTGGATGGTATCATGTATATTTAATCATGTATATATGATCCATGTATATATATATACATGTGTATAAATATCCATGTATATCCATGATCTATATACATGGATCATACATATTTATCACTCCAAAATTACTTCATTCCAAGATAATTCTTTCTTCAGTTACAAATGATGGGTGGTTCTGTGATGCTTGGGGATGTGATGTGAATAAATCAACTACTATTAGTAAAACAGTTTGGAACCACAGGATGAAGTAGTTTAATAGCCCTAAAATGTGACACCTATTTTACAGGAAAGAGAAAGTGGTGGTCCCATACCCAGAGAACTCACTCTAACTGTAGGTGATAAGTAAAAAATCAGAGAAACAGTTCAGTGTAGCTAGGAGGGAGCCTAAATACTTTTCAAAAATTTAATATAGTAGTAACTGTTATGGGTTTGCTGTTTGTTTGCAATGCAGAAGAAACCTTGCTTAAGTATGTGTCACAACTGCTTAGGCTAGACTTACAGTGACATTTAAAGATCAGGAGACATATCAAATTACAAGTAATTGAGAAATAACAGAAAACACGTTTCAAGTTAAATGATACTTGCAGAAGACATGCTGAGTGGGTTAGGCAGAGTATTAAACAGGGCTGGGAACATTGGGAGAGAAGGATAGGGATGGAAAGAGAGAACTCTGGTTCGATTTGGTGAAGTGACAGCAAAATTTAAGGCTGTAAATGGGGGACTGCATGTGCAGGTAATTTTGGCTTACAGGTCTCTTGAAAGGAGGGGGCATGTGGCATGCTCACTGAGCAGTAAAAACAAGAATTTTAAAAATTTCCCCTTTTAAGTGAAGCTAAATAATCCGTAAAAGAAACACAAAGGAGAATTCTATTAGCTTTCTCTGACATCTCACTGCAATGGTGACATCTTCATGGGAAATTAGGCTTCTGTAGTAGTGGATTTAAACACACATTTTCAGTAATTTAAGAAACATTAACCAGCGTCTCCTGCACTACAAAGGAAAGTAATAACCTTATTCCAGTGCTAAAGGCAAAGTCCGTATCAGAATCAAGATCATCTCACACTTATCTCACGATTCCTGGAAGTCAGTATTTCCTCAGATTTCTCTTAAGAGGGAGAGACCAGCTTTGATGTATCACTACAATGTCAACAGAGAGCAAGAGCCAAGGTCATGTGGAATTTGAACCACACCGGGGTGGCACAGATGTAAAAACGCTGCCTTGGCTAAGGCCTGGTAGCCCTGCTGTCCCCTTATCGATCAAACAGGAGGAAGCAAGGGCAGCAGTGACAAAAAGGAAGTAGAGATCAGGTTGCCCCATCCTTACGACTGATGTAAATCACTGCACAGAAAGCAGTCTGTCCCACAGACTTTCTGTTCTGCTCAGGGCTTCAGCCACGGCCGCACCTGTATTTTACCGCACGGGCTGCTCCTCTCTTCTCCCCTCTGCCTCATGCTGCCGTTACAGGCCGCGGCCCTTGGCCGGGCACCCGCCCAGCCCGCCCAGCCTTCAACTCTGCCTTCAGCGCTGCCTGTCCCGCTGAGGGAGCGGCGTCACTGCGGAGGTCAGCCGTCCCCCGGGCGGCCGGGCCCGCTCCGCGGTAGCCGCAGCCGGCCTCCCCTCAGCCTGGCCCGGGACGGGGGCGGCACACACCCGCGCGAGGAACTACGGCCGCCGGGCGCCGTTCCGCGCAGCAAGGGGGGCGCCGCGGGGCACGCCGGGACTTGTTGTCCCCCTTGGGGGGGCGCCCCCCCAGCTCCGGCGGCAGGCGAACTACTGCTCCCAGCATGCACCGCGCGCCGCCGTGCGTCACCACGACGCGCTCGAAGGCCCGCCCCGTCTCCCTGCCGCCACTCTTCACGCCGGGTTGCGAGGAGACCGGGCCGGTGCCGCTGCTGGCTCAGCCCGGGTCCTCTCAGCTCCCCTCGCCATCCCGGCTGGGCCGCGGAGCTGCCCCCTCCCTTCCCCGGGGGTAGCGGGCAGCGATGCGAGGCGCGGCCTCCTCCCCGTAGCCGCCGGCGGGCCTTTGCCCTCACTTCAGCCCTGCGGCGCCTGAGGGGGCCCGCTGCGGGGTGACCCGGCGAGGGGCGGCCGGGCCCCGACCGCCCCTGGCGCCCTTCCCGCAGGGCTGAGCGGGCGCTGCCGGCCGCCGGTGGGGCTCGGCCCAGCCCGGCCGAGCGGCTGCCGCGACAGGGAGGCGTCTTCGAGGAAGGGCCCCCGCTGCCGCCGGCGGGAGGGGGGCGGCCGGCGCCATGTGGCAGAGCATCGGTCTGACCTTGCTGGTGATCGTGGCCACCTTGGCCTGCGTGCTGCTCTTCATGCTGTGCGGTGAGTCCCGCCCGCTCCCCTCGGTGGCGGGGACAAGGAGGTGCGGGAGGGTTGGCCTGGCTTCGGTGTGCAGTGCCCATGTCCACCACCCTCGCCACCCCACCCCCCCCACTTTCTCAATCTCTGGTGGTTCCTCTTTGCTCAGATTGACTGAAGGTAATGAAAGGGCACGACGCCCTGGGGTGTGGGGGAGCGTGTGTGCTTCACAGCGCCCCCTTCTCTTTTGTTTCCAAATAATTTTGAGCCTTGAAATGCTTCCAGAGTTTAATTCGGTGACTAATCTGAAGCTGACAGCCTTTTCAATGAACGGGCTACTGAGCAGTTACTCTGTGCAGCTTGTACACGGGTTTGTGAAATGCCAGTGAACAGAAGAATGTTATTTCTTATATTACACTCATATTCGTACTGGTACCCCTCAGCTTTTGACATCTGTTTGCTAGAATAGATTGTGAAAGAGGGTTTTTTTCTTATGTGGATCCAAGACTTGGATTTCTTTTAAATGCAAAGAGAAGGGTGGGAGGCACGACTTGCAGGTGTGTTGGAGTTCCTGGAAGGAATCAGCAGCGTATTGCATGTGGCTGATGTTATCGATATGGTGACCTTGGAATTCAAACAAAAAATGCCACCGCCAAACTCAAACTATGCCATAACCTGTGGTGAAAGGCTTGTGAGATAAAAAGCAAATGCCAGGTGGATTTAGAAGTGATTTTTGAAAACCGAGGGAGTAAAGTGAAGAGTCAGCTGACATTTAATACTTAAAAAAATTGTTAATTGTGGTCAAAACGGCAGACCATTGTGAAAAGATTTTGCAATATCAAGGGACTGGATAGTAAAATGGGAGGTGAAATCCAGTATTAACATGTATGGAGTAATGCACATAACAAGTGTGAAATATATGCATGCATAATTTATGTGGGGAAATATATTGGCTTCAGACTGAGCTGTTAGTCTCCCAAAGAAAGGATTAGCTGAAGTAATTGCAGGCATTTCTCAAAATGTCTGTTTATTCTTTGTAGCAAGCAAGTAGGCAAATCAAACATTAGAAGTTTTTAAAACAAAATAGAAAATGTCATTATGTTGCTACAGATATCTACCATGTGCCTGTGTCTCAAACAGTGTATTTTCTTATTAAAGTGTATTACCTTATTTTAAAAAAAAAAGTAAAAATCCTAGTTTATTTTTAAAAAGATAAGATGGTGAGAGCTATGTAATGATTTCTGCATGAAGAAATTCTAAATAGTTTAGATCTGTCTAGCCTGGAAAATAGATAACTGGAGGAAGGGTGATGGTTATAAAACTGAGTAGAATGAAAAAGGTGAACTGGGAATGGTTGTGAAATTTCATCATAACAGAGGATTTGGAGTACACAAAGTTAAACGATAAAGCGACAGGCTTAAACCAAAAAGTTTTCTTTTACACAGTGGGGAAATAAATTGCAAGCTCATTAACAAAGAATATTTTGGATGCTGAAACTTTTATCATTTAAAGTTCATGGAAGAAAAGTGAACATGTTTAAGCCATAGTACTAACACTCAGGTAAGGAAATGTCTGAAATACAGATAACTGGGACTGCAGGGGTATAGGAGGGTGCACCTTGTTTACTTTCCCTGGTCTTGTGTTCTTTTCCTCTGCATCCTGTACTGTCCATTGTTACAGACTAAATGGTGACTTAAGTGGATGTTTATTCTGAGTGGTTTTTTAATTCAAATCTTTATATGCTCATTAGGTGTTGTCTGGCTGCTTTTCATGTTTTAGAAAGTGAAACATGATACTCACTAGGGTTTTGCTGTTTTCAGAGCATGCATATGAGATCTTTAATTACTCTTTTGCTGAAAGATTAAAATGATTTTAGAACAGAATAGGCTATTTCAGTTGGAAGGGACCTGCAACAATCATCTAGTCCAACTGCCTGACTAGCTCAGGGCTGACCAAAAGTTAAAACGTATTGTTAAGGGCGTTGTCCAAATGCCTTTTAAACGCTGACAGGCTTGGGGCATCGACCGCCTCTCTAGGGAGCCTGTTCCAGGGTTTCACCACCCTCTCTGTGAAGAAATGCTTCCTAATGTCCAGTCTAAACCTCCCCTGGTGCAGCTTTGAACCGTTCCCACACGTTCTATCACTGGATCCCAGGGAGAAGAGCCCAGCACCTCCCTCCACACTTCCCCTCCTCAGGAAGCTCTAAAGAGCAGTGAGGTCGCCCCTCAGCCTCCTTCTCTCCAGGCTAAAGAAGCCCAGTGTCCTCAGCTGCTCCTTAGAGGACATTCGTTCCAGCCCTGTCATCAGCTTTGTTGCCCTCCTCTGGATGAATTCAAGGACCTTCACCTCCTTGTTAAATGGTGGGGCCCAGAACTGCGCACAGTACTCGAGGTGAGGCCACATCAACACTGAAGACAGCAGGATAATTCTGGTTTTGCAACATGCTGTTCAAAATCGGAAACCAGGATCATTTTCTCCAGGCCCTTCTGCTTTTGTCTGTGTGACAAATGGAAGTGAAACTCTAAGGGTCTGTTTAATTTTGCCTGCTAAGTAAAACATCTCTCCAGTGCTTTCGTGCTTATAAAGAGCAAAAGTAATTAATAAATTACTTTATTTTTAAGTGGTTTCTAAATTAAATATAAAAAAATTCATTTTAGCATTTTTCTAAAGTGAAAAGATGAAATTCAAAGCACAAACTATCAGAAGTTATTTGGACCCATTCTTCAGCCATGTGAAAAGCAAATGTTTATGCCTGAATTTGTTTATAAAAGTACTTCGAATAAATGACCTGATTTCTTTTTCTTTTAAACACTTCTGGATGCTTGCAACTGCTACTTCCATTGTTATTCTGAATTTGTTAGGAAGCACGGAAGGCTTGCAGCTAGCAATATCTCTATTTGTAAACTGATCACATCTGACACAGAAACCATTGAGGGACTGTAAACATAGCAATTTTTCAGTTACTGTTTTAAAAGTGGGGCTAAGGTAACTTGCGTCCGCTTTTTTATTCCCACCTTTTCTGATTTCCTTTCTCTGGTTTCTGCCTGGTAGTCTCATTGCTGCTTTTGTGTATTCCATGTTCCTCTGCAGATGGAAGGAATTCATGCATAGTCAAGGATATAGGATAAGATAAAATACCAGCCAAGGTGAACTCTTGTACTGCTTACCTCTGTTTATTTATTTTATTTTCCTAATGTAGTAATGCATGGAGCCATGTGAAATTGCAGAAGTGCCTTCAGTGGAACGGATGGAAGCGTTCATCTCATTTGGCAAGAGTGGCAAGTGAGGCTAATGAGATGTAGTTTAAGAGACATGACCTTAAACCAAAAGTCATTTAACTCAAATGCTGAAACAAGTGTGTGGTTTTCTTCACAAGTCTGAATTCAGCTGCAGATGAGAAAACATTTGAGCCCTAAATTCTGCCTGAATGACTCTTCTTTAATGCTCTGTTTAAACAGTTTTGTAACTATCTTAAATGAGTGACTCTTGTAAAATACTTTAAAAGATGAGGAAAGCCATGCTTGGTTAGACCAGCAATAAAGAGAAAAGACTCTTTAATTTGAAGTTGAGTTTTGAAACTGTTATAAATAGGAGATCGGAAGAGAGCGGGTTTCCTTGCGATCAAACAGCAAGCAGCATGTTGTAGAGCATTGCATTAAACAGGACCAGTTTTAAGGAGCTGTGCAGAACCAAGCACTGTGTCACCTGATGTCTTCTGTTATTCCAATATCAGAGTAGTGTATGCTTCCGTCAGTCTGACCTTCTCCATACCATACCGCCCTAGTGGATAGCTTTGCTATCTACATCTTAAAAATGGCACAGCATTGAAGTGACTTGTCCGTGGTCACAGAAGAAATCTGATGCAGAGCTCAGAGTAGAACCCTGTTCTGCCAAATCTCAGGTTAGCATGTAGAGCTGCGTGCTCCTTTTTTCAGTTATAGCTGCTTAAGATTTTCTGTGATGGACACTTCAGCATTTGAATACAGGCAACATTCACCATGGTGATACCCCAGTTCTATAAATTAGTCTTTGTGTGCAGGAATAGTAGCATCCTATTTTCAAATCACTAGGGA
This sequence comes from Gavia stellata, assembly GCF_030936135.1. Taxonomy (NCBI): domain Eukaryota; kingdom Metazoa; phylum Chordata; class Aves; order Gaviiformes; family Gaviidae; genus Gavia; species Gavia stellata. Next base: position 99,122,070 of record NC_082596.1, on the reverse strand, counting down.
CACAGTGGTAAAAAAAAAACCAACAAAAATAGTGTTGCAAGACTGCACAGAAAGTCCATAGTAGGGTCAGAAATAGAAGCCAGATCTTCAGACTCTGTCTTGCGCCGTTACCGCATCACCTTCCTTCCTTTCTTGGTTTCATTTGTTCTTCACATAAGAAAAATCAGGTTGCTTTACCCCAGCATTCCATATTAGCCCTGGGCTTTTTGTTTTACTTGCTCCTCCAGATTCAAATGGAAGAGGAAAACGTGTTCCAGTAAAGAAAACCCTCCGTTAGCTTTTGCGTACAAGCCAGTATAAGGTGAATGAAATACACAGACCTGAGACTTGTACCCCTCACCTTTTGAGGGGGAGTAATGTTGTAGTCATATCACTTTGTTTCTTTCCTCTTTACACAGAACTAAGAGATGGTGTGGAAGTAACAGAAAAGGTAGCTTTAATGAAGCATAGTCAAATCATAATATCTGTTTAACATCCTGATATTGCATAGATGTTACATATGTCTATGTATGAGTCAGAGAAAGAGGCTTTTACTCATGGTCCCATCTTCACAAACACTTCCATCATGATTTATAAGAGGTGTTGACATATGATGGCACAATGCCAAATGTGGCTTAAATGTCTTTGGATGGCAGCTGGCTGTGGCATTTTAAGTGAGACGGTGGCTCCCAGCTTTTAGTGAGTACTAAACTCTGCAAGGCTGGAAGCTGTTCTTCTGCCTAAATGCAAAATATACTGCCTGTCTGTGGTAGACAGGATTTCCTGACTCCCTCTGGATTCAGGTATTTGCTATGCCAAGAGCTGGAGCCCCCGCTTTGTGTTGCAATGATGTACTGTGGGATCTGGCTTACTTTGAGAGGCAACTTCTTTCACCAGTTAATGTAGAAATATTGTATGTTACAGTCTGCATGTCATCACTGCTTGTTTGCTGAAGGATGTATTGTGGGTACGCTGTTTGACTCCCACAGGTTCAATCAAGCTAAGGATGATTGGAAAATGGCTAAAGAAAATAAAGCAAGCACGGGAAGACTGATTCAAATCAAATATTTTGTGTGTGGTGAAGTTAAACCAGTAGGACCTCTTTGGAGAGCAGCTTACCTGAACAAAGTGGAAGCATTTGAGATGCAAACTAGTGGTGTCAGGTACCTGTCCAGGAAGAGCTCTACAGCAAAAGAGCTGCAAAGCTTGAACTGAGCTGCAGAAAGACAAGAATGCAGGGAAATGCCCATTTTCCATTTTTGTGTATTTTAAATCAGTTTACAGTTATTTTCTTTTAAAAAATACACTATTATGTCACTTACACTTCTTCAGTATGTCATGATGTTGGGTGTTTACCATTTTGCAATGTTCTTAAGAGGCTGAGAAGTTAATACGAAAATGCATTGTCTTCTGATTCTTAAGTAACTCAGTACTGTGAATCTGCCTCCAGACTTTGTGTGTGTGGTTTTGTTTAGTGGTGTATTTAGTTGATATTGTTGATGGAGAGAGTTTCTCTTACCCAGAATAACTTGTTCTTTAGTAGTCTGGTTATTTCCAAGGAAGTTCTTATTTAAGTGTTTAGTAACAATGAGACGACAGGGAGTCTCAGCTGAAGAGGCAATCTTAACTTGATTCAGACAAGTGTGTTTGTTTTGAGGATTTTTTTTTTTAACTTTCCATCCAAGTTGGCACTGTAACTAGAGCAAGTGAATGAAAGAAACCTTTCTACTTTGATTACCTTTATACCTAAATGTCTCTGGTACAGACTGGGAGATCTTGTCAGGTTTTGAAACTCCAGTTGCCAAGCCTGGTTACCCTCCCACAATAATCACTGGCTAAGCCTGTGGTAATTTTCTTTTCAATGCACTGCATTGTGGTTCTTTTCACCTGTCTATTACCATTGGTCTGGTTGTTTGTCAACTATAACCAGTCTTGTTGGCTGACTATTTACACTGTCTTGTTTGTCGTCTTGAGCTAGAGAGCTCTGAAGTCTGTTTATGGCATTCAGTACTTTGGATACTCAGACCATTGTGCTCTAACTCAAACCAAACATGGAAAAAAAATTAATGCTGCTTTTCTTAAGAGTGTCTGAGAGTGAACTGTGAATAGTATTTCTTCCTTCCCGCTGCCCCCCAAATAGTAATTCTGTGTGTTAAGCGGCCTTGCAGGAAGCATGCTTTATCTAGCCCAAGTTGAAGTACCTCCTTAATGGGGTATTTATTTATACCAAATATATTCAAGTCATGCTTCTGTAAAGTGCTGTAACTTCTTTGGGAAGGCACTGAATACTTTTGGCTTTCCCCTGTCCACCCACCCAGTAATGGGTCTGTTTCACAGGAATTCACTTTGCAGGTGTTTTAGGTAAGATAGGATTTTAAACAAACAAAAACACAACCAAACAATTTAGGCTGAGAGTTCTCCCCCCCCTCCCCCATATACTTAAGTGGATTTAGTAGAATGTACCATGCTTTTCATGCACTTCTAAGTTTAGTGTCCCAAATTTTGGCTCTGTCAGCAAATTGGGGAGTTGAAGACATTTTTAAATGGCTTGTAATATTTTGCTTGGGTCTCACTTTCTTGCGAGTTTCCTATATTCACTTGGAATATTTTATGCATTTTTTTCCCATGTGGACTAGATATGAGCATGGCTTTTGGAAATTTGATTGCTTTTAATGATGATTAGACCCATGAGAAGAATGGAGTGATTTATGGTCTTCAGAATGCACAAAGTATTGAAGCATTCCTCAATGGAAACCACTTTCAAAGAGTTGCTACTTTGATTTTTATGTCTACATCTGAAGGGAAAAAAGATGCCAAAAACCAAAAGGTTTTTTCTAGGTACAGGGGGATTTAAGGCATTTGTGGAACATCAGGTTCAATTTAATCACAAGTCATTTAAAGGTTTAGGTATAATGGAAAAAGGAAATACTTGGTGTAGGCTTTAGGAATTAATTTAGATCATAAAAGGTTGTCATATAAAAGCTTTCCTCCAACTCTCCTCAGCAGGAGAGAAGTTATGGAAATTAAAAGCTTGCAGGATGTGAAAAGTATTCCAGGAGGGAGGGGAAGAGTGGGATCTTGTTTCATCCTAAGCAATGGCCTGCTCGTATTGGCATACTGATTACAGAAGAGGAAGAATAATAGTGGTGCTGTGGTTACATGAGTGCCACTTGTTAGTGTTTCTTCACTGTCCCTAATATACCCCTGTTGTCCACACTGAGAATCTGTCTGTTTCTGTAGACAGATGTGTAATTGAGAGGATGGGTTTCCCTAGCTCTGTAAAGTAGGGCTCTTAATATTTGCTTAGGTCAGCGGTGTAGGCTTGAATAGCTAGCGAGACCTTCTGAGCAGAGAATGGGAGTATTAATTTATAGCTCTATGCAAGACAGATGGTTTCTGGTGTTGCAAATGATGTTTATATAGCATATGTTTTCAAATAGCTCTTTAAATTTTATGCTGCTTAACTGTGTATTTCACAGACAAGTTACTTTCCTATTTTATGGATGATGAAACTTGACTGCTTAGCTAGAGGGAAGGGGATATCACTAGCTCTCAGCTGGGTGAAACTCCAGGTTCTCTTGACCTAAATGCTTAGATAAGGGAGACCTTTTAAAGGGAAGATTCTGGGTTAGATTTAGATACATTTGTCTGCTTTTTTAAGTTCCTTGGCTACCTGTTACAGAAACACTTGAGGAGCTGGATCTTAAATATTTTTCAAGAGATATTCTAGAAATGTGACCATCTCAACTCTTGCATAGTTTTGGGACCCGGAGCATTTTACCAGTGGAACAGATTGCAAATTTAGCAGAGAATGTTAATTTTACTTTAATGGGATTTGGGCATGGTGATGGAACACCTTGCGTTTGGGGGATGTGGTCTGTCAGTGAACATAATAAGGAAGCTGTGCATTTCAGAATAGGATTCATCATAAAACATGGTATTAATTTCAAGATCTTCAGAAGTGTGCTTAATACAGATTATGTAATACAGCTTTTAAAATGTAATTTTCAGAATGATGTGTTTGCTGAGCAAGGGTAGAAACCCTAGTGCTACCTTTTTACAGTGCCTATGTAATGAATCCTGATTCCTTGTTTTAGGTATAGCCGCAGAAATTCTTTTTCTCCTGACGGTTAAGACCCTTATCTGTGCAATGGTGATCACCTCCCTGCTGTACTGTACTACCTGGCAGTACAGTTTGGAATGTGTAGGTCCTTGCATGGAGCTTAAATGTTTGCTTTCGGATGAGGACAAACTTTATCAAGCCAAATACGTATTTATAGGACTGTAGAAAGGAGTGGGTGCATTGCAAAGGGGTGTTGGGGTTGAGAGTTGGCCTTTAGAGGATGGGAGATGATCAAGTGTTTTCTCACTTTTCTGGTATACTTTGCCTGACAGCTGACTATCAATTTGTATGAAGTCACTAAGCAGTACCTTTTTTCTTTTTCCTGCAGGCTGGTATGTGGTCTGGCAATTGTTTTTGTCTAAATTCAAATTCCTGAGAGAATTGATAGGTGATACGGGGTCCCAACAGGGAGACAACGAGCCTTCAGAGACTGAAGCTGAACAGGAGACTCCACCGTCACCTCAGAGAGGTAGACAGAAATCTGCTCGACAGCGAAGGGCACCTACAGAAGACACAACTTAAAGTACTTCGTTGAACTTCTGACTAACTATAAATGGTTAAGCACCTCTGCACTGTGTTGTTCAGTGGTTTGATCTTACTGAAAAACTGACTTAAGAGGTAATATTAATACCTGTGGACCTTTATTTCTGAACTACCAATGTATACTACTTTGGTAGAGGTTCAGGGAGGGCTTCAGCAGCAAGTCATAGAATACTGGAAGAAAGGAGGGGTGGAGAGAAATCTCCCTCAGAAAAATGCTGACCTGCTGTAGCTCCTATCTCTGCACACAGATTAAAAACAGGTCCTGGACCATAGGCTTAGCCTTTGTATTAGTCTGAACTAGTAAACATTTCAGACTTGAAATGGTTTCTAAATTATTTTTTCTTTACAGCACTGTAACTACATATAGTGAAATTGAGTTTTATTTCCTTAGCTATATATGAATATATATTTTTTCTTCAACCTTGAGAATGCATGTGAACTTGAAAAACGGTTGAAAGAATATCCTGCTTTAGAAAGTATTCTAAAGTGAGATTTTAGTGATGCTCTTATATGTAGAAAGTATAAATGAAATATGAAAAACCGGTATTAGATGCATATGATTTGGAGGTTTTTATTATCTCCTTTAAAAAAAAAAGAATCGGGTGGTAAGACCTGTTTTCTTGGTTTTGATGTAAAAGGGTTACAGGTTAAACAGTCCTGCTAGGTTTCTGTATGTTTCTCCTGAACCTTTTACTCTTAAGTCCAACTTGTGTTGGAGAGGGGAAGGTGCCTAGGTTATGTACTCAATGTTTAGTATTCTGAAGTGTCATCCTTGGGTTTTGGATACTAAGCACTTCTCTAGTTCACTTTGTACCCCTTTACGTCAGGTATATGGTACCTGACATAACTTCTTTCCTGGAACCAGTTAAGGCATTCTGACCAATTTGGTAGACATCACTGTAACACTTTGATAGTGTTATAGAAATGAATTTGGTACCTCATGTTTGGTGGAGGACTTACTAATTTTTACTGGTAATAAGCAGTTGCTTCTGTTTTTTTGAGAATGAGTTATACAGCTATTTTGACATTGCACTTCAGAATGAAGAGCTCCACTTCTGTTTATCTAGCAACTTTGAAGACTGATGCATGAGATCTTTGGAAAGAGGAGGAACATGCGTGTACCACCTCTGATGTGTGTATGAGAGAACTACCAACAGGTCTTGTCAAGAGCAGCTTCAGTTTTCTCTCAAAGCTTGGATATGTGGTGGCATTTGGATCACTGTTCCCTGTATAAAAACTGTTAAACAGGACTACAAAATTGGTCTTTTACTTTCAGTTGTTAAGAAGTTTAAACTTATGCCTTCCAAACTTGTAGCTTCGTTCAATTATATGGCTAAAAGCAGCAACATTTAGCTTTTTCATCAAGCAGGCCTACATCTGGGAAAAGAGCACTCTTTTAGTGCCTTTGTTTTAATTTGTCATCTGTGAATACTGTTCAAAAGCTAATGAGGGCATTCACTTCATAAAATTATTTGGATGTTTCAGTATTAAAATATATAAGATCAGCCCTCACCTTCCTTTAGAGTCTAAAATTCTTTGTTCTGTTTACCAGCATGTATGTATAAGCATGCTTTGTATTACAGGGTTACATTTTCAAGCATGATTAGGCAGTGCTATGCACATATCCTTTAAACACATGTAGAAATATTGATAGTCTCCTTCCTCTAGCTTGTCTGCTGGCAAGGGAATGCCTGATGGTTTTTTTTTAATTAGTAAAATTCCCATTTACTCAAACCGAGCAAAAGCAATCAGATTCTATTCCCTGTTGCTTTCAGTTGTTTGCCTTGCACAACTTAATGTCACAACATTCTTGTCTGTATGTCTTTTCACATGATGAGGCTTTCAGTTTAGCAGTGCTTACCAAGTACTGGTACATTTTTCTTAAGAAATATCTTTAGCATCTTTGTCTTGAGCTTTGCTAATATAGGCTTACAAATATTTTTTTTGTACTGATGTAGGATATTGACACTCCACTGCACTTCACTTTTACCTAGACTTTAGTGCACAGAAGATGGCAAAAGGCTGATGCGCTTGTAGTATCCCTGGCTGAGATAAGTAACAGTTAACTCGATCTCTGCTTCTAGTAGCTGTGAAGAAATGTGAAGTACAGCAATATACATAGCTAGTCAGGGTGGCTCTAAAGGTACAGGAATCAAGACTCTGGAGCAAATTAATGAAGGAAAAAATACATGTGGGTTTGAATGGCGATACTGATCAAATACGCAATAAGATGGCTGTGGAACCTCTGGGTAGCTCATCTGCCAAACAATTTCTCTTCCCTTCCTTGCTGTATGTAGATGTACATTTCACTCCCCAAAGTTATTTTCAGTGTCTTTTTTTTTTAAACAGCTGATGCTATTTTTTGATGTTGCTGTGACATAGCTGCCAATAATGCTGTCTGCCTAGTGCATAGCTTTAATGATCTTATTAGTAGCAGGCCAAAGGTTTATATTATGTGGTTTGGAAGAATTTTGTAATGCTGGTGTCTTCTGTTAATGCATAATGTTTCCTGAAGGAGTCAGTAGTAAAATCTTTGTACAGGGTGCTTCATGCAAACCTGTAAAATCGAAGCTGTGTGTGTGAAAGCGTACTTGTGATAAGACCTGGGTTGTGATTGCTGGCAGTCCAATATACTCATGTCTCTGAATTTTTTTTACCAATGTACTTCTGAAATGTTACTGGTGGATAAGCACTTGACTTTGAATTGACCCATTCAAGTCTGAAACCTTATGAAGGCAACAGGTTACACAGTTGGTCTCATTTTGTTTAGTAGGATCTATTTTTAAAACTGTTTATTGCCTTATTGTTGCAGCCATTCTCTTGAATGTATTTTGGGTTCTTACTTTAAATATAGTCATATCACCTTTGTTGCAGGGGCTGTGTAACTTTGAATAAGCAGTAATTACCTGTGTTGTATGTGACAGTTAATTGAAAACAGTTACTGCAATGAAGGCTGGAAGAAACACAGTGTAGACCGGTGGAAAAAAAATACAAAAGCTATTGCTAAAATTCAAGGATTGTTAACAATTTTGTTTGTGCTGAACTTAATTCAGACCTGTTAGGGAGCCACTAAGGTTATTATCGTGGTGATTCAATGTTTGCCCATGAGGCTAATTCTATGCAGTTCACCCACTAAGCACTGCTGCTGTAGCTATTTGCAGTAAATGCCATATACTGTGCTGCAATTTGTGAGCAACTTGCTGCTTAATACCAGGTTTTACACTGAACTAGACCTGTGTATGTACTTCTGTTTTGTTTGGAAATGATCAGCATAAAGAATGTGTTCAACATGGTCATTTGCTTCTTCAGTGTTACAATACTGTACCTAAAGCTTCTGTGGTTGTCCGTTTTCATCATTAACTGTTATTTTAACTGACTGCACAGATGAAAAATAAAGTAACCAGACTTGATATGAATATTTGACCCGAGTGGTTTTCTGGCTTTTTTTGAATGGGATATTGCCTGTAGAAGAAGATTTCTTGTTTGAGTGTGCAACACTACAAAAGACTTGTCAAAAGTTACACTCTAGCTGGCATAATACTGGCAGATGACTTAATCTTACAGAACAGGTTAGTGTATATCTTGTAGAGCAGTAGTTTATTAAAGGTGGGTTTTCTGCCTTATCCTTGAAAGCTGTCATTTCATTTTAGCAAGTTAAAAAACCCCAAAACAAACACCCAAAAATCAAACCACCTCCTCCCTCCTTTGTTCTTTATGCTTGGAAGATTGGTTGTAGACTTCATAGTTTGTCTAAAAGTAAGTATGTTGGTAAAGTACAAAGTTGTTCTAGTTTGGAAATGAAGATGTACAGGAGAAGGAAATAAAAACGTGCTTCATCCCTGATTCCTTCTGTTAAGTAAAATGCCTAAACTGAATCCTGGGTTCTTTTATTGAAAAATGAGATTAAAAGAAATTTTGAAAAAAATCTCTTTAATATTAGAGAGAATGAACGGTTTTGCTATTTTCCTACTCTTCTCACATGTAAAGATGGGCTACTAATGGAGTACAGTGAAATGCCATGGCATTGTGCAACTTGAGCACTTGAGTCTTTTGACTTCAAAAAGTTGGAGTTGTATGTGGGGGGGGGCTGTTTGGGGGGTTAATTAATGTAAGTGAGAGTGATGGGTGATGTGCTACCTACTGGTGTCAGATGCTTGTAGAACATACGCTTGCTCTTCTGCTTTGGTACTGATCCCAAGGAAATGCTTCATGGTCTGTTCCAGTGGAATGAAGAAAGGTGCATAACTCTGCTGTACAAGCAGTTCCACCACAGGCTGTTCTGAGTGATAGTTCTCCTTCCCCACGGGCACTTGTGTGCTGTCCCTGGGGTTCTCCTGTGGCCTTGATCCTAGACACAATGAAAATACGCAATCTTTCTAAAACGGAAGCGGTGTCTCACCATATTGACATGAGGATTTTTTTACATGGGATTAGACTGGAAGTTGGCAGTGTGAATATGCTGGGGTTTATATTAAATGTTTAAGATGTGTGTATTAGCTGTAGTCTTCATGCACATCAGAGGCTCTTGTGTTTTGAGCATCTGTTATCCCTGTGGGCGTTAGTAATCAATAAAATGTTATCTCTGAAAGCTGGATAGAATGGAGGCATTTTCACACTGCTTTGTAGACTGCCTGTGAGCAGGGTTTGCATCTGGTCTAGGGCTTGTGTCAACACATAGTTAATGTTGGACTCGGCTTCAGGCAAAGGGAAGGGCGAGATGCACCCATGGGTGGACAGAGCAGCATCATGGAGCAAAGAGCAGAACTGACCAGTGCTAATAGCTGAGAGTTCTTGGGGTGTAGTCACCTTTGGAGGACGTACCACAGTGGAAATCTGGGGGAGAAGTCTCTTAAAGGCAGGAGACCTCTTTCATCAGTAGAACTCAAACCAAGACTAACATCCTGGTTTTTTTTACAAATGGGGACACTGAGATGAAATACATCTTGGACTTTATTTTCCTGCATTTCTGTTCACAGGGCTTTTCACCTTCCGCAACAGGAAATGTATAATACAAACGTTCCTTTATCTTCAGTAGCAAAGGGACCCTAATAGCTAGGGGAGGATGGGATGGGGCCATAACGTGCTCGCTTTGGGGTCATGGAAGTGTTGCACACGTACTGTTTGTGGTGTACCTCCCTCTCCTAGCATGCTTCGTGTGTACTGCCACAGGGACGCAGCCTGAGTGCTGGCGGTGTACTGAACTCAGAAGGGTGAGAAGATGTGCATCCTGCATCAGGAAGCTGTGGCCTGAGATGTACCAATTTGTGAATTCCTCGCGCCTCATTCTGTGCATGCTGTACAACTCACACAGCTGACTTCCGCCCCACCAAAACTTCCAGCCTTCTATGCAGATGACTGCAGAGTTCCCAAACGAGAAGATACGCATACCCTGTGTCCTCCTCAGAACCGCTGCAGCAGAGGATAGTTTGCTGTATGTCGTATCAATTTCCTCTCCTTTCTGCTAGAGCGTTGGAACATCTCGTGTGGGGAGTTGAAAGCCTTTTATCAGCAAATGCGCTTGTTCACAAATAACGCTAGCTCTCGCTTGAAGCAAGTTTCGCTGCTTCTGTGTGCTAGATTAAACCACTGCAGGTACATTACCACTCAATTTTGATTTCAGTCAGTCTTGAGCTTCCTAGCGCAGTGCCCTGCTCCTTCTTATTTAAGGACCTAATCAGGAGCCTTCTGTCTTTATGAGAACTTCTTGCTTATTTTGAGTTATTACAGTTCCTGTGTCTCGTCATCCCTTCAATGCCGGCTGATCAGCTGTTTGCCTTTTCTGTGTTTAAAAATGTCAGGCAACACCTTTGCCATAGCAGAACGTGTTGCAATACGTCTCTTATGCGCTAGTTGTTTCCAAAGCGAGTGCTTTCAGCTTTTAAGAATGTAAAGAGCTTTTACCCTCAAGTCCTGTAAGACCCTGCATTGAGGATGTTGTAGAAGAAACAGGAGATGCTGCCTGGGCATCTGAGCGGTTGTGGGACAGCTGAGCTTGGGTGTGCAGCATCGGTTGCACTCTCTAACGATGATAACCCCCCCCAAAGCCTCCTTGGTTTTGTGGCTGGACGGCCCTGCATCTGCTGCGACTTCTGATCCTGGCACAACTGGACCTTTGTCTCTCCAGGAACAGACCTGGTCTGATTGACTTCTGGTGCCAGTGGGGTGGGGGCACGTTTGCAAACAACTGGCATGGGTACTTCCATGTGGGAAAATGCTCACCCTTCCTCCAGACCGGAGGGGGCACACCAAGGCAGAATGCAGGGAGCTGGGAATTTCACTCTGTGGCTCTGATTTGCAGGTCTTCTACTGACCTTCCATGTTAGCCTCTATAATTTCCAAAATCACGAGGTTTGTTTAACAATTGCAAGGTTTAAGTCTTACCGAATGATGCTTATTGCAGCCTTAATTTTTACAGTTTCCAAAGGATTTGGATACTGAGGGCAGACTTGATTTTGCTTTTCTGATTTCCAGGATGTCCTCACATTTCTCCTGAATCCTGGAGTAACAGCATGGATAGAGGAAAGCGCTAATCCCTGGACTGGCTGCTTAAACAGGTGAATTGTTTGCAGTGCAGCTCTAGTCTGAAACCCCGGAGGATTTTAGTATCCAAGATGGGAAGAAAGAGAGCACTGGGCTTGGCTTTTCACCACTAGATGGCATGGACCTTCAAGCTTTGTGGGTAGAGGTCCACCTCACAGGAGAAACGTTGAGCATCCGTTGAGGCCAACGCTGTTGAGCACCTTTGCTGTTTGCTGTCGCTGCTTTTGGTAATTCTCTTGGGGTTTAGCATGGTTGGGAAGTACAAGGGCAGCTCCTTGCAGGGGCTGAGCCTGCTTCTTGTTTGGCTGTATGCTTCACACCAAAAAAGCTGTGGGACACGTGGAATCCCGTGTCTGGGGGGGCTTGCGCGTTGCTCTGCGGCACAGGAGGAACACTGGATTTTGCTTTGTAAAGGAAAGTGACCTCAAAAGTTATCTACCCCAAGAAGGGAGGTCTCAGAAATGCCGAGAGGGATCTGCTTTTCTTACCTCTCGCCGTGTTTAAGAAAAAACCCAAAAAACCAAAACACACCACAGCAGCATTTCTTCATGTCTCAGGGTTACAAACATACTGCAATGTTGTAAACAGCAGCTTCAAGAAGCGAGCTGGGTTTGTGGGGTTTTTTTTTTCCCCAGTCTAATCGCAAGGGCAAGCTGCCTGCCATCCAGATCTCTTACAAACCAATTCACAACTGCGCGTCCGCACCTTCTTCATGGTTTCGCTGCAGAGATGTGAGGTGAAATGCCAGCCCCACCAGAGCTGGTCTGAGTCAGGCTGGTTATCAAGCAGGTAAAACAAAGGCTCATGATCAGCTCACTTTAAAATCTTCTCCCCAAGTCCAATATTAATATTAGACCAATAGTAGTGTAATATTAATACTAAAAATATAATGTTACTAATCTAAGATTAATATTAGACTTGGGGACAGAGAGCCTGTGTCACATTTTCTTTGCAGTAAAGACAGAAATCCTTGAGAAAAGCAATGAGATAGAGATACAGTTGGAGCCTTGTTGAGTTATCCTGCTGATGAATCTCTGTATTCAGGCTAAGGGAGAAGGAGGGAGTGCTTTCTTGCACAAGGCTTTGGAGAAACCTGTTTTCCCTTTACTGAGACCCTCATTTTTTACCTAGGAGTACCAGCGAGTCCCCATTAGCAGATCTAACATACACTTAGAGAGCTGCTGGCCTTTTTTTTTTTTTAATTTTAATTCTTTTTTTCAGTCCATGTGGTTTGCCAGGAGAACAAGGCTTATCCCATCTGTGTGCCTGAAGAGTCCTTCGTCTGCTGTTTGGGTCTGGAGGGCTCCTGCTCTTGTGTTAATGACCCCTAGCACTCAAAACTGAGAGTAAACATGTTAGGATTATAAAGTGGGCTGTCTGTAATCCCCTGGCAGGGCTGGGGCTGACACTGGCTCTTACACTGCAGCTCTGCCTGGTGGCAGGCAGCTCCAGGAGTGCTGCGGGGGGCATGGGACCACCGCTGGAAAGGACTCGCTTGCCCATGCGCTGGACCACTGCAGCTGTGGCTGCCTGCCTGCCCTGCGAGGGCTTGGGCAGGAGAATGAAGCCTCAGCCCTACAGCCAGCAAGAGGAAGGGCTGAAGCTAGCCTCCAGCATGTGTGTTAAGTCCTAAACCAGGCAGGGCTTCTGTTTTTTTCTTGTCCAGATGCCACCGCGAGGTTGACTAGCCAGGATCCATCCATCACATCAGGGAATACAACAATCACACCGGTTTTTCTCCCCTCTCCAATACCCTTCCTCTCACTTTACCTTAGGTGAGATGTGCTTGTCATCAGCACTTTAACCACGACTGGAGGATGCTTCAAAAGTAATTATGAGAGAGAGTGGGCTGAGCCTGTCCTAGGGAAAGAAAGTGTGCTGAGAGGAGGGGAGTGTGGCGCTGGCGGGGTTCGGTGTGTACCTCCTGCTCTGGGAAGAGGACACACAGATTGAGGACACTCTTTCAAGGTGCAGGCATGTGACAGGAGCAGTGTTTTTTCTAGGAAAGCCAAGTACTTCAGTGGTAGCTGCAGCAACAGGTTTCTTGATATGTCCCAGATGGAGATAAGTGAATGCACTTCGTGCAGTAGGCAATGAGAGCCTGCAACCTGCTGCCCCAGGGTCCTGTTCGTGAACCTGCAGATACAGGCTAATGGGGACTTCCATGGGCAAATCCCGAGTTCATAGGATAATGAGACAGGGATGTATTTCCTAACATCCCTGGTCCAATGATTGCGAGCACTAGGGAGATTCAGGTTTGTGAGTTTAGCCTGAACATACCCATCTGCCCCTGTTAGAAACAGAATATGGGGCTATGAGCACCGTGGCCTGATCCAACAGTGCATTTCTTACCTTCTAAATCATTGGCAGGCTGATAGCTAGGGATGCTTGGAGAACAAAACCGATGGCATATTGCACACACACATCCCCCCAAATAAAAAAATCTCCAAAGTCCAGAATGGAAAAAAAAAAAACCCTTCATTTTACAAATAGCTGTCATGTTTACTGCTATGAATGACCAGCAAGGGACCGACATTCAGTGAAGCACATGGGACGAGATCACAGCCTTTCCTGCCCGCAGCCGGGGTGCTCTGCACACTGAGCGGGGCCAGCGGAGATCAGAGCTGGGCTCTGCTTTTGGGCTTTGTGCTGCAGTCAGCAGGCGTGAGACTGTCCCACCCTCCGTGTCGTTGTTTTCACCTGCGTAAGAAAGCTGTGAAAAGCTAATTCGTGTTCATACTCGTGCAAAAGGTAAGGTTTAGGAAACGTTTTTTATTAATTGGGATCCTCTACCTAAAGTGCAAGGGCTAGAGACAAATCAGGCCTGGAGGGCTCGCTGCTGTGTGCGTGGAATGAGCTTTAAAAATAGATGTATCTCAGCTGGTGATGGGGCCACAGCTGTGGCTTTTCTGTACATAAGGCTTGTGCCTTCACGTCTGTGGAAAAGCCATGTTGTTCGGCTGGGAGAGGGGAGCCTGCGGGTGTGCTCTCCTGGGTACCTGTCATGCAGTTTCCTGCTGGGAAGCCATGGATGCATTCAGGTACCAAACAGTGTTATTTTGCTTTTTCTCCTTGATTGTTTTTGTAAAAGATGGGAAACTCAGCAGTGTTCACAGGATACAGAGCTTTTATTCTCTGTTGCCTTGCCTGGAAACACAGGTTGGCATTTTCTGCTGAAGTTATTCCTTGTAAAGTGGGTTGGATGGGTTGCTCCAAAGATTGTGGTTTGCTGTGGAAGAGATGCCACAGGCTCCTGTGCTACTGCTGTATTATGGGACTCTGGCCAGAGGAAGTTACCTGTAGCAGAGACCCTCTGGTATGTAGCTGATGAGATGGAACGGCTCCATATGAAACATGTGAATCGTGGGATTTCCCCCTGTGGTAGCACAGCCTGAGGCGGATTCATCTGCTGGAAAACTAGTCAGCTGCAGGAGTCTGGGTTGCATGGTGCTGGTCTGGTACCCCGCGCTGGCCTCCTCCTTTTGTGTCCTCCAATAGTAGTATCGTTGGTTTGTGGTGCAGGAGCACTTTGTGAGTATCTTGACGCTTCTCTGTCTGGTTAACTGCCGAGGAGCACAGTGCCCAAAGACCCGGCTGTTTATTCCTGTGCTGCCAGCTGCCCCTGCGGTTCATTGCACAGGCAGCTCCTTGCTGATACAAGGCTTTGCTTGTGTCATAGATAAAGCATTGAGATCAAGGTCTCTGAGAGTTTGTTCCTAAATACTGTGAAGAGAAAACCAAAAATGTGCAAACGCTGTAGAAGTGAAAACTCATTCAGCTGGATATATGTACTTACTGTGTAAGGCACATGTTGTTTGCAGTTGTGTCATCCTTGTCCACATATGAGGGGAAAAAAAACAGACAAAAATGGGACAAAGCGTGTGTACTGGTAGGGGAGAAGCAGACGGAGTAAATGAAAAAGGCCTTTCACAAAATGTTTCTAACTAGTAAAAGAAAGTAAACTCGCTTTGTCAGAAAATCATTTTGAAACCCACACTTCAAAATTAAATGCTGTTCAATCGCATGAAGCTCCTTTAGCCTTCCTTGGCGATTCCGCCCTTCCTGTGCCAAAGGACATCCGCTCCAGATGTACAGCTACTTAGCTCCACATCTGGCACACGCTCTCCCTGGAAATGCATGTCCAAACCTGTGCATTACGCTTTTCCAGCAAAGCAGGGATGTATGCAGGATTGCTTATTGAAGGGGAGCTGAACATCACCTAAACAACCGTCTCTGTGACCCTATGAACATCTGCCTGATTTTCCTGTCCGGTCCCCTGTGTTTCTCTGCCCCCCCGTATGAGAGAAAGCAAAGTAGCGGAGGAGTGCCTGTAGGCTGGGAGCTCCTAAGCAAGCGCTCCGTAACTACCCGGACTCTGTGCCGCTACGAGCCCAGAGCTGGCAAGAAAACTGCTGGGAGAGTGGAGGCACAGAGGCGTGAGCTACCTGCGTGTCCGGCTTTTCCCCTATCTAGCACAGAGCACGTTTTTGTCGATGGGACTTCAGGGTCAGGTCTGATCCCAAAGCCTGGAGGCTGCCTGAATACAGGGGGAGGTGGCAGGACCGGAGGGATTCAGCTCGGATGTGGGTTGCGACGTTTGCAGGCTCAGGCTCCAGGTCTGCTCTGACTTGCTGAACCCTCGGGACCGACGCTTTGATGGTACGGATACCAGCGTTGGGCTTGATGGGCCAGGAGGGATCCACAAGTTTCTAAGGTGTTTTAGTGTTCAGTTTGTGACGTGAACCGTGTATGCAGCTGCACCGGGTTTCAGGAGGCAGATGGAGGGTCTGTGGGTAGGATTCATCATGCTCAAAGTTTTGGAGCCCGTGATTGTGGTCATTTGCAGCTACTTGTCTTAGTTGCCCTTAAAGACATAAGGAGACCTAATCATTGGAGCTTGGGGAGGGTTTATCTCATCCTAAAGTAGATTTAATCACATGGCTTGGTCTTTACTGAGCCTATTTCTCTCTATTCAGTTTAAGGGGGACCCACATGCAAATGTCTTCAGGTAGGCGAGATGAATTGCATCCAGGGTGTCTCACACTGGGAGCAGAGATGGGCTAATCCAAACTGGGGCACTTCTGAGCATCACCATCCCCACAGAGGAGAAAGGACGGAGCAAGAAAAAGGCTTTCTCATTTGTGTATCTCTGTGTATCTTCTTGGATGGAGCTGGAGGTTCTGTATGCTGTCGGTGTCTATGGGACATGTGGATTTCCACTTTAACTTCTCAGTGTGCAGAGGCAGCAGCTCCACCTGCTGCGGGATAGATACGGTGGATCCCACATCCACCTACTTCTGTGTGCGTACACAGGTGAATGAGGGGTCCTGTGCAGCGCAGCCATGCTCTAGGAACATCCTTTTGGTCATCACAGCAATTCCTATGGCAGGGATAGAGGTTGCCAGCGGGGCTGTGCTCATTCCTTAAGTAAATCTGCGAGTGGACAACTGAAAGCTGTGTCTTGAGCAGCGAGGCCTGAAAATAACTGCAGGTCAAGCACTGCAGAATGCACGTGCTCACTCTCATTTATCAAAAATTAATTTCTCTTTGAAATGCGGCATGAAGAAAAGCCAAATAAGTTAACTTCTCCCCTTCTGGAATGCAAGTTAATTACAGGTACCTGTTTCCAGCTCAAATCACCTCCTGAGATAAAAGGCTTTTGGGTGGGCTGCTCCTACCATCCTTCATAAAATCAAAGCACAAGGTGAAAAAACAGTAAAAATCCATTTTTCTTTTTCCTCTTCATGGTCACTCACCCTTGTGGCTTTTTCTCTTTGAGCTCAACTGGGAATAAAGGCAGACTTGAATCACTGCACAGGGAAATGCACTGGAGCCTTCTACCTGCCCAAAATGCTCTAGGATATACCTTGATTCCTTTCTGCAAGACAATCTAAAGCCAGAACAGGCTTTTTCTTCCCCTTGTCCTTCACTGTAACCTTCATTTAACCATGCTTAAGTCTGCCTGCATATAAATAGCAGATGCTTCTGGGACATTTTTACTGCACCTTCCTGGTTGGCAATGGTTTGGGTAGCTCTGGCTGCTGTGTTGAGCAAGACAAAGCTAGCGAAGTAGGAAGCTACGAAGGGCCTCTTGAATTTGGTTTCCTGCAGCTTTGCATCAAGGAAAGGGCTCTGATCATTTTTCCTGTAATTAAGGGAAATTACAGGGAAGAAGAAAAAAAATCCCCCTGACCTCAGGGGACAACCCACCCCACAGCAACAAGATTTTTACATCCCTCCCTTGGCTGACAGAAGCTGACGCCCCGTGGGCGCGAGCGTGCATGCAACCAGGGAATCATGATTTTTGTTTGTACTTAGGGTATGTGTAACCTTCTGGGAGGCTGCCGCGCGTGGAGGCGGCTGCTGCTTGTGCCACAAAGCTGAGGCAGGGTGTGGCAGATGAGATGAGCTTTATATACCTCCTGTAGACCCAATATGTTGTGCTCCTCCGTTCTGGTTTTGCTGTAGTCAGCCTGATGTATTGAGCTGCTGCTTGTACAGAAAAAGATGCTCTCTCTCGGTGTTCAGTAAAGAAAAACAAACCTCTGTCAGGGAGGCAATACGCGTGCTGAGTCCACTGCAGCAGTGCTCCTTGGGCACGGGTTTCCCAGGTGCTGGGCTTTGTCCTTGGCAGGGACTGGGAGGACTCGTGGAGATGGAGAGGTCAATGGCAACAAGGCAGACTCCTACAAGGAACATTGACTTGTTAGACTTGGCTTGTGGGGGTGCAGGGACAGAAGCTGAACCCAGAGAGGTGCAGAGAGAAGAAAGCAAACTGCAGGTCCATTCTGGGTTGAGCTTAGCCCAATGCTGTCTACCGAAAAGCCAGAATTGAAGCACAAACTCCTGTGAGGAGGTTACTATTGCAAATTAAGCCCCAGGAGAGGCGGGAAAGTCATGTTCCGCTCAGCGTTGTCTCTCCCTTGGAGCATTTCAGCTTCTCCAGCTCAGAAATCCACGGCAACTGCGAGCCAGGACCACATCGCTGTAGAGACATGGGCTTATCAGGAGGCACAAGGAGCTTTTGTCTCCCTGCTTCTTGCCACAGAGCTGCCAACTCCTGATCTTCTGCTGCCCTGCAAGGCTGAAGAGGAGGGCTCTGCCACAGCCAGCAGCGTGCGTGTCCAGCCATGCCCTCGCGTTTTGACCTGAAACTGCCCTTGTTGGCCCTTTGCTCTGGGAGGCCGTCCCTAAGTGGTCCTGGACCTGGAAAGTGGTGGGATGAAGAGCACGCTGCTCTGAACCCAGCAGCTCCCCAGAGGCACAAAGCAATGCCCTGGGAAAGGATCTGCTCCGACATTTGGCTGCTGACCAACGATTTCATGCCCTCTGTAACTCACCAGTACCAAAGACTAAATATTTGGTTTTTGAACGGAGAATGATGTATTCGTGTTTCCCAAGTGATTCCAATGGCCGGCAGCACGGCCGGCATGATCAGGCCTTGCTAATGTGAGCTGCGTTCAAAATTTAGCTCTAATTTAATCAAAGTAAAATTGCCTCTGGGTGGTTTGTTGGAGGGAAACTGGGGTGGTACAAGTTACTGAGAGTCTATGCTAGCCCCCACGCGAGCTCCCAGGAGGTTAAGCCTCCCGTCACCCCGGCTCCCCCTGAAGCCAGCAGGTTTATGCTAAGGCTGGATTAGATGTTCCTCCTGCTGCCGTTCACTTTATCCGGGTACTCTCAAGCCTGGATTCGACGTCCTCTTGGAGTCAGAAGAACTTCTGGGTGGACTTTGTAGCACTAGATATGACTATAGACTAGCTGTGATGCTGCAAAGCCACACAGCTATATCCAGGGCTCCTCAGACTGAGAAAGCTGCTGTCTTAGGTGGAATTTGTGTGCAAATAGCAGAAGGAAATTATTTAAGAAAACACCAAACCACATTATCTGGACAGTCCATCTCTGAGACAGAAAATCCTCTTCCGGCGGAAAAAGGGCTGACTTAAATTAAGAACGATATGTATATGATGCTTTTGAAACATGTTTTGGAATTGGGAGGAACTGTTGCCAGTCTCGGAGGACGACAGACCCCGTCTTTGCCCTGGAAACGTTCCGGTCTAAATGTGGACTAATGCCGTGAACATTGTGATAGGAGAAAAGGGCAAGAGTGGGTTAAGAATTCTTTGGAGTAAATCCTACAAGTTTCTAAAGCCTTTCAACTGAGAGTGAGCCATGTTAAGATGGAGTAGGCTGCCTGGAAGTGCGGTTCAACAGGGAAAAGCTGGATTCAGAGCAGAACAGCTACAGATGCTTGGCTCGTGGCAGAGGGAAGGTGTTACCAGCAATACTCTGAAGAGCGCTGGCAGTAGATGTGGGAGGGACATTTCTGAAACGTAGCCCAGATGTACACATTGGAGAGTGCCAGAAGCTCTAGGGTCTAGAAGTTACGGGGGACGTGAAGATGCTGGGTGTAATCTAGCCACAGGTGACGATGCTGAAACTTGGTTTCCTTCACCCGCGTTGCCTGTGCTAGAACGGCAGCCCGTGGCTTTGCCAAGGTTACAGCGGTGAGCGGCTTATGAAAACGCAGAAGCTGCGCAGCCCTGGCTTGCGAGAAAGGGTAGAGGTAGTGGCAGGGGGCTGTGCGCTACGGGGCACAATGAAATACGTCCTGCGGGCTCTACTGAAACATACATATAACTGTCTGACGGAACTGACAATTTCTGTAAAACCGGCCCGTTTCCAGGGTGGCTTTTGTCTCTCCTCTTTCTTTTTTTGTTGCTGGAAGAGAAAGGAAGCATTTTTCTGATTAATATGAATTAGTATTTACTTAGTGTCTGGAGTAAGGAGCCAAGTGTGTTCTGCGTTTACCACTAGTGTAAGGCAGATGACTTTGCCCCCCCTGCCCCGGGCATCAGACAGTCATTTCACACTGGCCATCAACTTCATTGCCAAACAGCAGCAGTTTGTTGGCATGTGGGTGGGGACACTGTGGCTCAGGGAGGAGAGCAAAGAGGCTCTGGTTTCTATTCTGAGCGGGTTTGGTTGTCCAGTCCCTCCCTCGTTGTTAGTTGAGCTTTTTAAATTCAGCAGAGGAACAAAATGGAGCGCTCTCGGGAAGCCACCCTGCATCACTGGCTGTCCCCTTGCGAGGACCCACCAAGCCAGACCAGGCGCTTTGCCCTCATTTGGCTTTCATTTGCACTTACGCTCTCTGGCAGGAACGTCTTCCGTTGGCAGCTGAGAACTGGCATAAGCACAGAGCCACTTCCAGGCTTTTTCCTCTCCTCCTGCACACCCAGGGGGTTTGACAGGAGGGATGGCAGTGCCGCAGCAACAGTGAAATGGGAAAGTAACTTTTGGGAAAGGCTTCGTGATCCTTAAAGCCATGCGGTTGTTTCAGATGGAACCCACGCCCACGTATTAGAAGAGGGGTGCTCTTACCGTCGGGCTGGGGGGGAAGGACGGCTACGCTGAGCAATGGTGGTCTTCCAGTTCCTGCATGGATCAAGGCTTCACTGGTAAATGCGGGAGGGGGGGAACAGGCCCAAATGGGTGGACAGTCACATCTGTGTCCTGCCACCCCACCTCATCGTCGGATGGTGTTGAGAGGAACTGCCCCGTTCACCCCAAGGACCGGTGCCTGTGCTATGATGAGGTGGTTTGGGATGCAGCTTGTGCAGCAGGAATAGACACCAGGAATGGGGCGGGAGCGTGGCCCCGTGCACAGGAGACCCTTTGGACTTGATGCCTTGTGTAGCTGAGTTGGATGAATGCTTCACCTGCTTCTTCTGGACAGGCAGAGAAACTGTCTGTCCCTTCCCCTGTACGCTCAAGTTCTCACTTCACACTATAAGCACTGATCAGTGAAAAGATGGAAAAGTGAACTCCCCATTTTAGAATGGCTTTGGTAGTATTAGCAAGCAGCAATATTTCCTTTTAAGATGCTTAGAGGACTCTGAAAACAAGAAAAAATAAGACCAAGTGTTGCCTTTTTTTATATAAAAAAAGCTAGTCATTTAATAATTTTAAAATGACTCTCTACAAGATAACAAACTGTAATACAGGCTTGCAGTAAAGGTTCTCCTTTTGAAAGCACAAACTATCAACGTAACCACTAAGCTTCAAAACACTTTTTCACTTTCTAAGAATATACAGTGAAAAAATGGACAAGGAAATCCAAAAGAATCCCAAACAACACTAGTACAAAACAGGTTCATGTGGATTGCTTTTTGGCAACTGGCTATGTGTTACAATTGGATAACCACCCTGTCCGGCTGTTATGCCTGAGCCGAGCCCTGGAGCTGATTCTGGGCCAGCTGAGGTTGTGCTGGCTCCCGCTGGCCTTCCCGGGAACGTTCCGCAGACTCTGGAAGCAACATTATGGTAGCTTCGCTCTGAGACAATACATTAAGGCTGCAAGATTGCATACACTGCTGAAATGGTTTTGTTATCTAAGACAACAAATCCCATTTCAATAAGGCACGTGTTTGGATACAAACTGGGAAAGCAAAAAGTGAGGCAGAAGCGCCTGTTTTCTGGGTGCTATTGATCTCACGAGTGTGCATTTACCAGTGATCCGCTCGCTGATGCAACCACTCAGAACACATCAATGTGGGACTACCTTGAATTATGCAAGGACAGTAGTGTTTCTGCTTTAAAAGCACCAGAATCGCTTGGAATTTACCTGAGCTATTGCCGAATTTGAAGTGTGGCTTCTAGCCTGAGGACCACAGGCAAGTGGCGTGCTGTGCCTCATTTTTAGAGGGTTCACAAAAGGCAATGAAGACAAGTAAGGTTAGACATGTTTTGGAACAGCCAGCATATGTGGAATTTCTAACGGAGTCTACCACTCTGCTAACAATTTTTAAGGGTCTAAATTGAAAATTACTGGGTGGGATTGTGTGTGCCTACTGAGGGGATGGCCCCATTAAAACGGGAGGTCACTTTTGGCAACAGTGTAGTGCGGAAGGACCAGCACATATGCAACAGAATTTGGAAAAAAGCCCAATAGTTGAATGGAATTCAGAATTGCGATAGATGCAATTAATTCCCAAGAGGATGTCCTAGAAAAATAAGTGCTATTTCTTCATTAAATTGTGTATATGCTATAGAGATGTTTAAATATCTGTTATTTCAAATTAAGCCATTTTCTTTCCATAAGAATGACAATTTGTATGTTAATCTCTGGAAGGGACTGGTATTTTGAGACATTGTTCATACGCAGCCTCAAAGATAAGCCCAGTGGATCCTGGGATGCTCTCAGGATAACTCTGAGTCCATGAACAATAAGGCTTTTGAGCCTGACTGTTAAATTTAATTGCCAGTGCAAAGTCATACAAGGTAAATGTATAGGAATTTACATTGCTGGGAATCCATCCATGTTTTGAAATCCCACGTTGCACAGTTATTGGAAAGAGCAAAATTTGAATGCCCCAAGATATTAAATATATATGATTCTGCCTTCCTCCTAAGAAGGTTCTGTTTCATATATGGCCTAAAAACGCCTTTCTCCCAAATGCTGTATGCCTTGCTTGATGTGTTGCTTGTTGCAGTTGTGCATATATGCTACTCGGAATGAGCGAATGCTGTACATAACAAAGTAACATCAAGAGGAGAGTTAAATTTCATGGAATTAACCTATAGAAAGTAATTTCTAAGGAGGGAATGGAGTTCTATGAGAACCATTACACTTGCTTCATGGATTGCTACAAGTAGGTTTCACAACCAAGTCCATGTGCCAAAATCAAGATGGAATGAAACAAGAAGAGTGCAGCGTCCAGTTAACAAATACACTGAGGAAACAGGCAATATATACAAAAGATACGCACTGCTTACCCGACGCATAATTTTTAAGGTGCTTAATTCATGTTTGAGGGAATGTAGCAACATATACATACATGCAGTGTATACATATCTAAACGTGTATTAGAAACATAACACAGAACCAGATATATTCCCAGATCCCTGATTTCATTAGATTCTCTAACGCGTACGAATGTATTTAAAATACTTCATAAAAAATATCTAAAAAAAATAAATGATAACATTTACATAAAAATAGCTCCAGTTTTTTTGCTTTTCTGTTTTGCTGCTCATGAATTGGATTCCGCTGGGTTTCATAAGGACGCCATTTGGACCAGCGAGAGTTTGAACAACTGTGCATGACGAGACAGCTCTGTTACTTGGTCCACCATCTTCTGTAGGGCTGCTGTGTTGGGGTAATGCAAGGCAGCCATCTTGGTAGCCAGAACAACGCTCTTCAGCAGTTCACACAACTGGTTGCTGGCATTCATCACTTTGTTGCGTACATCCTGAGTCGTCACTTGCCTTGTGAGCATGTCCCCAATGAACACAAGTTTGTGAGCACTCAAAATGACAAATTTGCTGTGAGCCACAAAGATTCGGGGGGGCTGAGAAGCGTTGACGCAGCTGAAAAAGGCATCGATGGCATTTAGGAGGCAGTTGAAGTGAGTCTCACATTGGTCAGAATAGAATAAAAGCAGCTGGCTGTCACGGGAGGTGGCGGTGCTGTTTGCAGTTTGGAGAGCTTGAGGTGGCTTCCATTTTGAGATGTCGTTCTCTACTGGCGTTGTGATCTCTTGCTCCAGACGTTGAAACTGATTAATCTGAAAGGCAAATAAAAAGGTTCTCTTCAAAGAATATTCTTGTAAGACGTTGTTACGTATTACAATTTCACCTTATGCCTCAGGACGCCCCTGGGTATCCTAGATGGGCCTTATGCTAAATGCAAACTAGCATATGTGTTTTTGAAGATCTTTTATTTTGGCGAGTGAGGGGTCATCAAGTGCTTTGGTTACCATAAATCCAAATACACAGAGTTCAGAAGAGAAAAACGTCTAAAATACTTTATTTGCATTTTAAGAAAAAAAAACCCAACCTCCTGAACTTACAGGCTGTTGCTCATTTGGAATATTCTGAAATCACAAGTGAGAGAGATGGATCCAAGTGGCAATGACTCCTACACAATCTTTAAAAAAGCTGCCATCTCTGTGGGATTTTGAGATGACAGACCTTTAACTCTCACCTCCACATTGCTTGCACAATTTTCTGCCATGCAATTTGGCAACAACATATTGAAGAGTTAATATGAGGGCAAAGTGACAGCCCTCAATCTTACGTGACCTGCTTTTTTAGCATTTAAAGTGATGTTAAGCACAGTATTTAAGTTAATGGTATTGATATTCACTGAAAAGATGTGTAGGTGGCATGTGTATTCAGTGTGGTCCAGTGATTAAGGCACTGGATTGCAAGTCAGGAAAGCCAAGTTCTCGAGCTGGCTTTGTGACTGATTCTCTGTGAGACACTGCAGAAGTTTTTTTCTCCTCTGTGGTAAACTTCTGGAGACAGAGACTGCTTTTCATTATACGTATGCACTGGGCCCATTGCAATGGTGCATTGTATTTAAAAAAAAAAAAAAGAAAATTAGTCTCTTAAATTGAGATGGTTGGAAATTGTTTTCCAGGGAAAGGCTTATTTCTGCCACAAGAGATGTCATTCCAAACACTGAGAGCTTGCGGCTGTGCTTCCACTCAGTTACTAAGTGGCAACGAGGATATGAACAGGGCAGAGATGCTGATCTTCAGAATAGCTACTCTGCAGTAAATACTTAAGCTGTATCTGGCATAAGCAATTGCTGACACAGATGAACGGGGCCAGGAAGGTGCTAAAATCTTGATGCTCACCATTTGCCATTTGGACCAGGACAGTGCTTTGTGTTGATAAATCCATTAATGGTGGAGCCTGACTGGCACAAATCCGACTTGGAAAGAAATTAACTTGGACCCACTGTTTAGCTAAGACCTAATACCTGCTGTCTTCACCATCTAGCACCTGGGACTTTCCAACTGCGTGTGCTGGCACTCATGCGCGCCTCACAGGCACGACGCTAGCAGTGGCACGCTGCTAAGGGAAGGGCCCCTCCTGCTTTATTTCACCAGTACTTATGTGTGAGGAACACTGCATTTCAATGTGATCGCTGCACCTGAGTGAACATACCTGATGGTGCTCTAGCTCCATTTTGCTCTGCTTGATGATATTTTCTTTTTCCAGCAGCTCCTTCTGTTGCCTTTCAAACTCTTCTTTCCCCTGTTTTGCATAATATAAGACAACACTGTGTTAAATCAAAACCACTCCTGAGCTAAGTGACAATATAACAGGCTTCTTTGTATTGGCTCTTTCACTGGTAGTGCACCACTAAGGGTATGGAGAAGAAAAGTGTGGCAGAGCAAAAGACTATTGCTATTATGTATGCAACAGTCCTATCTGAGAGCAAGTAAGCGCCCTGGTGAAATTACTTTTGAATGTGTATTAGTGTGACAATCTGATTGCTACCTTCCTGCAAACAGCTTTTGCAAACAGAAGCGTCAACAACTCCTACTTGGCCTTGTGCAGACAAAGGTGTTGGGTTTACCTACCTGCAGGTGAACATAATCGTAGTCATCCATCCAGCTCTTTTCCGAGCTCTCACTGGTGGTATTGTGAGGGTGCTGACCTTTACTCAGGAGTGGAGGAAGGGAACTGCAGTGGTTCTGTGCTTTTTCCCCATGATGCTGCATATGAGGATTGTCATATACATAGTCAGGAGTGTTCATGATATTCTCTGGTATGTTTTTGAAACGTGAGCTGCTCAATGCCTGTTTGAAGAGCACCTCTGCATTGACGCTGATGGTAGTGGTCAGTTGCTTGGCATCATCTGGGACTGTCCTTGCCACCATAATAAAACGATCCAGGTCATCACACTTGTTCTGCAGCCTGTTGACAGCTAGAACATTCAAAGACCAGTTGTAGCTGTTCAAGTCGTGACTCGTTTGGGTAAGGATCTGGTGAGAGTCCTCCAGCCTTTGCACCTCCCTCCTCATTTTGTTAACGAGGCTGAACTCGGATAGGCAGGAAGCATTGGCTGCTGATCCTTTCGCAAACTGGAGGTACTCCAACAGCGACTGCTCTACCTTATCCACAGCAGTGTGAATTTCATTGATGTGTTTCTCCATGTATCCATAAGACCGCCAGTCTGCTGTAATGAAGGCCATGAGGTTATTGACAGCTGTCTCCACCATCTGCTGGAAACGATAAAGCCTCTCTATAGCAGTGTCTGGATCAAGGATTAGTCTTTTGTCCTGTGCAGTTGACGTTGAGAAAGAAGAGTCTTTTGACGTTGTTGAAGATGTGGACATGTTACTCCTTGTGCTTCCTGTGCTGGAGAAAGACAACCTATTTATCCCATCAGTCACATCCTGTAAGCCTTTAGTGTCTTGGAGGACTGGTGGTGGCACATCATATACACCTTCTCTTCCTTCTGGGGTGAGACCTTCACTGAGTCCTGTCTGTTGTCCTGGGAATGCAATTCCCCTTGGGGTATCATAAACATCTTTTTGAGGTGCAATTTGCTGTCCAAGAAAATGGTTTTGATGGTTCATAGGGATGTCATAAACATTCTGTTTCTTTGGCACTCCATCCGGCAATACAAGGCTTTCAGGAGAAAATTTATTAAGTTCTTTCCCAGTTGCTTTGGTGATGGGAGGAGGAATATCATATACTCCTTCTGGTCTTACACTGTGGCCCACTGGAGATGAAAAATCCTGGAAATTTTCCCTCAGGCCTGTATCCTTTCGGCATGCAGGTGGAGGTGTAGCATAGACCTGAATCACAGAAAGCAAACCATGAAACCTTTGGCTAGAATAGCAAAGTATTTTACATCTTCCCTATGTCCTATAAAATGCTGGGATGGAAGATCTGCCATTTACTTTCACGGAGTCAGCTACTTATCCTGAATTTGACTGAGCATCAGTTTAAATATCTCACTTTTTAATGTCTTGATGCAAATTCTCATAAGCAGCAAAATCTAAAAAGGCAGCATGCTGCCACAAAGATAATGTAGGTCTAATTATCAATTCACACTCCGTAACATTAATAATTTTGATGCAGTGCTTCACTTTACCAGTTTTAACAATTTAAAAACCTAAAGAAATCTTTAAAGTACTGAATCTCATTTTCCTTCAGGATGATACATGAACTCTTGTTTAAACATGTCTTTGGTCAGACGTGAAAATACAGGATCTTGTGGAAACTGCGTAATACTTACCCCTTTGGCAGGTGGTATGTCATAGACTCCTAAAGCTTTTGCTTCTCCCACGGGAACTGGAACTGCAGGCCCCTTAACCGATGTGGGGGGAATGTCATATATCTAAAGAAAGAATAAATTGGTTACAGAAACAAGTCATCTCAGGAAAGCTCTGATCTCAGATGAGTTTTCTTGGTTTCCGTGTTTCCTCTCAAATAGCTTGAAGATGGTCAGAGCTTTTCAACTTTGTTTCATGTGGGAAAGCTGCTTGGATTTGCCTGGTATTTTGGACAGTTAGAAGAAAATGCACTTTGCTAGGTCCCCTCTGGGCAATTGTGTGGATGGCAGGCTGGAGAGATGAAGTCACGGCTGACTTCCATCCCGAGAGTTAATTCAAGGCCAGTCTACTACAGATACCTGTTGGGGTGAACAGGGCAGCTCTATATTCATGTGACCAGAACTGATCACACCCTTACTGATAGAGATTAGACGGATTGAGGAACAAACTTGTAGAAGTATACACTAAACTCTCTGAAACTAAGGCTGCCCCTCTCAGCATCGCCTGTCTGCTTTATTGGGTGCAGTGTGAGCTGTCTTATTAGCAGAAAGTATAGCTGTCAGATGTTTCAAGTGTCCCACTTGGTGGCATGTCCTAGATTACAGTGGGGTCTGCGTGTGGTCTAAGGCCACTTTCTGAATGTCTCGTAACCCAGACTTCCCAACAGCTCCAGCCATTTGGTGTCAGTCTGTGCTATGTACCATTGGGCTTCAGTGTTGTTCCCTAGAGGAGCTGCTCTGTCAAAGAGTCATAGAGAGATGCAGGGTTGTTGAGTTACAGGTCCTGCAAGCATACATTCTAGATGTCTGTGGTCTTGGGGTTTGAATGCCAAGGGTGTTCCCCAGAACAAAGATATATTTCAAGTTCAGTGACGTGGTGCAGTAGATATGTGGTGAAAACAATTCCCTTCATAGTAAGTGTTTATCTAGGCAATAATTTTGCCCTTACTGAGTGAATTACTGTCAACTATGCAACAACAAAGTAAGGGAAAAAAATTGTTCCCAGGTAGCAAGTTTATTCTGTTTAGATACACTCTTTGATCAAAACACAGACAACAAATGGGACTTTTGTGTTTGGTATGCTGCCAAATCTTAGTCAACATCAAATAACAAGTTTGAAATGCTTCTGCGCTCTGTGAATAAGCCACTGCATCTAATTAAAATGTATTTTCTCTCTGAAATGAACTTCTGGTAGAAATTCATCACCTTTTGTGCCCTGTCAGTGCTGTTGGCAGTTTTATTAGTACCTACCCCTTGGAGAGGGCGAACAGGGGGAATATCGTAGGCATCCTTCTGGTATTTGGAAGGGAATTCATAAACATAACCTTGTCCTGACCTGACTGGAGTTACTACCTGTGGGATAAAAGAAAAAGAGGAAACATAAGTCTTTGAGGATCTTGGCATGTTCCCTCTGTAACTGCACAGGGTATAAACAATCCAGTACGATTAACATTGACGCTTTACGTGGCAATGTTAGCAACACAAATCTACATATACTTCGGACAGTTGAACATTGCAAAATTCTTATTAGTAGCTACAAATGCACCACCTTTCCCTCCCAGACCAGTCCTGGCACAGCTGCTTCCTAGTGCTACGGTATCTTCTATTTGTCAAGCACAGATTCTCCAGCAGGTCTAAGAGAACTTGGTCCCTTTTTCCCCACTAACTGCCCACTAGCACAGACCACACGATGTGATGGTTACACCACCCACTCACTAAGACCAGAGCTATGTACATTCTGCTCCTTTCACTGAGGTGTTCAGTGGCCCCACTTACTGGCAGAGGCTTAAAATACTACATTGAGACTCTGTGAGTCTTCCCCCTTTGCTTGTGGAGGCATTTCCCACCTACTCCAGCAGCATGTCTTGTGTTACTGTGCTCCATAGCACGACATCCTGGATGACTGAGTGTAAGCTGTGGCTTTGGAAATTCTTTACATAGAAACGCTATGCTTAAACCTTCCAAAGCGGGACATTCAATTATGCTGTCTCCATTTGGTTTGTCTATATTAGTGGCTAAGAGATAGGAAATGTTAAGCCATTCTTGAAGTATATAATGCAAGAACAGCCTCTGAAAAAAAAAAAAGCTTAGAATTTATATTTTTTGACATTTTTCTAAACCATTAACTACCATAATGACTTCAAATAAAATTTGGTGAAAAATAAATGCCTTACGTCTTGGACAGCATCTTCATGGCAGAATTTCAGTATAGTGTGGTATAAAAGAAATGTTACCTAATCCTCAGAAAGAGCTGGGATTATAGTGGAAATGCTGACATCTTAACCTCTGCTGATGCTACTTAGCTCTTACAAAAAAAATATAAATACTGTAACCCAAAGGCATAAAATGACAAATTACATGTGCCCATACAAGATGTGGCTTTGTGCTCAGCTGGGAAGTATTCTACACCAGAGCTACCTAACTGTCTTTCCAAACATATGCAAGACGTACAACAGAGTTTCTGCCCAAATGCTCAGTAAAGATCCTGTAACAGTTTTTGCTGTGAGGGATCCTAGCATCCTGGCCAGATTTCACAGTGAGTTTTGCTTGACTGAGGTCTGCACGGAAAGCCCCTGATGCTAACCTGCCACCTCCTCTTTGCTATGTTAGCAACACAGGCTTTTCTTCTTTTTACTTGCTGCCCTGTACCACGAGACAGTCACTGGATTTTCCCCCTGAGGTGACTGCCATACCAGTTTACCGTACAGGTCTGATTCAATGTGAATATCCCAAGGCAGTGTGCCTGGTAGTGCCAGCTACTGCACTGACTGTGTGCGCCTTCGGTGAGGGAGGAACACCCACGCCTGGCAGGTGGGGGAAGACAGTGGTTTTTGCAGCTGCTTTTCCTTGAATTAGCACCAGAGGACAGGGAAGACAGGAACTGGAAGCGATATGGTCTCCAGAGCGCTGGGTCAGTTCGCTGCCCATGACAGAACTCCTGCTGAATTGGGTGTGGGGTTAATAGGGCTTACATATGTAAGAATTTTTTTAAAAAGAATCTAAAAATGTATTGAATCTATGACAGACCGTTTGTTCCTCTCCCACAGAGTCACCTACTGCATTGTAAAAGGTATCTACTGACAAAACTTGTAAGAAAGCTCTCTCTTAAGTTACCAGAAGTTCCCATAAGGGATCAGTCCAGACGTTATCCCTTCCAGGCCATTCTCATGTAATACTGGGATTATGTTGTTTGTCTGAGAAACTCCTAACTTGTATCAACGTCACTTCCTCATGCTTTTTCTGTCAGTGAGAGCTAGTGATAGGACTAGCATAGTTTGCTGTATATTTTTTGCATCCTTTTTTTTTTTTCAGTTGGGTGCTGCCAGTCAAATGCTTTCTACCCAAGTCAGGGACAGAAGGGTTTGGTTTTAAGCAATATTTATGCAGACGTTCCTTTCAGGGGCTCCAAAATCACCACCATGGCGTTGCTTCAATAATGAGTCACTGGGTGTTTAAAAATGATCCTCTGGGAGAACCGACAATGCACAGTAAAAACAAAGGGCTGTTTCCTGGGTAGCCCATCTCCACGAATGCTTTTGCTACTGTGAAGACTGTGGTATTAGGCTGCTTGCTAATATGCCGGGAAACTGCTTGACCATCCCAGAGGAAAAAAACAACCAAGCAGACTGTTCATGGCAGGCAACCAGAGGCCCCACACCAGCCCTGGAAGCGGGGAGGACTGGTGCATTGCTGCAGTTCGGCTCTGCTTTACCTGCTGATTGTAAGGTAAAGCCTCCCAAGGCTGGGAGTCAGGCTGTGTTTAGAGAAGCGCCTTTACACAGGCTCAGCAATAACTCTCCTACCCATCTCATGCCTAAAGTCACTCAGGATACATTGACACCAGTGCTCTCTCCTTGCTCAGAGAATGAATTTCCATGAACAAACTCAAAGAAAAGTCACAGGCCTCTAATATAAAAAAGAGAGCTGATCCGAGCAGCCCAGGTAATAAGGCACGCACAAGTAAGACCATTTGGTCTTGTTGTTACAGGTAAACATGATATTTTGCTTTTGAAAAATAGAAGCCCCAGTAGCAAAGCAGATGACAACCTTACACCATGGAGCCTGGAACATAATGTGGAAGAGAAGCTGCACTCGTGCCTAGTATTTACAGAGACATCCCCCCTCACTCTGCATACAGGAGTATCATGCAGCTGTGGTTATTCTTGTAGGTCATCCTTAGACACCGTTCCCATATTTCAGAAAAGGCTGACATACCAGATGCTCTATGAAAGGCTTACGCTACTACAAGGCTGCTGTTTTTATTTACTGTGCTGTGATAGAATCCTCAATAACTACACTAAAGCTAGACTGGCCAGATGAAGGAAGCCAGTTACTCTCGGCAGTGCAGGACTTTTTTTACCATGTATTTTGACACTTTTATACTTTCCCAGACTTGACTAACCTCGACGTAGTGGTCAAGCAGGGTGACTCCTTTACTTGGGTGAAACAAACGCCTGCTCTGGATGCTTATGGCTGTTGTCAAAGGAAGTGAGAGGTTAAAACACCAAGTGCCTGATCCTGGGTATTCCTGAGTACAGCCTGCCTACACAGGTGACTGTGGACAGAAGACCTGATCTATCTGCAGGGCTGTGCTTAGCAGTGCGCTCTACTTAAGGTGGCATTTATTTTCCAAATAAAAATGCATCAGAGGCTTTTATGCCTGCTCCTTCTTAGGCTTCTGACATAGCTATATAAAAGACAGAAAATACATGACTGTAAGAAACCCAGCAACACCCAGCAACAACCAAGGTTTGTTGATAACGTGAAAGACAACTTTTTTCTCCTGGTGACTCAGGTATATTTTCCTGTGTGGAGGATTGTTATCCAGTAACAACATGTTCTGAGCGATTTCATCATAAAATCCTCCACAAATGCTGATCTGGTCTGTACTGAGTACAAGAACGTTTCCTGTTGTACCTCCTCTCCTCTTCCCTTCCAACACTTTTCATTACGTTAAACGTCCCTCTGGACTGCTTGTTCCTATTCAATTCAGGACAGAAGCTGCTCATCACCAAAACATATCTTGAGTGAACGTTTTGTAACAGTAATTAAAAGAATACCCATGCTACCTGATGAAGTGAAAATGTGGAGCATTTGTTCCGACCTTCATGTCCCCAGAACACTAGCACCTCACACAGGAAGGCAGGACATGGGGTCACACTGCTGCTTCTGTATGGGGAAGAGGGAGGTAGCTCGGTAGGTGAAGTACGAAAGCTACCAAACCCAATATTCTTAGAACTTTTGATTTCAGGTATTCACCCGTAAGTGTATTTAATGAACTTGCTGCTTCTCAATGAGATGCTCAGCCTTTTGAATGCATTGTTGAACCCTTTTTTTTATGGTTTTGACTATCTGATGGCAGTTTAGTCTTGAAGATGGACTTCAGAAGGAGGGGGTGGCTGCAAAAGAAAAGTTCCCCTTCTCCCACTTCTGGAACAGGGATAGTAGCCCTCTCTGGTACTTAGGAATTTATTTCCTAACAAATGTCACTGAACTTCAGACCTCATGAGGATTCTTTTTCCTTTTACTTCTTCTCTTTTAAGAATGCCTGCGGTCATCTGAGTTTAAATAATCCTGCATTTCAAACCAGCAATTTTCTTTGTTTACGCGTTAAAGGAAACAGATGGTGTTCCCACAAACTATCTAGCCCAACATTCTCAAAACATCATTAACCACTTAATCCATGCAGAGCAACTAACGGGGACCAGGTTTGGCTCTGGTGAAATATGTAATAAGCCTACTTCAAACTTTCAGTACTGTAAAACAAAGACAATTGAGCAGAAAGTTTGTTCTGTTCTTGCTGAAGACCATGCTCTTCCAAAAGCAATTACTTGGGTCTTTTTCATGCCAATGGCATGTTCCTAAACAAGAAAAAGAGCTGAATGTGCATGTACTTTGCAAAATACCCAATCCTGTGGTTCATTAAATCCCTCTTCCTTAAATATAAGGGAAAAAAACCCATTCTATTTCTTCTAGGATTAAAATGGATGTTAGGCTGCAATGGAGAACATTCCTAACTAAGGCAGCAAGAAGACAGTTCTCGTGCTTACAGCAGATGCACAACACTGTAGTTTACATTGTTTAATGAGGACAAAGGGTGAATAAACCTACTGAAGCGAACAAAATTACTCTGGATTTATAGCAGTACTGTGAAGGGCAGAACTTGGCCTGTTCCCATGAAGAGCAATGCCTGATACACAGAATGATGGGAAACAAGCCTCGCCGAGTTTTACAGGTGAGAGAACTGAAGAGAGGTACGTTGCACCTCCGCAACACCTTGCCCCACCCAAACCACAGGCAGACAGGGGAGCTGAAAAGGGCAGTTTGCTATTTCCCAGTATGGCCTCTTAACCCCAAGAACCTACTGATGCCTGCTGACTGCTTTTAAAATAGATCAGTGCTTTTCAGAGGTAGAAAAGAGGAGGCATGTGAGGTAAATTTTAGATATTTATTTTAAATCTGGAGGAAGAATTGCATTAAAATATACTTCCTCCCATGATGCTCTCCTCTTCACCTCAAGGTAACTCTCAGCAGTTGATGAGCTACTGCCATCAACTGCTGCTGATCTCAGCTGTCAGTCCTATATCTATTAAAATCAGCTGTAGCTTACCTGGGGAAGAGTCCTGCCCTGGAGAAGGCTATGTGGTGCTGCATAAAAGGGAGCTGTTATAAAGCTTGGACATGGGAAAAATGAATCAAAATGTAAGTAAAGGAAAAAAGAGTATGTTTGTTTTCTGTTGTAAAGTATTTCTGTAAATTTAATAGAAAACTCTAGTTGTTGAAATTCTATTCTTAAATCTCTTAGGTGGATATGTACCAGCTACCTAGGCTCTCTTAGGCTTGTAAGGAGAGTGAAATAGCCGAAGAGAATGTGGGGAAATCGTAGGAGAGAGAGAGAAAATGAGGGGGAAAAACCTAATCCCTATTCTCTTGTACTCCTAGTCCTTTGGAAGGCAGTAGTCAGAGCCATTGAACGATGCTGGATCA
Source organism: Gavia stellata (assembly GCF_030936135.1). Classification (NCBI taxonomy): domain Eukaryota; kingdom Metazoa; phylum Chordata; class Aves; order Gaviiformes; family Gaviidae; genus Gavia; species Gavia stellata. Next base: position 99,087,817 of record NC_082596.1, on the reverse strand, counting down.
GGCAGTGAGCCACCTCTTGGTCCTTCTTTCTGTTTTGCTGCACGTACTTAGGAAGCTAGGTGTGCCTCCTTAAATGTTTTTTCTTAGGAAAGGTTCTGTGGCTAAGTTGAACTGCAGGAAGGTTGTGTTAAAGAAAAGAGTCTCTAAGGTAATCTGGGTATTTGAAAAACCTGGCTAGCTGGCTAAAACTCTGTCCTTTTTACAGAAAGCACATAGTGTTTCCTCTCCTGTATTTTGCAAGCTGCATCAAGGTTTCCACTGACTGATAATTAATTTCCTGACAGTAATACCTGTTGTATCACTCATTATTGTCTGCTGTGTAAAAAAAAAAAAAAAAAAAAAAAAAAAACACCAACAACCCACCAACCAAAAAAAAACCACCCAAAAAACAACCCTTCATAAAAGTTTTTATGAAGCAGTAGCCTCGACTTACTTATTTGCTATATATGATAATGTACAATGTGTTTCCCAGCTGTCAGTGAGTGAAGGTTGGGGTTTCATTCTCATATGTGCTAAGGATACTTGCTCTTAAAAATGTTTGGTTTTGTAAGTTGCTATAGGTCTTAGGATTATCAAATCATAACACTTTATTTTAACTGAAATAATGTATGAACATCAGGCCACTGTAAAATACTCTAGTTAAAGTATTTTCTGCTAAGACTGAACTGCTAGAGAGCTTTTGAGCAAGGCTCACAGGCTAAAAGAGAGGGGTGGAAGCCTCTAGAGGTTATTTCTTCTAATGCAGCAGGCTTGTAGCTGCAGCTGTAAGTTGTTTCTAGTGAATCACAGAATCACAGAATCAGTACGGTTGGAAAAGACCTGTAAGATCATCGAGTCCAACCTGGGGGCGGGGGGGGGGGGGGGGGGGGGGGAGAAAAAAAAAAAAAAAAAAAAAAAAAACCACAACACACAACATCAAAAAACCCACAAAAAAAAAAAAAAAAAAAAAAAACCCACAACACAACCACAAAACCCACGCCACACAACAACAATAACAAGCCACAACCCACCCAACACCACACAGCACCATGTCCATCAAGCTACATCCCACAATGCCACATCCACACGCTCCTTGAATACCTCCAGGGAGGGTGACTCTACCACCTCCCTGGGCAGCCTATTCCAGTGTTTCACCACTCTCTCAGTGAAGAACTTTTTCCTAATGTCTAGCCTGAACCTCCCCTGTCGCAACTTGAGGCCATTTCCTCTAGTCCTGTCACTATTCACTTGGGAGAAGAGACCAACACCCACCTCTCTGCAACCCCCTTTCAGGTAGTTGTAGAGAGCGATGAGGTCTCCCCTCAGCCTCCTCTTCTCCAGGCTAAACAACCCCAGCTCGCTCAGCCGCTCCTCATAAGACTTGTGTTCCAGACCCCTCACCAGCTTCGTCGCCCTTCTCTGGACACGCTCCAGCACCTCAATGTCCTTCTTGTAGTGAGGGGCCCAATGAGCTATGAGCCCAAGAGTTTCGGCAAGGCAAGAGGAAATCAACAGAAATGACTGTATTTTCTTTCCTGGGCTGAGTGAGTTATCAACTGTATTGTGTGGTGGAAAGAAACATGGCATCACCACACATAGTGACACTGCTACTTGTCTTTGGGTGTTCCCCAGAGAATTTTCTGAGAAGTAAGGTTCAAGATGTGTGAAGATAAGGATATGTGACAAATACCACCCTGATACAGAACTGTTATAGTTCTTGATGTTGTTTCCATCTTCAAAATACCTGCTTATTTTCTCTTATGCTTTATGTCCATTTGCTGTCCAAGACCTGTACCTGTGAAGATCTGCTTTTTTGCTGTAAGTGTATGGGCTCTCAGGGCTAAAGCATGTTCAGACGTCACTGATTCATGGTATGTTAAATTAACTTTGCAGGCTGAGGGATTTAAATAGATACTTTTAAATGTGGCTATGAAGTGACTCATCAGTAGATGCCCAGTGTTAAAAAATGCTCCCATGGTATTGTAATGCAAGTAACAACAAGTAATGAAAATGGGTGTTACACTTTTCTCCTTTTGAGGTCGTATTATTTCAACCAGATTTATGAAAGTTTTGGATTGTGAGTCTTGAAGATGTAGAGCAGAAGTTGTGAAACCGATTTAAAATAAAAAATGTGAAATCACGAGCTGGCCTTGATTCAAGCCCTCAGCTGCTGGTGACGGGTATAGCCAAGTGCTTTGCAACTAGCCTAATCCTGACTTTTCAACTTCTGGTGTGACCCTTTCCACTAACCAGCACACAAAAGCAGGTTCATTACACTGTTTCTCAGTGTTGTATTTTTCTTAAACCTAAAGTGCAGGTTTATTGTCTTTCTGAATGACTTTTTTTTTAAAAAAAAATCTGTGGAGTTACATAAATGACCTAAGCTCCAATTAGCATGAAATGACAGGGCTGTATTAAGTGTAGTGGAATGGTGCTGACTTGCATCAGCTGTAGCTGATGCTGAAATTTTGCTTGCTGCTGGTGTTCATGATCACAACTAAATGCAGATACAAAGGTCTATCTCTCTACAGACCTTACTGATCGAGCAGTACAAGGCACAAAAAAGCTCAACAGTTTTGTCACTGACAAAATTTTACTGCTTTTTTCTTTTAATGATGCTTTTGTGACCTGATCCTGCTTTTCCTCACATCAACTCTAGGGCTTTCTGCCAGTTGTGGTACGAGCAACATTTCTGCTTGCTTCAGTGGAACAGGCTTGGTGCTGTCTGGCCTTGAATTGTAAGGCTGATGGGGAAGGGGTATTTCGTAGCTGCTGGTGGAGTCATTCTTGCTTGTGATTAAAGAGAGTCAAACCAACACTTCTCATGTTTTGACAGGAAGAGAACAAGAGAGATGAACAAAACATACCTGTTATTATTAAATTATCATTTTTTTTAAGAGACGTGTGAAAGAGGATACTTGTCCAATACTCTTGCTAGGAGTTTTACCAGTGCCATCCCCGTGACAATTACTCATTTTTAGACAGACAGTGACATCACCATTTCTGCATGTGTTGGCCAACAGGGCTGATGAGCTGACATGTTACAGTACTGGTGATAGAACAGGCATGCACTCTGAAATAAATGTGGATGCATCTTACAGAGAAACAAAATCCCCAAATTATTGTGTGATAAGTTCTTCCAGTGGAGAAATATGTTTATCTGATAAAGCATTCTCTGGAAACCTGTGATTTAAATTTGAGCTGGAGTTTTGATTAATGAGAAGTGTGTGGCAAAACTCAGCACCTCAGCGTTTTGGTATCTTGCCCATGATAAAGACTTAAAGCAGCATCTTGCTTTGGCCATCCCAGGCTGTCTAGTTTTCCTATTTTAAAAAGGTTGTCACATAAAGAACCATTTGGCAAACATGCACTTGTTTTCTATGCTGGTAATACTATGACTGTCTTTTCTCAAAGACAGAAGCCTAAATTTAGGGCAGGTTTGGAGGAGGAGAGGAAAGAAAGAAAGAAAGAAAAAAGGATGAGAAGATGAGGTGCTGGGACAGGTAGGGCAGAGAGCAGTCTTAGTGTTGTGAATGACATGAAACCCTAAAGACTCAGAAACAATAAACCAGTGTGGTTCAGTCCAAACAACTCGTTTTAATTCTTTGGAGGAGCTTCATCTTATTTCTGTTATTTCTTCCCTCCTATATTGAATTTCTAGAGGGAAAGTTGGAGGGGGATAAACAATTCCCAAATGAAACCTTTTTTAAGTAGGGTATTTCTATGACTTCTTGTTTCTCTTCAAATATTTTCTTTCTCCCTTTAAGACATTTCTCAGAACAGATCCTTCACTGTCACCAGTTTCCATTTTGGTAAATTGGCATTTCCCAGTGGGCAAAAAAATGGTTGAGATGAATCATTGCCAAAGAGTTTCAGTTCTGTAAGAGTGCTCTTGGAGGTACACTTGGGCAGAAACAGTGGAAGTGTCCCTAAATCATTTAGGTCTGGAACTATGTTTCTGTGAGAGAAGCAGGCAAAGAAAACCTTCTATCAGAAAGAAGTTCAATTTAATTTGATTTGTAGAGGTTCTTTGGCTCACAAGCTATATTCTGGCTCCATCTCTGTACGGGTTTCTCAAGGCAGCTGTATAGACAAGTGGTTCTATTAACCTGGTGTTTAGATTAGCATAGCTTGCTTTGGCAAGTTTATGGAAGGTATAGACGCCTTTGACATAGATACAAATGCTATCCTTAATTGTATGTTGCATCTATATAATAATTATGCACAGTCCTGACTGAGGTCTGGTATATAAAAGTTGTGATGATAAGACCCAATGGGAATATGTTAGTGTCTTTTCGGGATTAAGGATGGACTCTGTTATGGAAGGTTTCTGTCTCCTAAGAGCTTAACTACACTAACTTCACTTTGATTCCATTCTAAAGATCTGTTTTGGGAGAAAGCTTAATTTAGACTTTTTTTTAAAAAAAAAGACGCAATGTTACCACTGCTATTTAAAAAAGAAAAATGGAAATGTTTCACGCCAGACATGTGGAATGATGATATTCTAATGCCGATTAGACTTCCTCCAAAACAAAACATCTACAAAAATCATCGAATGCCTCCAAAGCATTTAGATTTCAATAGAACTGTTTTCTGACCGTCAGCAACCCATCTTCACCTATCCACTTCCTATCTCCAGAAATCACACTTCCTCCCTATGATGAGATTCACTTTTTGAATAATCAGTTTTCCGCTAATGTTTTTGTAAATGCTCCGCTGCTGTGCTTGGGGTTTTTCCCCCTGTAAGTACAGGGAAATTTAGATTACCCAAAGAGTGGTTGGTTAGTGTGTTTTCAGATGTAACCAAAGTCCAGTTAGGTTTCCAACCACCAAGAAAGAGCCCAGAAGCTTGCATTTTTCTTTCTATTATTTTTTTTTTTTTTTTTTAGCTAAGGTTTGATCCTGCACTTGTGCCTGTGCGGGTGGATTTGTGTCTCTGGGGACCTCAGTTGTTGGATGAGATTGCAGAACTGGCTTTTTTTTCTGATACTACAGGGAAAAAATGCATGCCTCTGGTCTACAAATAGAACTGATTAAAAAGAGCCCTGTGCTTTGGGAGAAACAGGGAGTAATGTTGAGCTCATATGTTTGCTCAGCCTAATAAAATGCAGTCTTTTCCTTAAAATACTTCTCTACAAATCACATCAGTGACTAACGACTGCTTACTCTGACTTGTGGATGATAGTTTCTTCACTCAGTGGTTTTCATGGAGACCACTGAGGATAGATTAACTGCACAGGCTTTTTATTGATAAAATGGCTTTTCTCCTATTAATGTCACATGGAAAGTTACAAGTGAAACTCCCGAGTCTAAGGAAAAGGCTGTGTGCTGTTTTTACCACTGAGTTTGCATTTAATTTGAGATAATTCCATCCTTTAAAGCGCACTTTGTGAAACAGAGCACCGAGTGTTGAGGTATGTGTTACCATTCCTGCTGCACTCGGCAAATTTGCTCTGTGTTCAGCACTTTTAACACAAGCAGTATTTTGTTACGAGGGCTACAAATCCCCAAAGTAAATTTGTAATGTGAAAGCAAAAGAAAAGAGGGGACTGTAAGATGACTGTTTGGGCCATTTAAGTAAACCATATCACAGCAAGCTGTGGTATTTCAGACTTGAGGGTAAATGGGGACATTATTCTACCTTGGAATGTAAATACACTTTGCCAACAAACTACAAAATGCTAGATATGCTCATTTTCTTTTTGATGACAAAATATATCTGCCACACAACTCTTTACTATGCTTAATGGATGTCTCTTCTTCATAAATGTGAAAATAGGCAAGAAAAAAGATAATAATATAAAGGTGGGCTTATTTCTGGAACAGAAGTTATATGCAGCCATTTGTTTCCTCCCAGCTAAGACAGTACTTGTTTAATTGGAAGGAAAAACGTCATAACATGGCTAACTGGCTGCTGCTACTGAAGTCTGTGCCAGAACTGTCAGGGTGGTGCTGCTTGTGGGGTGGTGTTTCCACTTTCTCATGGATTCAACCAACATGACTCTAACATAAATAAAGACCAGGGAACAAGGTCCATCCCCTTAGCTATGGTTTACCCAAACCTCCTGCTGAAGGCAGTGAACTCTTGAAAAAGGTGGAGATTGCAGGATGGTGAGGTGTGAAGCCCTTGATCTGCCAAGGGCATGTTTATACTTTGAAATAGGCCAGGGATGTTTGCGTGTAAGTTCCTTCCCTATTCTAAAAGGTGGATCAATCTAAGTGCTTCCTGAACGGCAAAGTTCTAGTTCAAACAGACCAACAAACAAAGAAGCTGATGTGTTCCAAGCTAGCATTAATGTCTATTTGCCTGAGTTGGTCCATGCCTTGTGGGAGCTGTAGTTCAGGGCTGGTAACCCTTGCAGTGCAGCCTCTTCCCATGTCAAACAGCTGTGGTGCATCAGCCTCATATTCTGTTTTGTGCTGATTTCACTTGATCAAAAGTTCTCCTGAAAGCTACTGGTTCCTACAGAAAGCTTTCAGAATTTGTCAAAACCGTTTTCCAACAAGGAAATGTTTGCCTTAAATTTTTTGGCCAATGTTATTTTCAGGCTGGCAGGGACAGCACAACAGATCAGTTAGGGGAAACACTGAACCAGAAAAAGTGTTTAAATTATGGTGGTGGCTTCTCTTATACAGAGCTTTCCCTAGTTTAAAGCTCATGTGTGAACTAATGATTAATCACAGATGCAAAAAAGACTTCGTGCTTTGACAGCACCTTTCCTAAAGGATGTTCTCAAAGCAGTCTGTACAGAATTAGTTCCCTCATAATTTCCCCACATACTTTGCAGATGATGTTGCTGAGGTGCAAAAACACCACTCAAGACTGTGCAGAAGTCTGTGGCAAGGATAAAATCCAGGTTTCCTGAATGTCAGATTTGTCTGAAGGTTCCTTCTCTTTGCTGGCTGCAGCAAAAGAGAGTAAGTTTGAAGTCAAAGTGCAGAAAGAAGGAATAAATTCCAAGATACAGCTTTTGTATCTTCATGCTCCTCAGACACTCTTCACACTTAAGGGTGTAACCGTTTTGTGACTGAACTTACAGCACAGCTATAAAAGCTTGGGGCTAACCAAGGCTAATTTTAAACCACCCTTCATTATCTCTGTCATTTGTAGGGCAAGTTTTAGAAGGTGGTATTTTTATTTGATAGAAGGAGCTGATACAGCTCTGTTGTCAACAACTAGCTTGGCCAGAAACAATTCATCATTATAATTACCTGCCTCAGGACTCCTTTTTGACTTGCTTTGCCTTTCTGGCTAACGAGATGCGTTACCTCAGCACAGCTTTATAACAGGCCTGCTGTTGATTTACTGTTGCTTGAGGCTAGACAATTCCTGCCTGACAGCAGTTCCTAAGCTTTGCCTGTAAAACTTGTATGGCAGCCAAACCACACATTTGCACAAGGAAAACAGGCAAACATGCACAGAAATGGATAGGATAAAACTGCTGCTGGTCCTGCTTAGAATGGTGCCTAGAGGACACGGTCTTCTCTAGCTACTGCTATGGGGAGGGAGAAGGCTTTACATATAGGACAACCTCATATCAAAACCCTTCAATGTCCTTAAAACTGCCAAAATGCACAGCTTGCTAACCAGCTGTTTTTGCTGATGGAAGAAGGCAGAGCGGCTCACTGAAGCCATTGGGGCAGGTGTCACAAGTCTGGGAAAAGAGATTCATCATTCTGGAAGTCAATGCAAAGATTCCCAAAATCAAATCTTCAAGATTTGCAGCTTTCCTTAATACTAAGGATTTGTTCTACTGATGCCTGGAGGAGGAGGATTTGGAGGACAGACTGTTTTCTTAGACAAAGGAGACGAGTACGAAAGTGCTTCCCCTTAATTAGGCTTTTCTTTCACAAAGGCATTAGCAGATAGCTGCAGCTGTAGCAGTAAAAAGCAGTTTTGCAAGGTTAGGATGATAAAGAATGGAGTAAGTTTTACCTCCGACTCCTCCCTTACTAATAATCCTACAGTTGTCTCGACTACCATGGTTTCAATCCCAATGGGCTCTTTTTAGTGTAGAACTGAGCAATTCCAAGGGACGAGAGACATGTCTGCCTCTGATTAAAGCAGGACCCTGCCATGAGGTTTGCCATCTAGCAAGCCTGCCACTAATAAACAGTGAATACTGCAACTTGGGGCTTTTGGACTAAATAGATTTAAAGTCAGAATAAAAGCGATCCTATCCTAAGTAACAAGAATTGGCTAGTGCTAAGCAGGTTGATAGCTACTTTGCCGAGGGTAAAATGCTTTATAAATGTGCATGTTTAGTTTATTCTACGGCTGGCAGTGTAGCCATTTGTTTTTATGCAGCATAGCTGACCTTTCATAGGTTGCAAGGAATTAAATGAAACAAGTTATAGGTCAGCCAAATAGATAGTCTTAATTTTCTAAAGAAGGTGACTTGAATTCAAAAAACACATATTCAAAACTTGCTGAAAAATTTCTAGGCAGAAACTTGGAGAAAACAGGTGCTTTAGTACCTCTGATTTTTGCATCTCAACAAGAAGCTTGCACTTAAATTAAAACAGATTTCAGTTTCTCAGTGTATCTAGGGTTTTAACCCAGTCCCTGTAGCAACCAGGTTTATGCAGAATGTCCTATTAGTTTCAGTGGAGCTGGAGAGGGTGGGAGGAGGGAGAAGAGACTTTGCGTGTAGTTGGAGAATTTTTTCCTTTCAGGCTTACACTGTGCAGAGTACACACACTTGCATTATGCTAAGTAAACTATGCTAATGGTCATTTAGGCAGGTCAGGTCCTAAAATTAAAGTATATAGCACTTATTCCAAGCTAGTATCTTGGGCTACCCAACAGACTTCAGTGCAGCTCCTGTGGCCTGAGCCGGCTAGTTGAGGCATCTCTGAACAGCACTGTAATGTTTCATGCAGACATACACTAAAACGCGATCTCTTCCGTGCTCTCCCATCAATAGGCTGTTTACCAGGTGTTCACTAACTACCTTGGACGGTATCTAAATGCTACTGCGGATACATAAACTGTACTGCTCCTGAAAAAGATTTCACTATATCTAGTCTATAGAAAAAGAAAGAAAGAAAAGATGTAAGATTTCCCAAGAAAACCCACATAATTGCTTCAACAAAGATCCTATCTCTACCTGTGCAGTAAGTGCAATTTTCTCATTTTATCTTCCTGCATGCCCTACAAAGCTTAATTGTAGAAAAACTGAGCAAACCAACCTCTTTATAACTTGACTTGGAATGATTTCACAGGTCTTTTTTTCTTGCTCAGAAGGAAAAAAATCCATTTATTCTTACCAAGGAAAGCAAAATTATAACAAGGAAATAAAAGCGTTAGAAGATGTCTTCCAAAGGCCTGATATGAAAAAGGCTGAGCTGGGGGTGAGGCGGGGGAAAAACCTGAAACAGACTGTCTTGCCAACCTAAATTAGGAGATGAAAGTTTAAACCAGCCAGAAACTTCCCGACAGAGACATCATCTGCTCACGTAACTTGGATATAAATACTATGCTTTAAGCTCTAAAGGTAAGGAGGATGCTAATAGCTGGAGCTGTTGAGCTGGGAATGGAGGGACTGTAGGAACTTGTTTTGACTTAGCAATAAGGGGTCTGGAAGTCTAGTAGAATCTCCTTCCTCCCTCAGGTACCTTCCTTAACCCTTTTCAGCCACCAAGACACTGTGTGTCACCAGGGTACATGGCAGGTACCCTGTGAAGGTAAAATGAGGGAGGGAGTGACAGGAGATGGGGAGAGCCTGAGAGGGACAGCAGGAATAAGGGGGGACCCACATAACACAACGCCTCTCACTGAAGCCTTGGGAGCTCTCAGCTGCTGCAGTAATGGCTGCATCATGGAGCTGTTGAAGCTCCCACTTTCAATCACAAAATTTATCTGTAGATAAACATCAAGTGCACCCTTATAAGCTTTAGGTTCGGTATTAACACATCCCTCATCATCATCCTCTTGCTCCCTCACTCTTCCAAGCATGGCCCTTGTCTCATCAATCATTGCTTTCCTCTTTGTAGTTTAGACCCACTGGGACTACTCCAGCAAGGCAATACATCATTTTTAATTACTTGGGCAGATGATGTAACTGTTCATTAATTTGTGGGAGAGTTAATCTTACTGCAGCAGCTCTCTTTTAAGCATGTAATGCAAGAATGCCATAGACCAGATGTGCCTCAGCCTCCCTGGGGAGCCTGTGAAGACACAAGATCACATACTTCCCCTCACCTTTAGCAGCTGCGGTAGCACAGCTCCAAAATGCTCTACTGTGTATCTCAGTTGCGAATTAAGCAAGCTGTTAAGAACTGTGCCTTTCTTTTCCACCCATAGCAGTAAAGTTACTGCTATAACTTTATATAGTTTATGTATATATTTATCCTTCCTATATCTTAAGTCCACAGGCTATCACTAGACATTAAATACTTCACTGGTGGTCAGCACAAGTGGCCTACTTTGGAGCTATGACATGAAAGAAAATGCACACACCTTGTTAGTCAGAGCTGGACCGTCAACGCATCTCTGCGTGGAGGGTGGCACCTGGTAAATATCTTGTCCCACTAGGCCGTGACCAGTGGGTATTTGGTAAATTCCCTGATTCAGATGGGAAGGTGGCACCTGGTAGACAGGGTCCCGTGCTGAGGCATGTGAGCTTGGCACTTGGTAGATCTTTTGCTGGTTGAAGGATTGATGCATCAATCCTGAATTGGAGATATCTTGGCCAGAAGGACTGTCCTGTACCACTGGACCTATCAGGAGTTTCACACGGTTGCCTGGAACGATGCCTTGCCGGCCATGTAAGGAGCAAAGCCACCATCCTTCAAGACCTTCAGTGTTCTGTTCTATCACTGTCAAAATGTCGCCTTTGCGGAAGGCCAACTCTTCTGCGCATTCGGGAACATTATCATACAGGGCTCTTGCCATAAGATTCTGTGGAGAAAGAAGGGCAAGAAAAGCAAATGAACAAACAAGCTAGAATTTTTCTAACACTTCAAGCACATTCTAGGTGGAGAGAAGTAAGAACTGAATTTGAGAGAGAAGTGTGCAGGAGATCAAAATAACATGGAAAATAATGCAGCACAGGTTTCCTCTGTCCCAGGTTGGAGAAATGAGAGGCTTATGTATTAGCAACACTGCCAGTGAGAACTTTTCCAGTAATGCTGGGGTCAGATATAAGCTCTTTCTATGGTCTACTCACCTGAACAGACAGGAAGTCAGGGGAGCTCTGCTCTTGGCATTAAGATGCTCTTCCTGTGCATGGGGGCTTGTACCTTCATCTCTTGACATTGATTTCCCTATAAACGTGCTCTGTGTACTGCTACAGCTAGCTAGCTGATATTTAAAATAAAACTTGAACGGGACATAATCCAGAGCAGTTGTTTCCAAATATTTTTACATTTGCAGGGTCCCAAAAGACCTTCCACCAGAGGTGCACATTCCATTAGTGTAAGGATAGCAGGCTGGCTTTTCAAGGAGCCTGCAGGTGGCAACTAAGAAGTCAGGGATGTGTAGACCACCTGGTGAGGAAAAAATGGCCTAAAATACAAATTGACAAAATGTCACAGTTCTTGAACTATGATGCTAATGTTGGTATGTAGTTCTGTGCCTTCTCATTCTTTCTGTAAAATTCCTTGGTGGCACAGTGCAGCATAGCACTAGTTTAATAGGTAAAAAGCTTCCTCCCCCCACTGCCTCAAAATCACCACTACCAACAAAAAAAAAAACAACCTCAAAGGACAAGGTTTGTCAGAGTCACGCTCTCTGTAGAAAGACTTACTGAAAAAATAATGTGCTGTGACCCCAGCTGGAGTCATGCCTTTGCCATGGGGAAAGCTGTACCAATCTATCTGTCCTTATGTCAAAGAGCATAAGAATTTAGGTACCAAACATTACCTTAGAGTGCGTCTATGTGTAACTTGGGAGGAGTCTAAGGGCAGCCAAGCAGTGTCTTTGACCTGTGTCATATTTATATGCATTTTGCTTGATCATGTCAAATGGAGCAGTAACATTAATACGGGGAACTTCACATAGGTCTACTCCCAGGCACTTGCCTAGTGCTTCAAGCAGGCTTTGTGACTTGCCCTGACTTCTGTTTTGTTGTGGCTATGCTACCAGCAGTACCTCTGCTAAGAAGTTTTAAGCCAACTCTGAGTCAGTGTAAGATTGTGGTCTGTGAGGTACGGATGTGTTACCAGTAAGTGCCATCTCCTCTCAGGGAATGAACCAGCTCCCTTCCCTCTTTCTTTGCAGGCCTGTATGGCACATCCAGTTCTGAATAATCGGCCAAGCTTAGGTATTCAATGGAAAGTAGGCAGGCTGTCTGTACTGACATTCTTGGACCCCTCACAAAGGCTGTGAACGTTTAATTTCTTGGCTCTGGTGATAATTTCCAAATGCATTGGCAACAACTGCTCCATGCCTGCCTGCTTTCTGGTGAAGGCAGTCAGCAGAGATGATTATAAACTAATTGTAAGCACTTGAAAAAATATAGGGAGCCCTGGATCTGGAGCATTCTAGCTGAAGTATCTGGGTGCAGTACACAAATTGAAGTGGTGCTAATCCACTGTAAGAGAGGATATGCAGCTGCTGTCTTGAAGATTTATCTTCCCTCTGTTAAAGGCATAGTGTCAAGTACAGTCTAGTGTTTTTAGCTGTCATATTTACCCTCTTTCCTGGACATACCAAAACTTTCTATTATCCCCCACTTGTTATATCTTTCCCCATGACACACACTGATGTTTTCCCATCATCTCTGTGCTTCATCAAGACAGCAGACTTCCATTTGACCTTGCTCAGCTCAACTTTTCTTAAGTGTAGTACATGGCCCAGAGGTTGTATAAAGTACTGACTGGTGGATGGAGAAAGGGTAAGCTCAGATGTCACATAAAAGGCAGATGAATATGCTTTTCCCAAGATGTATAGTGTTGGAATGGGGTGCATGAGATCAGTTTTCTCTTCCCTGAATGGGGGATCAGCTTTCAAATGTATGAGAAGCACTGGCTTTGCCTTTCATCAGCATCATTAGTGAGGTCAGTATAAATTAAGCTTTGGCTTGGAAAAGCAGGACTGCCATTTTGAACTCCCATGTAAACAGCAGCATGGGGTCCCAGCATTCTCTCTGATGTACATCTACTCAGCTCATCAGTCAGCAACACTAAGAAATGCTTCTGGAGATAAAGCAGGGAGCAATTTTGTCTATACCTTGGCAGAACTGTAAAACCATTCTATAGCATGGTCAAAGCCAGTGGTGTCTTCCTGAACACTACATGCTCTTGCTGTGTTGACCTGGCTGCTCAGCTGAGTCCAAGGAGCTTAGAAAAAAAAAAGCTCCTGCCTAGTCTGTGAATATTCAAGTTAATCTCTTATCTTTCTACATTACTTCCTAGTGTGTCTTTCACAGGAGAAGTCTACTAATGTGACTAGCTCAGCCTGTGCAACTATTTAAAGGAGGCTTTCACAGAGGATATTGTTTAAAGAAGGAGGAAGATTGCAAGGGGGGCACAAAACAAGCAGGCTAAATCAATGATACATGCTTATTCTTCCATGCTTTGGTGATTAATGTTATTTGAAAAGCCTGATTAGCTTCTACAGCAAAGCAATTCTCAGAACAAAGCAGGAGTGGTGGTAGAATTAGAGCAGATAAAAGTTCCCATGTGAATTTTTTTCCAGTTGCTCATTATCTCTGTCCCAGTGACCTTCTCGCCACCTGGCCTGCAGCATGTTAATACTTTCTGGATGTGCTTCAAGAACTTCTTTGCTGCAAACAGCTTCAGATTCTCGTTGTCAGTGTTAACTCAGGCACAAGTATGTGAATTATACTAATTAGTTGCCACTTGTTTCACACCAATTTCCCCAAGGCCTTTTAAATAGCCCAGAGCCATGCCACCAGCATCAGTCACTGATGGAGCAGTGAAGCAGGCAAAAATATTCCTCCAAATAAGCACTGGGACCAGAAAGACTAAGCCTGTTGCTTGTTGCCAGCAACAGAGGCACTGTTCCTGCTAAGCAAACCTTCCGTGTTTTGAGCATTTCCCTGACTTCATTCCTCCTTCATAGGATTTCTTAATATGAGCTTCAGGAACAGTGTCACAGTTTGCTTTCATTAGTCAGCAGAGTCAGTCTTGAGGAAAAAATGAACTTGTCACCACAGATGGTCATCAGGAAAGCTTTTGATCATCACAGAGGAACCTTTAACGTGCTGTGGTGATCAAAATGGTAGTCTCTACTTTTCCACACACAGAAAGAAGTCCTGGTCAAAGATACCCCTCAAGATTTGTGGACTTTATCTGGATTGATTGGACAAATTTGAGTAACTTTTGGATACTGTGGGCATTGTAGCTCACATCTTGCAACAATCCCTCTCATTGGTCTTATCAGCTGGGGAGGGTTAGCTGGAATTAATTGGACTTGCTCTTGGAGGCATGGATCTGTCACTCATCTGCCTGCAAAATAGGCACCAAATAAGAACTAACATCTGATAATGAGAAGGCAAAGGCACAGCAGTGACCTTTTTGTATTACTAAGTGCCAAAAAACCCTTGTTCATTTCCTAAACAAATTGGCAATAGAGAAAGGGCTGGTGAGAAACTTGTCTTGGAGCTTGTTTTGGCAACTGGCAAATTGCACAGAAGTCCCTTTATATTTCTAATACAAAGAGGGGAAAAAAAGGAGGGCAACAGATTCAGACCTACAAATTCAAGTTCTGTAATGGCAGGGGAGAAATGATCTGATCCTAGACAGGGAAAACATTTTGGTTTGCCATAGAAATCAGCTGTGCTTCATAAAATGACCATACTGGCAACTACCACCTTCTTTTAATAAGATTTAGGATGGAAGTCTCTGTTGCTCTCATTTGGTCCAGTTAAATTAACTACATGATAGGTGCAGTGGTGCTTTCCTCAAAATTTGAAAGTACTGGTGGTCTATGTACAGCTCCATTTTCCTGAGCCTGCTATGTTACAGCAGCCATGTTTCAGTTAATGAGTGCTTCTCTACAACTAATGGTTGACTGTTAAGATTCAGTTCAGCTTTTGTATCCTCAAGTCTTGCTAGCAATACTGGGATGTTTGAAAGTCGAAGCCAGGGTCAGGGCCCCACTGTGTTAACACTCCATACAGGCAAAATAAAAAAAAAAAACCACCCCAAACCATTTGTTCTCAAGCAGCTTAAATTCCTCTTAACCTTGGACTCTTGAGTGCAGCAGAAAGCATCTTCTGTAAAATCACTGAAAAAAGGAAGTTTTTCAGTCTTCTGTTAAATAAAGTGCTATCCCAGTCATCAGCAGGTCAAAGTGAAAGGGAGCCTGACCCTAATGACTGCTACCTGGGGATTTTAGCTGGAACGTGCTGCAGGAAAAGGCTCAGCAGACTTTGTTGATGCCTTGTGACAGAAACTCTGTCTAAAAGAACTAAAACTGAAATGGATACTCCCTAGATTAAATGCAGATTACAGTGCCTCTGGTCCCAACTTTCTACAATGTTTGAGACAAAAGCACAGCTTTCAAGCTCTCTCTAGGTAAAGTAAACCTGGGATTTGAAACTTCTATCTGAATCTTCCTTTAATGCCAGTTGTATGTCCATTAGATAAACCCTGGATAGGTGCAATTCATATTCTCTGCACACCTTAGATTTTTCTCTTTTGCATTCAGGATGCGTGTCCTAGTAAAACCTGACTGAGAGCAAAAGATGCTGCCCTGAAAGCTGTCAGCCGTTCTACTTGCAGAACCTGAAGAAAAAAAATAAGACTCTGTAAACTATTTTTCCTCTCAGATGCTGAAGGGATTACAGGCCAGATTCAGATTCATAAAAGAGGTCTATTACAGAACAGTCAAAGGTGTCTCATCTCTCCTTAACTGACTGCAACTGATAGTTAACATGCCTGCAGCTGAATAAAGATGCATGAAAATACTTTGGAAAAACATAATTTGTTTTGGTTGGCCTGATAGAATTCTGTAATTTGTGACTTGGGAGGATGAAAAGGCTGTTTGATGAGGCTGAGTGGCAGAAGAGGTAAGAATTAGAGAGTCGTGGAAACATCTACTCTTTCTGTTAGAGTGAACACATCCAGTGACGTGGGTAACAAGAGCGTGTGAGATGCCCACAGCCATGGAAGCAAACACAGGAATAATAAATGACATGCTATGAGATTAAATACAATGGACTCTTTAAGGGCTGAGTGTCGCGGTGCCAAGCTCCTAGTGCAGGGCTGCTGACTCAACTCCTCAGCCAGCTCTGCAATGAATGAACACTCGAGGAAAATGTTCAACCAACCGTAAGCTCGAAGAATTTCAGTCGCTTCCCTCAGAGGTGCAATATGAGGATGTTCTAGAGCACACAGGCTTGTGGATACTGATCCCTCCTCTGTGCTTGGCTGGTGGGGTGTGTTCTTTCATTCTGATTTGTCTTACTTTTAAATATTGCTTCCTATGTGTGGAGTTTATGTGAAAATAGAACCAGGGAAATCACCTCTGCCCTTAAACTGAAAAAGGGTGTGACCCCTTTTTTTCTATTATTGGACAACTGTGTCTTAAAATGCAAAACGGCTTCTCTTCTATGTTTAGCTAGCTTAGGAGAAGGAAGGAAGAGAGGAACAAAGGAAGGAAAGGTGGGGGGAGACAACCCAAAGGAGTGTCTATGCAAACAAGTAGCTTTACTTTAGTTGGATTTCTTTTAATTGTATATTGCATAATATTTTTAATAGCAATTCCACTCTCTCCTTTTGGTTTTCATTACCTCTTGTTTCTACTTTAGGTTTCTTTAAAATGAATCAATACCATTCCAAAGTAGGCTTAAGCATTTACATACCCTTGTGGTTGTAATAGGCCTAACTGTAACGATTTGCCTATGGTACTGAAGAATGGATCTGAAAATCCAGTAAAGAGTTGAGTTTTCTTTTGAGAGAAAGAGTTTGACTACAAGCAGTACTGGTAGAAGAGAGGAAAATACGTGCTCTGTTGTGCTTTCTGACAGAAGGGCTTCAGTGCAAGAGTCATTTGACAGTTTCACTTTGGTGCTTTTTAGCTCCCATCTCCTTTTCTGTTTCTCACTGTCCCTGCCCCTGAAATAAAGAATTGATTGTGCTGTGTTTGCAAGGAAAGAAACTATTGAGGCACAGCAGGTAACAGGTCTATCTATAATAAGCAATTTTTTGTGAAGGCTACTTAATACAAGTTGACAGAGGTCTCTGAATGAGCCATTCAGCCTTGAAAAATGTCTGTTGCTTGTCTCCTCAAACCTGGAAAAAGGCAGTGTGAACAGCAAAGGCACTATCTAGTACACACAAAGCTGCACTGGTATGTTCTTAGACATATCCCCGTGGGCACTGACATGGGGAATGGACTGCGAAATGGCACCTTGCTGCTTGGCTGTAAGAGCCCCCTTATGTGTGCAGACCTGTAACAGCTAATCGCCAGCAACTAGCTGTGTGCAGGTACTTACTTTTTATCTTAAGTCAATAGCTACATAGAGGAGGCAGGAAGTGCTACCACAACATGCATGAAAGAGCTTGCTGCACTACCAGGGAGGGTGTTGCAGTTACCACAACTTCAGCAAGAGGACTCTGAAAGGCCCTTAGCATCTAGTTCAGGCTATGGGTCTGCCTGCTGGCTCTGGGAACTGAGAGCTTCCTTGGCTCACAGCTAATGACAAAAGAGGGAGCCTGGTTGCAAATGCTCAGCATAGTAATGTTTCAGTTGACTCTTACAGGCAAAGCCCACAATTCCACTTTTTAGGGACTCTCTTGCTTTCTTCCACCAAAAAACAAGTTTTGTTTTAGTGCAGACACTTTTCTGGTCAAGTTTTGCTAGCCCAAATAATTACAAGTCCTGCTGGATGTTAATTAAGGCAGTTTTCCACACACAGATTTGGAAGGCTGATTCTACAGCTAATGAGAGAGTGAGCTATGAGGTTAATAGCCTGAGCAGAGCTGTAAGGAGGACATACCTTCATCCACCCTAAGTATCCTTGCAGTCTCGTCCCATGCATATCTGGAACAGAGGCTGTCAGTCATGCTAAAGTACGCCAAGTTGCCTAGAGGTTGTGATGTAGAAAACCTTGGGTCTGCCGGGGAGAACGGCAAGTGTCTCATTTCGGTGTTCCACTGAGCTGTCCCAGCCCCTCTGTCTGGCCTGAGAGGCCTGAATTTCAGCATTTGTTCTGGGTGGGTTGTTTTGGGGTTTTTTTGGGTTTGGTTTTTTTTGTAGCATGACCAGTTACACAGAAAGTTAAGGATGAAAAATGGGAATGTCCCCTCCTTACAGGATCACACTTGGATAAGCCAAAATAGGCATTATGGCTGTCATGTTCTGCATATATTCACTGTCAGTTTTTGCAGGCACAATACTCTACCCAGCAGGGATGACAGGCAGGCAGCAAGCAGACCAAGTAGGGCCCAGGCACTTCACACACTTGCTCAAGATGCTGATGTGGTCCATCAGTTCACCCAGGACTGGGTTTCAAATGTAATGTGAACACGCGAGAGACTGCAGGCTCTCTGGTCTGAGAACATTTTTTTGTTTCAGCATAGCTGTTCCATTTTAAGCAAATAGGAAATATCTGTGTATCCTTTTTTTTTTTTGTAGGTAGTTGGCAAAGTACTTTGCAAAACTGAGGCACAGTGGTGAACCTGCAACTTGGGAAGGAATCCAAAAGCAGGAATTAGGAGGGTAGAAAAGGTGGGGGGGAGAAGTATAAAAGGAAAAATGCAAAAATGAAGGTTAGAGCAAGAGATCCTAACTGAAGCTTTGGCCTATGTGAATAAAATACTTCATTGTTCCGCACTGAGTGCACCAGCTTATTGCTGTGCCCGATATTTCAAACTGGACAAGTGAGTTGAAAAGAAAGTTTTCTAGTTCTATATCTATTAAAAGCAATAAAATGGTAACTCTACATTGGCTAGAAGGACAATAAGCCAGGCTTTGTTTGTTTGTTTGGATGATATTCTTTGGTCTCTTGATTGAGTTTTGGCTTGGCTGGATTTATTTTATTTTAGTTAGAGGGGATGTGAGGTGTGAGGGTGCTGCTCTGCTTTCCTGGGCATTACAAAGGTAGTCATAAAATATGATTTGAGGTCAGATGTTAAATAAGTAGTTGATTTACCCCTTCTGTTTCTGATGCAGTGAAGGGTGGATGTATTGTGTCACAAACACCATTTGAATTGCACAAAACCTCTGAGGCACTCAGCGAGCACTAGGGGAGTTTAACAAAAGTGGCAACTCCCTTTTACTACATAGCAACCTTCTGTTTGGAGTCTGTGCAGTGAGACGTAACAGGTCATAGCCATGCTAAAAAAGGGCATATCTGAGGTAATACTCTTTTGCTTAGCCCTGGGAATACCCCTGAGGTTAATGCACGTTGCTCCTGTGTTGTCAGACCACCCACCCTGTTCTGGAGCGATCATAGAAGGCAGATACTGTTAGTGACAGTAACATTTACAGTGAAGCAGAGCAGGGATCCACTGATGACATATCCTGATCTTATTCCCCTGCCCTTTGAGTTTCTGGGGTATTACAGGAGTACTGAAATACCATTTTCTTTGCTCTTTCTGGGAATGCAAACCACATCCCCTGACTTACCTTCAAGACCTATTAATATTTTGGGAAATTCCACCACACCTAACTCACAAAGTTTTTTGTATGTTTTACCCTCGTAACTAGTTTCCTTTCCCCCCCCACCCAAGGAAGGGTGTGATCTAGTTCCATGACTTTAAAAGGCCTTTTCAAATCAGTCTGAGGGCTGTGTGCCTTCTGTGACATCAACAGGGGGGGAAAAAAAAAAGGAAAAAATAAAGCATGCAAACAATAGCCTTAGAGTAAATATGATCTCACTGTGATTAAGCCACAGTACATCAAAATCAAAAAGCAGATGGAAAACCTAACCTCTTTCCCTCAGGCAAGCAATTAAAAACTTAATGAAAGAAGATCGGATGTTGAATGCTTAAGAATTGAAGGAGCAGAGCAGAAAGGAAAAAAAGATGGAAAGAAAGAATCCCGAAACGTGTGTTTTGAGTTCTCAGTTTTCCATTTTCTGGCATTTGCGAGCAGTCTTCTCCCAGACAAAGTTTCCTTAAAAAAACCCCTCCTCCTCCCAAATTTAACCCTTCTCTGTGCACTCCGGTGAAAAAAAATCACAACTCAATTGTCAAGAAACCATAGCTGTGTAGAAATAGGACCTCAATATTGTCACCAACTTATTCCTGTCTGATGTCTTCAGCTTTGGAAAGTATGAATTTTTTTTTTTTTAACCTAGAAATTAGCTGAGCTGGGACATGCTATTCTTCCCCCAAGTTCCCCCCGCCCCCCCCCGCCCCCATCACTTCAGTGTGACCAGGGATACTACACAGCAGCCACAACTTGGGATGCCCTGAGAGTCCAGCTTACTGAAGAAAAACAAGCTTGGGAACTCATGTTTCCAGGCTCCTGCCAGCCCTCAGCAGGCTGGTGGGGGGACAGGCTGCAAGCTGCCTGTGAAGCAGACACTTCCAGGGGAGCAGGGCCTGACTGGCAGATGAGACTTGCCAGGTTTGATCAGGGTCTTCTCCATACCCCAGGGCAGTGGCCAAAAGTCAACAAGCCTCCCAGAACAGCTTGATTTTGGCAAGCTGATGCTTTTCTAGGGAAGCATACCCCTGGAGAAGGGAGAGGGAGAGTGTGTGGGTGCGTTTTAACCAGTTATAGTTACTATGCTTAGTCTCGGATTGAAGTATAACTTTAACTGTATTCTTGATCGCGTGAGAGATTGGTTTGTGCCATTTCTGGGCTGCAAACAAGATAAGCAGTACAAGCAGGGAGAGAGGAAAAAAAGATAGATATCTGCTTGTAAACTAGACCCTTCTGTAACAGTAAAAATTGGTTTATTACCCTAGGCATTTTAACTGGATGTAAAGTCCATAGGACAAGGGTATTCATGACCCTACCTACTGCAAGCTGTATGTTAAACAGAATGCACACTTCCAGTTGTTTTGTACTCTTAACCCTTTGCATCAAAAAATTCCTTTGAAAGGGAATCACTGAATTTTCATGGTCTGTATTTTCCTCTCCCTGCCCTCCACTAAGCAGAACATTAACTGGAGGAATTGAGACTTACTCCCTAGGATCCTTCAGCATTTTCTAAAATTTGTTGTCACCAAATGATTCACAGTATTGCTCCTGCTAAAAATGTCAACCTTGCTGTGAATGAGGCCTGCCTAAGAAAGGGCTTCTGATGTGCTGACTGCATTCCTGTAGAGTAAATCCATTCTTATTACTCTTCCTTTTCCGGGCAGGCTAATCCACTCTGACTGTGAATGAAGTGTTTTTAAAACAAACACAAAAATAGAAAGACGAGAATGGGCCTCATCCCTATAGAGAAAAATAGACACAATTTTTGTAATGCTATGAACTTCTGTTTCTAGGACTGCAAACTATAGCTTTAGCAGTCCTACTTCTTGTCGAACACAAGCTACATCCAAATCTACTGTGGAAAAATGACCTCCTCAAAATTAGAGACAGTTTCCACTACTGTAATGTCTAGACCAAAAGGCAAAAGAGAAAGGTCTGCCAAGAGCAGCCTGTGATGGACAGGTGGCAATATTCAAGGGCTGTACTCTTAGCTGCTATAAAGTGACCGAGCTTCACTGAGTTGTAGTGAAGAGAAGTTCCAAGAGTTGCAGCCATTTACAGGCAGCAAGGAGTACCTCTAATTGCAGCTTTACTCAGCGGTAGCCTGACTTAACAAATATTGCTGAATACATGCCATAAATATTCTTTTGTAGTACAGTCCCAGAGGACTGTCTGATCAGTCCTACTGAAGACCTAGCATAAAGCATCTTTCAGCAGTCAGAGTACTGTTGTAACAGGTCAATGTCCATTGCTTTCATGGACGCTCACTGAGCATGTATTACATAAAGAAGCATCTTGAAAAGTGACTTGCACATTTATGATTCCAAACATCACTAAATGTGGACTTCAGTTTCTCAAGAAGTTCAGCTACTTGTGTCCATCAAGTGCAAATAGGAACAGTAGAAAATACGGGTTCTCCACCATTGCTGCAGCTAAGGCAGGCACCCGTGCATGCTCCTAAGTGCTTATGTTGCTTTAAAAATTAAATTGAACTCTAGATCTTAGAGACAGGTGGTTTCCTAACTGCTGTTGGTATGAATGGGATTTAAGTACTTAAGTGTCTGCAATAAGCTAGTCTAAAGAAAATAATCAAAAGTACCTTTACCTAGGCCCCTAAGTGACCTGAGCCCATCTATTGTACGCAATTCATTCCCATGGCCCTAACATCCTTGATAACAGCAATATGACAAGGAGCCCTATGCTCCAGTCATGTTTGTCTACTCTTTGTATGCACAGACGCACGAGGCTGTTTGCTATTTCCAGATACTGAGGGGATGTCCTCTTCTCCTGCACTTCTGTGCAAGAGCAGGACCTCATGCTTGGCTGAGGACTACCATGACCGCAAGCTCTTTGTGAGAAGACACGCAGGTTTCTTGTCTCCTACCATTTCTAAAGTTGGGCAAAGTAGCCAGATGGTACACCCATTCCAGTAGTGGTGCATGGAGGTGTGTGCGACTCAGGACAATTGCCTCATTTGAATTTTTACTCAGGTTTACTAGACACACCTGGCCTTGCTGCAATGACTCTGGTATTTGTAATGGAGCACAGGCAGTTCAGGAATATAAACTTCTCCTGAGCCACCACACGTAGGAGTTCAATGTTCAGTGATAAGATATCAGTGCAAGTACAATCTTTTGTAACCCTGCTTGTTGCTGTGCTTGATCATAAGATTCCAAAGGTGAGTTTGTACGTGGTCTTATAAATTGTGGTCCAACACTTAACAAGTTCACAATAATACTTCGTGAGAATTCTCCAAAGGTTTGACTTTATTCTGCAAAATGGTGGTTATCAGCTTAGAAGGGTGCAGAACTCTCCTGAAATGCACTTTTAATTTTTCCTTTGCAGAAGATGTTTCCATGAAGTCTTACTATTAGGCAGTTCTCGTACTCTCTGATCTGGCAAGACCCCTCTGATCGGGTCTTTTGATAGTATGGCAGTGTTTGGAATGACTAATGTTGGGTCAAGGTACCTCAAGACAAACTAATAGTTTAATGTGAGTGCAACCTCTAGCAGGATCTTAAAAGCACAAGCAAAACCCCCAGATTAGTATCCAATGCCTCTTGTACTATCTAGGGCCAAACTGAATTGGAACTATCAAAAATATAAGGAAGACTGTTCATGTGGCAGTTCTGCTTCCCCACCATATACTAGAACTTCTGGACAGAGACAGATTAGACTACCCAGTTTCTTGATGAAATAGACTTACAGCTACATTAGTCATGAGCAGCTGTTAGCATAAAACCACAAATTTTAGAAATTATGAAAAAAAACCCTGCATGCTGTTAGCTGTAACGCTTTGTGATAGCTGCTCTTCTTCCTTTGAAACAAGTTCTGTAACATGCCTAAGCCTCAGCACCTCCATCTGTAAAACAGAATTAATAGCACCTTGATATCTTACCAAGTCTTTGGTAGGGCAAACAAATTATATCATGGGAGTTTCTCAAATACCCTGAGCTATTGAGGTAGTTACCTCTATTAAGTATACAAATACATACTTGACCCAAAATTGGAGGCTTGTAAGCAGTACATTAGTCTATGGGGGGGATGGGATGGGGGACACAGAGCGGCCACAGTGGGGAAGAGCGAGAATCTGAAAATGACAGTGGCCCTCCAAGTTTTGGGAAGGAGCCAGTCCTACTGCTACATCTCACTAGTGCTGCTGCTGATTTAGTCCTGACCCTGCTAGACTTCTGCCACCTCCCTCCATACATCCACAGAGGAGAGAAAAATCATGAAACTTCCATTGCAAATTCACGACGGTAACAGAGACAGCAAAAACCTGGACAGTTTTTCCCTTTGTTGGTTTGTTCCTCTAGTATTGCCTTTTACAAGGTTTTACAGTTCCTATTTATTTCTAAGTTTGATTGTCACCCTGTGATTGCTGAGATACCAAAAAAAAAAAAGAGGAAAACAAAGAGGAGTGTGAGGAATAAACAAAACAGAGAGGATTTGGTTAGTAAAATACAGGCAGTTCTTTTCCCTTGACATGGCCCGACACTTAGTCTTTCATTGCCAGGGTTACAAGCAGCTTTTCACAAGCATTTCTAGTTGGGAATATAGTATTTCTTCCTAGTGACACTATTTTGTTTGTCTTGGCATGCAAGCATTGTAATCAAGTCTATATATTACAGGACTGTGCCTCAGCACAAATGGCAGGCATTTCAAACCCTATTTACTTAGGTTTCTTCCTTGCCCAACAAATTGTCTAAAAATAGATAATCAAGACCTCATACTCTACGTCTACGTTGTCATTCCTTTTGGCTTAAATGAGGTAAGGAATGTAGTTTTCTCTTCCTCTCCCCTTTCACTAACTGTTTGGATCTTTTAGTAAACAGATAAGTCCCCCTTTCTCCTTCCCCCTCTTTTTTGTCTTGCTTGTGAACAGCCAACAAGCCACAAAAGCCTTGTTATGATAATGCCTTCTCCCTTTTGCTTCTGTCACACTTCTATTGCCTGAGATAAGGGCAGTGGAGTTGCTGGCCAGATATATCCGCTCCCATCCACGTTCTTCTCTGATCATGGTAACCCACTGCTATTTCTGTTCCTACATTGTACATTTTAGCTGTAACTTTCATCCTTGGAATTACAGTCTGGGTTTGGTTTCAGAAGGGGTTGATCCTACCTTCTGGATTACAGAATACTGGAAAGGCATCCTGTGAGGACTTGATGGGATGCAGTTTTGTGGTACACAGAGATTTAGCACAAAAGGACCCTATTGTCATCCCATGAAGAACTGGGGTATTGCCATAATACAACTGCACCCAACAGGAATTAGTTTCTGAAAGTAGCTTTTGGACAAGCAGGACTAAGAAATGCTCACAGCCAACACAGAAGTATTTGTTATGCTTAACATTTCCTATGGCTCAGTTAGAGTAACTTTTGTGTTCTCCAATATTTAATTAGTACATGAAGGGTAGAACAGGACCTAACTTGGGGTCAAATTTGTCTTTGCTTTGAACAGTCACATCTTCACTGAATTGCACACAGTGCGCAAAAGACAGAAGCATAAAGACATATATAAGGTAAAATTCTGAACTTGCTGAAATCCACAGGGGTTTTCCCCACTGGCTTTCAGAGGACTCAGACTTGTATATTATGTTGGAAGAATATTTAAAGAGTGAGATGGACAATAAAAGAAACTTAGGTGAAAGAAGAGAGGTAACAAGTTTTCAAAACCTTCACAAGCAAAAAAAGGGCAGACTGAGTAGCAGAAAGGATTTCTAGACCAGCAATGACCTTGGGTTTAGTCACACTGAAAGTGAAGCCAGGAATGATGGAGAGATGTACTCAGGGTCTCACACATGAGTCAGTTCCTCTTCTGTCCAACTATTTATACTCTAATTAAACTATAATAAGGATCTCAATCACTTCATTAAATGAGGCCTTATATTATGGACTATCACAATAAAAGTAAAGAATGGCAGGCCCCAATATAACACCAGGAGCAGTTAAATAGACCCAACTCTGCACCTGGAAGCTAAGCCACCTCTGAATGTCCCCAGGCAGGCCATAAGCATGCTCTGTTCCTTATTTTTTGTAAATGATAAAAACTACAGGACTTTTGTTTTCCTATAGAAAAATGAAAGAAAATACAAAAAAGAAAATAACAGAGACTGAACGAGCAGGTATTTTCTTTGTATGTTACTGCAGGGATAAGAAAAACATCTAAGGATGTTTGTCCTAGTTAAACAGTGTAAGTAACTACTTCACATTTCCCAGGGAAAGTAAACACCCTAGTCTGACAAGATGCTTTTTGAGGCTAAAAGCCTCAGTGATTTTTTTTTTAATGACTTGTTCTTTCTTTGTCTAGCTTTCTCTGTCTAGAATTACGTAATCACAAACCCAAACCAAAATGCTCATTCCAACCAGACAGGGCAAAGGAAACATTGGAGAGCAGGGAAGCTCTCCCCCTTTTGAGCCACCTTATCGGTCCCTATTCCTGCAGTGCCACCAGGCTACATAGGAAGCATGATCTCCTTGCAGCAGAGGAAGGATAGATGGTGACATGAGAAGTCAGGAAGCTGTGTAACTATGCAGGACCATTATTTTGCCACTGGGATACAAGTGTCACTTAGCCATGGGCAGTTGGAAAGCAGTTCATGAGCTCTGGACTAACAGTGTCACTGTTCTTCTACCCCCAAGTGCCCCCAAGTTTTGTGGTGAGAGTCACAGCTTTTCTAAGCAGGTATAAAGTCTACCTGAACTGATTTGAGAGGGAGTAGAAAAGGACAGGAGATTAATTTGATCTCAGACTTCAAATCACTCAGTTGTTTGAGATTAGAATTAAAGAAAAAAAAGCCATCAGATCCAGATCAAAATTTTCAGTCACGGAGTATCTTTGTCTATCTATATCTTATACAATTTCTTTTTCCTGGTTAACCACCATGAGACGGAGAAACTGGCAGCAGCTTTGAAAACTTAACCAAACTTTGGGAAAGTTCAGAGTTAGCAGAGATCCTAAAAGCTTGGGCTGAGCTCAGGGATATATGGAAAAGCATGAGAATCTGTGTACATTTACCTAGGTATCACTTGTACTATTGTTCTGCCCACATTTAAGCCTTATACAATGTTATAGCATCAGGGCTCTTTTACACTACGCTGCCTACATTCAGTAAGAAGATGGGACTTCACTTCCAAAGCAAGTCAGTCTCTAAGTCAGTATATAACGTGTGACAATTGGAAATCACCTTTTTATTGATGCTGAAGTTATTTTTGGCAGAGGAAGGAAAGTTTTTCCTTCCCTCCCCCCTTTTTTTCCAATCACACAAGATTACGGTATGTCTGTACAGTAATCTAATGCCCTGTGGGCAATTCAGTACCTCGCCCAGACGTTTTTAAGTAGAGTAATATTAGGATGAAAGCCTCCACATTCATGCCTTCTGAAAAAAACTTCTGGTAAAAGGTTAAGCTAAACCCACTTATTTTATTTAACAGGGAAAAGGGGATAGGCTACCCCTTTTTTTTAAATATACGGTTGTATTTTATTTTATTTTTTCCCTTGCTTCTGACCCATGAAACACACCGCCCTGAAAAACTGCGCTGTGACAACGAGACGTTCGCAAAGGGCTGGAAAACGCGTGCGTTACACCTCGGGGAGAAGCAGCGATACCTGTCCCGAACCGCTGCTGGGCATCACGTACAAACCCGCCTTTCCCGAGCCACCGGGCCCGCACCGCTAGCCAGCGCCGGCGTAAGCGGGAGAGCCGCCGGGCAGCCGCGGGGTGGGGGGGAAGCCCCTTCTACCCCCACGGCGAGCACCCCGGCTTGCTCCCCTTCGCTGCCTCCTCGCTTCCCCCGGCACCTCCCCTGGGGGCTCTGTGCCTCGGCGCCGGAGCAGGTGAGGGGAAGCTCGGCCGCCCCCACTCTGGGCCAACGGCTGTACCCGCTCGCCCCGGGGGGTGCTGAGGGGAGTCGCGAGCCGGCCGCCGCCTGCCTCCTGTCAGGGCTGCGGCCCCGCGGCCAGGGCCGCCCGGGAAGCCCCCGACAAGCCCGTCAGACTTTAACCGCCCGCCCCGGCCCCGGCCCCGGCCCCGGCCCCGGCCCCGGCCCCAGCCCCAGCCCCAGGACGGCGCCCGCCGCCGGCTCACCTTGTACTTCATGGCTGCGGAGCGCTGAGGGGGCCGGAGCAGCTACACCACCTCCCGCCGCATCGCCGCCGCCTGTCCGCTCGCCGCCGCCTGCCCGCGCCCCGCCGCCAGGCTACCCCGCTCATTTGCATAGTGCCCCCCCATTGGCCACGCTCGGGGACAAGGTGGACCCTCCCCGGCCCCGCCCCCTGCCTCGCCCGCCCCTTGTCCTCGCTGGCGCCGCGCGTGGGGGCCGTTAGCGCGGCGGCGCTGAGGGGAGCGGGTGAGGGCTCTCGGGGCCGGTTGCCCCCCGCCTTTCGCCAGGCGGGACAGCGAGCCCCCCACACGGCGGGGGCGGGCAGCCCTGCTTCCTGTGACCCAGCGGCTCCGCCCGTGCCGTTTCAAAGCCGCTCACCTCGAGTTCTCCGCATGAAACGGACACTTAGAACAAAAGGCCTTCTGTCTGCCGCTCCCGCCCCGGCTGCTGCCTCCTGTGCTGGGGGAGTTCTGGGCCTGTCAAGGTTCAAAGCGCCCAGGCTATCAGTAAAGGCAGCCCTGGGAAGAGCGGCTCTGCAGTGACAAGTGGTGAGGCACCGAAAACAAGCCCCAAAGCCTGGCCTGCTCTGGGGCCTGCAGGGCTGAGCTTGCCCCGCCAGCCGGACTGCGCAGAGGGCCCTGCGTGCTGCTGAAGCCCTCCCGTCCACCCCT
Organism: Gavia stellata; assembly: GCF_030936135.1. Taxonomy (NCBI): domain Eukaryota; kingdom Metazoa; phylum Chordata; class Aves; order Gaviiformes; family Gaviidae; genus Gavia; species Gavia stellata. The sequence continues at coordinate 99,059,497 of NC_082596.1, read as the reverse complement.
TCCCTAGTCCCCTTGTGCAGCTTTTGGAGCGGTTGAACGCTTTATGCTACTCCGTTCCATCTTTCTGATCGATTTTTGTTCTCGCTTGTTCCCAGAAGATGGTCTTCTAGCGACTCTCTCTCGAATCAAAACGCCAAGTGTTCACTGCGCCTGCGAAAGCCTGCTGTTTAAACACTGTTTAGATACCAGAGGCTAAGATGGTTTTAATGCGATGGTTTTAGCAATGTCCATCAGAAAGAGTGACCGTGGCGAATATGGATGATTTGGAAGAGAGTAATAATTAACTCTGGTATCTTGGGGGCAGGAAAGAGCAGGGAAAATAAATGTGCGGTGATCCTCCGTGCATTTTAAGTCAGACCCCTTAATCAGGCGTGTTTAATATGGTGGACATAATAGGAATCTTTGTGTATGGCACATACTCCAGCTTGTTTAGATGAACAGGAAATAAATTCTCTCCTTTTTGCCCGAGCTGGATCTTACCCAATGTTTCTAGGTCACAGATGGACTCAAGACTATTTCTACTGCCTTAAGGAAAAACAGCAAAGAATAAGCTTGTACTACTAGGTTACAAACACGACTTCATTCTATGGTACAGTGATATCCTTATATTCTCATGTCACTAATCCTCTAGAGAGGAATCCTATTGCTAAAATGGCTTCATGGCTTCTAAAGAATGTCATACTTTTATCAGCAATCTTCTCCGTTCTCTCATTCCAGCATAAAATACGTGGTTGTACTATACAAATTTACTAAATGAATGCAAAAATATTTTTTTGCTATACCGTCTTCTTGACTGTACATGCCCTAACAGTTCATCGGTATGAGTCCCTGTCAGTATGAAAGATGTCTCGGCTATCAGTGAGAAAAGTGAGATTCTGCTTTCTGCAGTGCCACTGTGACTGGGCTCCCTATGCAGTGCTATAGCTTCACTGGCTATAACCCCTCGTAGGGGGTTTTCCCTGGGTATTTCTTTCCGTTTTTGCTGTTGGTTCTTCTGATTTTCCAAGAAGATACTTGAAATCGATAATATTTTATATGCGTTGAGTTTGGGGCGGTGTTGTTTTAAGTGTAGCATCAAAATAAATTTGGGTAGTTTCAAGAGAATAAAGCTTATTTTTGTGCTGTGTCCTTAGACACTTTATTTAATAAAAGAATTCTTCCAGTGATTATGCATAACCAGTTTACTATTAGGAGAGTGCAAATCTCTTTGGAGTGTTTCTTAACTGTAGAGTTTGACCTTTGATTTTCTTTTTGCCTGCTTTTGCCCTTCATACTCCAAGGATAAATATTTCTCCTGGGAGGAGAAAGTTTCTCCTAAGTACAGAGGATGTAATGGCTAAGGTGTTAGCATGGTATTGGGCTAGCATCCAAATCCCATTCCCTGAATAAGCTCTGTATAATCTCTTTATGTGGCACCATTGTCATGAAGATAAATGCATTAAAGATTGTAAAACCACATTAATAAGAACTGGATAAGTATCAGAGACAAAAATGAGAGAAGTAGAATCATATTTCTGACTTCACCTACATTTAAATGCAGAGGGCATCTGGTTTCCAGTCATCCCACCAATAGTGATACTTTTTGCGTAATGGGTGTTTTTCCTTTTTCAGAATGCTTTACAATCACATTATGAAACCTAAGCACATTTGAGAAGCTGTGCCTTCTGCTTTTGTTTTAGCTTGCATTGCTTTTAATGTATGTAAAACGTCCCTGACTGATCTTAATATGAAGTAACAGATGTGTTAATGTAAAATTCTGGTTGGGTTTTCCCTTGTATATATTATTTTGCCCTTATCGCTCTCCATAACTCATATTAAAAACTTTTAATTAGATGCTACTGGAATGACACTTTGGGCACAATAACACAAAGTCTATTGGTGTTGGTAGCTATACTTTACACTTCTGAAGAAGCAGATACAAGAATTAGTATTTTACAGGGAGAAAAAGAGATTGCCATCACACACCACCTCCTCAGTGAAGTCCTACTGCTCATTTTATTCATGCATCCTCACCCCCCCTCTGTCACCTAGTCTGTTTACCATCTTAGGTTTTCTTTGCACTTTGAGGGGGTTTTTAATTTCCCCAGGGGTGAAACACTCCCACTTAGTGCAACACTTCCAGCAGAGCTAGCAGCGTGCCGGAGCTCCCCAATCTATCACGAATATCAGGAATTAGATATACCTCGAAAGAGAGATTTGTAAATATGATCCTCTAACCTTGATGCATTACTATAAGAAGTCAGGATTTTGGCAAGCACACATTTGTGGGTAGTGCAAGCACTTTACTTTTCTTGATGAACTTGTCGACTGCTGTGCCCTTACTATGTGTATTGTATTTCAGGCGTAGTCTAGGGAAGTTTTGAGTTGGTTGCCTTGGATAATCAGCTCCATTATACAATGGAACATGCTGATGAGGAAGCCAAGACCTGGTGTTACTGATGTCTGTGTTGTAGAGGCAACTTGAGCTATATTGCCAGGATTTATAACTACAGGGTCCTATTGAAGTTCTCAGGAGGGTAATTCATGTAATGTGTCTTTTTGCTTCACGGCACAGCAATGGCTTGATTCACTGCCTCATGTTTTATGCTGCTGCAATTCTAGTGGAGTAGCAAATGGGTTCTGTGACTTCGTCTTGTGCCTGCATCAATGGCTTTTGTTTGTTTCTCTTGCCGAGGGCAATTAATATTATTCTCTGCTCATTTGGGCAACCTACTGCTTGTCTCCTACTCTCATAACCCATCCTGGTGAGCTTATCGCTTTCTTTATTTCTCACCGTGCCACTGGTCTGTGTCTTCCTGGTGCCCTCCTGATTGCCAGTTGGGGTTCTGGGGTATCTGGGGGACGGCAGCAGGTTAAATGGCGGGGCAGCCAAAGGGACTGCTTGTCAGCCAGGCTCTGTGGCTTACCCTCCACAACCCTCAGCACACAATGTGAAATGGAGCTGTCAGCCAGGCTCGGAAGGGAATACGTGTTGGAGCCAATCAGCCAGCTATCACCCTGTGACAATTGATACGAGAAGAACACGAGACAGATATCCAGCCTTGAAAGGTTACTCAAACAAAAATCCCTTGTTCCTGTTTCCCCGTGACACAACCCGAGAAAAGAGAGACACAGCAGAGTGTCTCCCTCACGGTTGAGAGGGTCTTTTCAGAAGTGATCTGTGAGCTCTGTGTTTGGGAAACACTGAGCTACCTTTTTTTTTTCCCCCTGCACAAAGCCCTAACTATCCTTTGGATAATGTTGTGCAGCATCTGCATCACTTCTTGCTGTGATACTTGGCCAGGGGATTGGGATTATAATTTAGTTATAGTGCCACTGCACTTGATGAGCAAAGGAGCCGTGGTAATTAGCCTTGGTCCTGCCGCCTCTATAACGCTACACAGACTGGGTCAGCGGGTATGCAGTGGATGGAATTTCTTCAGTATAGAATGGTTTTATGCACACTCAGAGTAGTGGAATTTGCTTGCTTGGACAAATCTGTTAAAAAAGATGAAACACTGCTGTTTCCTGAAAAGAACGTTGACAAAAATTCACCAGTGACGTGGGCAGGCTCCTGTGTCTGTCTGCACAGAACGGCCCCCTTTCCCACCTCACTAGGAGATAATGAGAAAAAGATTTCATTCTCACCCAAAGAAAGGAATATTTTGCATTTCAGCAAACCAAAACAAAGTCTGCTCTGTTTTTCTTTGACCAGTGATGGAAATATTTTCAAGCAAGTGGTCTATTCCATTTAACAGTAACAGAAGTCTGTCCTGGCAGACAGACGGGTAGGTAGCTATCGCTGTAGTGGTCAGGTTTAAATGCAAGGGTCAAATTGTGAGAATAAAAATTGTTAATAGAAGTATCTTTTTAAATTTGACTCTCCTTTGCTATTCTACCTAAGATGCCTTTTTACCACAGAGTTAATTCACTTGCTTTGCTCTAGAATTCTGCATTTCCTTTAATACACACGAACTAATCTTACAGGCATCCCACTTTCTTTCATGATAAAGCACAAAAGCTGTTCACATTCTTAGGAAGGGCATTTTATGCAGTGTTTCTTCAGGAATCGCTCATTTAACTTTGTAAGTCAACCATCAAGGCCCTGTTTAGTGACCCTCCTTCAGATAAAGGGAATAAATGCAGCTCCCTCTGTCCTCCCTGTTTTGCTTCAAATGCCAGTCAGAAAGAAACATACTGGTGTCCTCCCACCCAAAAGGTTTTGTAAGTGAATCCAGCCTTTGTTAGCTTAAGAAATCATGGAAGGCAGTTGGAGTTCAGATATTCTGGCTCTGGCTATCACTAAGCCACCGGTCTGACACAGTGAATAAAAGCTGAAAAGTCTGTTCAGTTTTTTAAAAAAAAAGCGTTGGGGGGAGGAAAATAAATACCACTACAATTTTCACTTATTATGAGAAGCAGGTGGTCACCTTCTCAGGTGAAAATGAACATGAGAAAGGGAAACAGTGGAATCACTATTAAAACAGCATGAGGGACCCATCTCACCCTGGAAAAAGGAAAGGAGAGAATGTAAAATCAAAATGAAGTAAATTTCTCTCTGGTCCAACGCTGAGTACTAACTGCAGATGAGGATGGAAAAGAATAGCTTTTCCAGGTCTGTGCAGCACAGCAGCTCCCCAGCTAC